>NC_071388.1:30492984-30815868 GCF_022682495.2 Desmodus rotundus | reverse complement strand
AGTCTATGTTTGTTAGGTCAGGCTGTCTGAAGATTTAAGTTTGCATAAAAATTAAATGTCATAAATTGTACAATAACCCTTGGATCCTAACAATTTTAAACACTAGAATTTGTTTTAAAGAAATTATCATGAATGGGAGGCCAAGACTTACCTATAAGAATATTTATTGTAATTTTCTTCAGCATAAACTGTGCAAATCTAAGTATCCACCATCAGAAGATTGAAATAGTACAATTATAAAAAGAATGGTGTGCTATGCATTATAAAGTCAGTGTAAAAAATCTTGGGTTCCAGAGTTGTAGTACCTGGGTTCAAATCCTGATTCTGCTACTTCCATGCTATGAAATCTTGGGCCAGTTAGCTAAGCTCCACTGTGTTTCATCTCTTTTGTGAGGTGGGGATGATAACAGTGCCTACTGTATACAGTTGCCATGAATTTAAATGAGATAATGCATATACATTTACTTTTCAATGATGACTGACACAAAGCTAATTCTAAATAAATATTACAGTGCAGTCACTAAAAAATATAGTGCAGCCCTGATTGGTGTGGCTCAGCTGGTTGGGCATTGTCCTGCAAAGCAAAGGTCTAATCACTGTCACTGAGTTTGATTCCTGGTCAGGACACATGCCTGGGTTGTGGGTTCAATCCTGCTCAGAGGTCAGGGTACTTAAGAGAGGCAGCTAAGCTTATGAGCATAACTAATCGATTTTTCTCTCTCACATCAATGTTTCTCTCCCTCCCTTGCTCTCTCCCTTCCATGCTCTCTAAAAAATTAAAAACAAAATTGGACTTGAACAATAAAAAAGAGAGAGAAATTAAAAAATATAGTAGAAAATTAGATTATGATATTAAATAATTGTAAAATATTTAATAAAACAAATTATTAAATATGATACAGTATAATCCTATTTCATAGTGGAATGTTCATGTATACACAAATTTGAAAAATGTTACTTCCATATGGTGTTATGAGTGGTTTCTATTCTTTCTCTCTTGTAATATTTTATTATTCACTTGTTCCAAGTTTCCTTCAGTGAACAGGCATTGCTTTTATAATAGAAAGTGTAAGGCCATAAAAGTAAAATAAATCGCACGTATACATCAATCCACGGCAAAGTTAAAAGGACTTCCGTAGAAGTTGCTGCTATTGGTCGGTCCATAGCTCTTGAGGCAGGAGACCCTGTGACACCAGAAGGCTTCAGGGAGAGGAGGGAGTGGGGAGGGAGTAGGTGTACTCCGTGCAAAGTAAAAGGGTTTGGAGTTGGTGACGGTAGGACCAAAAAGTCAATGTCTGCTGGGAACACAAAAGGTATGATTTCAACATTAAGATCACTACCACTGAAGCAGGAAGTAATTATTTGTAATGATCTGGAAAGAGGGTGATTTTCTTTGAGTTAAATATGTAAGGCAATGATTAATTTCTTAAATGTTTTTATGCTCCCTTTGGGGTTATTTTTATTTCTAGTTCAGTTTTAGATGTCATTTCAGGGTCTGGGCAGGTCCACTCCCACAGTGAAAGGCAGTGGAACCCAGTCTTGGAAGGGCGCCTGAGCTAAGGCCTGGCGCTGACATCTTACTTTGCATGTATACTCCCATCTCCATGGTGGTTTTGATCAGTGTCTGTCTCTTCCCCTTGGTTCTTTGGTCTTATTTTTCTGTACTTCCAGTTTCTATCTCAGTCCCTGATCCAAAGCAGGAACTCACTAAACAGTCATTGAATAAATGAACAAATGGATGAATTTAAACTAGTTATTTAATCTCTTCAAGATTCAATTAATCGCTCAGTTGTAAATTTAGAATGACTAGATTGCAAATCTTTTAAGGCTACTATAACTCTTTTCAAATAGTCCTACATGGAAGACTAGTATACAACGTGGTTAAAAGTAGAGTTTCTCTGATTAAGTAGTGAATAAAAAACACGGAGCAGTTACACTCCTGCTCTGTCCTCTCCCACACATAAAAGTGTGCACATATGGTGTCTTCCTCAAGTGGCTTTCTTCAAACTCTTCAACCTCTTAAATGCAAGCAAGTTCCTATGAGCATTTAATTTAAAAACTACTAAAATAGACAATCTCTAAAATTCTTTCTGCCTCTGAGACTAGGTCTCAACAAAGGCTGCTCAGTTGTTCTCTCTACTCTCCAACCTCTCAACCAATTAGCAAATTCTATTGAATTAAAAAAAAAAATTCAGCACATTAGCCCATTTCTCTTATACCTTGGTTTGCAATTCCAGAAGTGCAGCCTGATTCATTGATGACGGAGATATCCCTGAGCTCTCTCTTCAGCCCTGCTTGCCTCGTCCCTATTTAACTTGCAATGGGCCCTCCATGTGGATATCCCCTCTGCCTCCCTAGTCCCTCATCATCTTAAACTCAGCAGTCCAATAGCCTTCTCCTTATCAACTTCCCTGTCACCACAACGACATTACTATCATTCCCGACTCCCAAATCGGAAACCCTGAAAAGCTCTTCTTTTTGTCTTCAATATCTCACATCCTCTAGTTTCTTCCTCAATTCAGTTATAATTCTTCTTGTCTTTGCTGAACTGTATTTCCTCAGACCTGAATCATTGTAACAAATTAATCATCAAAGTGATTTTCCTAAAATGCCAGCATTATTATATCACTTCCAAGTCAACAACAGGAGTATAAATTCCCTTTATTTTTTTTCTGCATCGAATCTGAACTTAACTTGACTTCTAAGCTTCCTAAAATCAGATTCTTCTACTTGCCTTATAAAATGTTTACATTTACAAATTACAATTTACTAACCTTATTTTTGTCTATTCACATGCAAGATAAACAGGAGTGACAATACCTCGTGTTGGTAGATATGAAAGAACTAGCCCTTTTGTACACCCCTGGAAATGTAAACTCATTCCCTTTCTTAAAGATAGATTAGTAAATTCTTTCAAAAGCCTACAGAATGTACATATTTTACACTCAGTACTTCTACATTTAGAAATTTATCCTAAAGAAATAATATGACAAATGTCCAAAGATTATACACTAGGAAGTTCATTGAAGTTTTCATTCATCAGGGACTCATCAAATATACTATGGTAATTATGACATTGTGATCTAACAAGAAATATATACTTGGTCTTCATTCTCTGGCTGCTGGTCCCAAGAACTTCTAAAATCCTTAGAATTTCTTGAGTGATAGGAATAAGAGAAGCATATTTTGTTATTCATAATAAGTTCCTTTCAATCACACCTGGCTTATATTGGTTTATATTAATGAGGTGGCTCTTGCTGGGTTCCTAGATAGCTTCTGTTAATGGAGAGAATTTTAGGACAAGTTGATAAGGAGAAACCGACGCACCACAAAGGGTTAAATCAGTGATAACACAGAAAACACATGCAATCTAAAGAAAAGAGAAACCCTCTTCTGCTTGCCTTCTTGCTTTTTATTCCAAACCTCTAGTAATGAGCAGATAGAAAGCCTACTTCACAAAAAGCTGGAACTACTTTGCTGGGAGAGTAGTCAAGACTTACACACAGCTCTTGGAAGCCAGTGTATTTGTGTGTGGATTGGAGGCCAGGTTGTGGGCCTATCACTCTCAAGTCCTTATCTCTGACACCAGATGGTGGCTGCACACCTTTAGTGCTGGCTTCCCTTATGTATCTTTAACCTTGATTTTTTTGCATCCCCTTAAATCATCGCTGGTCTCTAAGACTTCATATTTTAAAAACCACAGCCTTGCTGCTTTCTTTCCCCTGCCTTGAACAGTGACACATTGTCAGCAAACTCACAACCCCTGGTTTTGAGTTCTGCAAATGCCTTTAAAGCTGACGCATGACTCTTTGTGGGTGGTTCTGGTTAAAAACTTAGGTGAACCATGAATTGTCCCACAGGAAGATTAACATTTTCTAAACTCAACTCCTTTGACACAATTGTATGATTTTGGACTTATTTTAAAAATAGGACAGATCAATGTGATTAAATCAATAAAATCTCAACCATCTGATTTCATAACTGGGAACAGAGGTGAAGGTAATTTAAATAATCCCAATATCTTTTGATGGAAAAAAAATATATATAACAGCAAATTCCCAAATATTAACTTGAAATAGAGGAATTAAACAATGCTAAGAGAGTCGAATCAGCCCCACGTCCCTGTCCAATCTTATTCAGTGTTCCATGATCTACCTCTGGGAAAAAAGGTGCTACCACTGAAATTTTTACAGCTGAATGAAGTTGTCAACTAAGTTTCCGGTAAATACCTTCCTAGGGGCAGGAAATCACTGCCATTCCTGCTGCCAAACAAAAGTAAGGTGATCCATAAATGCATGCTGAACTAATAAAGGAAGGACCATCTTTTGTTGGACTAGGATTAGATGACTGTCCACAGAGAATCTGCTTATGTCAACATAGAACTTCATTAAGCAGAGTAATTGCTAATGTCAATAGCTGCTGGAAGGCAGCTTTTCCTTGGGATTATTGGATTTTCCTACTAAGTGCACCAGGATACTAGAAGAAAACAACTTTGTGTTCCTGATGGCATCCCAAGTGTAACAAAATTAGAGTTTGAGAAGTTTAGTACATCACTCTATAGTACAAGTCTTAGTTCATCCACATAATTGTAAAAGAAAAAAAAACAAAGCCTTTTATTATAATTATCTTTCTTCCACTTCTCACCAAAATTACCAGTTGTTACTTACCTATTGCTGGCAAACTGTGGATTTCATAGGTGCTGAACATTAACCATCACACAACCATGAACTTGCACTTGTAAATTCACACCCACTTCCCCTGATGCTCTGCAAAATGGCCTCTGTCTTTTGCTGCTGGTTCCACTGAATGACAGTGGCAGAATAACACACAACTTGAACATTCACAGTTGCTCAGATAAGCCATGTATGATTTCAGTTACGAAGGACACTGTTCTTTGCCCACGCTGTTAAAATATCTAGGGTGCTCTTTCTTTCAGTATATAACAGAGTCTTAGCCTTGCCTCACCACCTTGCAGTGTTAAACTCAATGCCAATTGATCTGCCTAGTCTTTTGCTCAGGAAAGTAAATTCTAGGGTGCATGAAAATCTTTCATTCTTTTGTATAACTTCAGGTGGTGAGAAATATTCCTAATCAAGGAATCTGTAGACTATGTAGACTACAGGGAGTTCATATCTTTGATAATAAGAAGGCTTGGAGAGTGAGGGACAGAGAAGCAGTGATACTGCAATCCTAAGAGAGCTTAGTTAGGAAGGACAGTTTTATGGCCAGGGTGGAGATAGGCTCACTAGGAG
The DNA here is from genome assembly GCF_022682495.2 of Desmodus rotundus. NCBI lineage: Eukaryota > Metazoa > Chordata > Mammalia > Chiroptera > Phyllostomidae > Desmodus > Desmodus rotundus. Next base: position 30,810,616 of record NC_071388.1, on the reverse strand, counting down.
GCTAGAAGAGAAAACACTGGGAAGTTAGGCAAAGAAAAAACCTGAAACAGCTTAAATCTGAGAAAAAAGCTACAACCATCTTGGAAATAAGCAGTGGTGGTCCCAGAATTTCTATACGCAGGGATCTCAGGAAAAAAAAAGCATTTTGTTTGGGACAGAATGCAGTTGTGAAGCTGCATTTCAGAAGCAAAGGCATTTTTTATATTTAGGTTGTATGCTAAAGGTCAATAAGAATATCAGATTGTTAAAGAATGGTTTTCCTTACATTTTACTATTCCCCACATCGAAGAAGACGGTTATCATTTGGGGGCCCAACTGGGGAACACATGAAAATTATGGGAGGAGGCTAAAGCCTGCCCTCAACAGTCTTTCCACTGAGTAAGTTGAGGCTAGCATGAGAAGGGTGTTTTTCAGAGAATTTTTATTAAATAAACAAAAGTAAAAAGAGTAGCTGTGCTTTATATCAAAAACACTACTGCGATTATATACATTGTTTTCCCATGGCATCTGCAGACCATTTCTTCCTGATGTACAGCAACAAGACGCACCGTGGAGAATAAAGGTGCTTACCAGTCCTGCTTAGTTTGTGCACTTAAGCCACTCATTTGGGATTTCTCGTGAACTCAGTGGGATGTGTGACGTCACTATAAATCCTTGATTCTGTCACAGCTCATCGCAATGTATCACATTGCTATAGTTGGCTGCCCTCTCTTACGAGTGAGTGAATACGAACCTAGAGCTGCAAATAGTTTCAGAGACCAAAAAAAGACAACAGCTGTTTATGGAAAGCAATGTGTGAAGTAGATTGTAGGGGGAAAATGATTGTTTTAACCGCAAAACCTTGCAAAATGGTACATGGTGCTGGAAAAAGGAATGTGTTGTTCTACTGCGGCAGGTAATATGTGCTCACCGTGACTTCCTCTCTCGGTGTTTGCCATCTCCTTTCAGCTGGAGGGGTGGAAGGCACCAGGGCCAGCAGTGTTCATTAGTGATCTGAATATGCTGGGGTTTGCAGCCCCCATTGTTAACAGAGCAAGAGCTGACAGCTCGAATGCTGGAAGAGGCAAGAAACCAAACAGATGTCAAAAAATCCTTTGCTTGTTTGGGCATAACTAGCATGCTGAGGAATCAATTGGCAAAGGAAGCCTATTTCTGTCTACTTCCTACCTACTCCTGAGGGTCTTTGGCTAGTATATGCGCATTTAGACTTGTTCCCTCTCCCCCAAAGAAAACTATCATGTATATATCAGTCCCAAATTCAAGACAAACCACACTATTATTCCCTACAACACTCTCTTTCTAATAAGATGCATTTCTTCCTTTAGTGACAGGGCTTCTCACATTTGGAGGACAATATCCTTTCAGGGAGTCAGAGTAATGAGAAGAAAATTTCCAGCTGCTGCTACAATTCATAGCACATACATGCCCACCACAGATATGAAAGAAAAATAAACCCTGTATAAAGGGTCTTTATACTGCTTTATTGGGGATGGGTTTTTTTAATGTTAAAAACAAGTTTCTAATTTTATTTTATCTTCACCTAGCTCATAGTAGGGTGTCTTGCACACACTGATCATTTAACAATTTCTGCTAAATGATTATCCAGGTACATGGAAGTTGAAAAGCTATGTTGGGGATTGGAAATGAATGTAATCAAATTTCTAAGACCAATTCTGAATTGGAGACAGTAATAGAGAACTATTCAAGGATATAAATGTTCACTCTTCCTCTTTCATCTCCATTGAATCTGTGAGTTGCACAAAGGCAATGAATGCCTTGCCAGTCCTCCTTTCTGTGACACCACTGCCCAGCACAAAGTATGGGTTGCGTTCATTCATGGGAAGCTTTGTGGGCGTTAAACTCGCACAGTCGCAAAAAGGCCCCACATTTGGTTGAATGCTTGGCCATCTCCATGCTGAAATTCTTAATACTTTTTGAACCAGGTACCCCACCTTCCCCTTTTTGTATTTGTCCCTGCAAATTAGGTAGCCAGCACTTCACTTGGTACATGTGTAAATGAATAAAAACAAATAAGCAAAAACAAGACTATCTAGCTTTTAAATTTTATGAGTTCCAAAATTTTCAACTGTGTTGAACACTTTTTTCATATTTTCTTACCACACTGCAAAGTATTCTAGACATGACTTGTAAAGAAATCAAAAGCCAAGGAGTTGAAACAGAAAGGAAATAATTTTTTCTCTCCAACACTCGATACATATTTACTTATGCTGTATCAGGTGTTCAGGCTGAAATAGAATATATAGGAAATTGTAAAAGAAACACAGAGCTAAATTATTGTTTTCAAAAATTGACTCTAGGGAATAGAAGAGGGGACAAAAAGAGAAAAGAGTGTGACATTTTCAAATTGTATTTAAAATTTGCCAAATGACAAAAATGCATAAACTGAAGATCAGAAGTGAAGAAATATAGATGTGTTCATATAAGCAAGAAAGCTGTAAAAATTTAGGTATGTAAGATACTCATATTCTTGTGTATCAATAACGTGTTCATTCTGGTGGGTTAGCTCAACTCAGCAGTAAACCATACAAATAAAACTATAATAATTCAGGCAATGTGTTTTCTACATAAGTGAGGTTGATTGATAAAAAGAATATTGTGTAGAGTAAAAGAACTGGTATGTAAAAGAACTTAAACTTAATATATGACAAAAAAGCATAGAGTCATCAAAAGTGACAAGGATTACTCAAAAAGGTGCTAGGATAATTGTTGAACTCTCCAGAAAACACACGTAATTTAAGTTCTTGCCTTATGCCACATACAGAAATACATTCCAAGTGGATTAAACATTTAACAAAATAAAGTTATAGAACTCAAATAAAATTATCTGAATCTAACTATAAGCTGGATAAAAGACTTCTAAAACTCAAATGGGAAAAGAAATGTAAAAGATAAGCATAAATACATTATGCTATATAAAATTTAAAGATATATTAAGAAACAAAAATTAAAAATATTTGTAACATGTGACAAGATAAAACCAAGTGACTGATATATTATCTATATCAAAAAATGGTAGAAAGAAATGAAGTATGCAGGTAATTCAAAAAGAAAAAATGCACGTTGTTAATAGACATCAAAAAATCAAGTTACAGTAATAATGAGGTGCCATTTTCAACCCCTGTGATAAATACTATAGTGTGTTGCCCAGATTCCATTTTGGGACTGAAATGATAATTCCTTCAGCTACCAGGGGTATTGGCCACTGACAGATTCCAGCTGAGTCCTTCTCTAGAAGTATCATTTGCTGGGAGAGGCACCATGTTCAAGGTCACATCCCCTGCATCTTATGACAGCTCTAGTGCAAGAGTACAAAGTCCTACCACCGTTGTACAAAGATGAGGCCATCTGAAAAGCTATTCTAACTCTGAAGTTTCCACAGAACTAGCTGAGGCCAGTTGTAACTGCCTCTCAGCTCAACTCATCCATCTGCTCAATTCTACTTCTGTCACCCCTCACACATGTTGTTCTCAAGAGCGCTCCTCAATAAACACCCTGTATGCCCATCTCTGAGTCTGCGTCTCAAAAAGCCCTACCTAGGACGCCTGGCAATGGAAGTAGTGTGACAGAAATCCAGAACTGTAACGAGAAAGGTGCTGAGCATGAGTTTCCATCTCAAGACTGCTGCAGTGGTGGGGACTATAGGTGGTTTCGCTAACTTTACTCTTGCAAGTTTTCCCAGGGAAAAAAGCAACCAGAATCCTGAAGGAGCTGTTCCCACCGATTGGTATACAAAGCAGGTAGGTCTACATGGGACAGGCATAAACTGCAGCAGCTTCTCTGGCAGCACCACCCACTTTTTCCCTTCAGAACCACACTGATTCCTCAGCGTCTGGTCCTGTTGGCGGCACGTAGTGTGTGGCCAAGGCCTTCGCCAGACAGTTGCCCTCATCTGTGAGAAGGTCGTCGGAGAAGCCTACAGGTTGTTAAAAGGGTCTCAAGTTTCCATACCTTGCCTCAAGACTGGGCTATTGTGCAGGAACATTCCAAGTCTCGAGTTCCCAGTAAAGATCTGTAGAATCCTTGTTGAAATGTCATTGCACTTTAGCCATATAGAAGGTCAGAAGTGTTCCTCTGCGTGAACAGTTGCTTGGATGTCCCAGCTAGAAAATTTGTGTTTAGTGCCCTTCTGCAAAGAATTGCTTCTGCACTAGCTCTGGGCCCCTGAGAAGAATCCCCCGTCAGGCACAACCTACATCAGGGCAGCTGAAGTGCGGTGTTGTTAGAATTCAGGCACTGGGCCCTCCAATCACTCTTTCCCTCGGAAACCCCTGCTTTCCAACTGTTATACTTCAGAGAACTGAGGAACAGCCACTTTTGCTGAGAATGGAGGGGAGGGTGTCCTAATTCAAAAGCTCTTAACACCAAATGGAAGATTGATTGATTGATAGATAGACAGCAACAGGGCTACAAGTATATTGATCTCTGTTAGATTTGTCTCTCCTTCTGATCCAAAGATTTTTTGGGTCCTCAGTACCCAAGTTCCCACCTAGTACAATAAAAATATTGACACTGGTTAACTCTGGTGTTGATAACTTTATAAAAACTTTTTTCATTTATATGTTCTAAATTGTTATAAACACATATTACTTTTATACTCAGAAAAAATTATGACAACATATTTGCAACAGGATGTCAAAAATTGTTACACTTGTTTTATAAACTATATATAGTATATATTTATATATACTATATATAAATATATATAAATATATATAACTATATATATTTAAAAAATGAAATACACAATTTACTTTTTAAGATTTTTTTTCTGATTTCTCAACAGAAACATTTTTTAATTGTTGTTCAAGTACAGTTGTCTCCATTTTCCCACCACCACTTTCTCCCACTCCACCTACCCCCACCTCCCACCCTTTATACGTGTTCCTTGATGACCCTTCCCCTTCTTTCCCCCATTATCTCCCTCCCCCATCCCCTCTGGTTACTGTCAGGTTGTTCTTTATTTCAATGTCTCTGGTTATATTTTGCTTGCTTGTTTTGTTGATTAGGTTCCACCTATAGGTGAGATCATATGGTATTTGTCCCTCACCGCCTGGCTTATTTCACTTAGCATAATGCTCTCCAGTTCCATCCATGCTGTTGCAAAGGGTAGGAGCTCCTTCTTTCTCTCTGCTGCGTAGAATTCCATTGTGTAAATGTACCACAGTCTTTTGATCCACTCATTTACTGATGGGCACTTAGGCTGTTTCCAGAACTTGGCTCTTGTAAATTGTGCTGCTATGAACATTGAGGTGCATATAAGTTCTTTTGAATTGGTGTTTCAGGATTCTTAGGGTGTAATTCCAGCAGTGGAATTGCTGGGTGAAAAGGCAGTTCCATTTTTAATTTTTGGAGGAAACTCCATACTGTTTTCTACAGTGGCTGCACCAGTTTGCATTCCCACCAACAGTGCACTAGGGTTCTCTTTTCTCCACAACCTTGCTAGTACTTGCTGTTTGTTGATTTGTTTATGATGGTCATACTGACCAGTGTGAAGTGGTATCTCATTGTGGTTTTAATTTGCAAAATAATTAGACAAAGTACATTAGCAAAACTCATAACAGGAAATGCTAATGACACACATATTTTTTAGAATCTGAACTTAATGAAAGGGGTATAAGGCTATACATGGTTTCACTTATCAAATTAATAAGGACTGAAAGGGACAATAACATTTGATGTCAGAACAGGGCAGAAACTATCATATAGTGGTACTGGATCAACAAATTGTGTTAAAATTTGGAAAATGTTTTCACAATAAGTGCATTCTTATCATTTCTTTTACTTTAATTCTTCAGCTTGAAATCTTGCCTAGAACACAATAAAATATCTAGAGAATATATGTAAATAAATATTAATGTTAGTACTATTTAGAAGTGAAATAGTATCCCTGATATATATGTTTGTATAAACATATATCAAAAGGTATTTGCCACCATTAAAGTACGTTTTGCAAACAGTTTTAGCTTAATATATTTTCGGATTGTGTGTGTGAGAAAGAGAGGGGCGGGGGAGAGACAGGGAGAGAGGGAAGGAGGGAGATGTGTGTGCTGTTACATGAATGTAACAAAAGTATCAGTTTCAATTATGAGGAGAAAAAAAGGGTAAACAAAAGCCTGGGAGAAGATAACCTCAAATGTTAACAACAGTTGTTTCTCAGTGGTGGGGATATGATTGCTTTATTCTCTCCTTGCTTACACTATTTTGTACTTCCAAATTTTTTGTTACCCTAAAGATATATTCCTTAGGAAACCAGAAAAAATCAGTAAAAGAACAAACAACGATAAAAAAAATCTAAGCTTTTCTGCAAAACCTTTCATTAAGTGCGCATTGTTAAACTAAGGAAGCTATCATATGGTAATTAGCTCAATAAAATATTATTCAAAATATCTGTATTTCAATCCTCGCTCTGACAGTTTCTAGCAGCGTGACTGTAGTCTCGCCTATTTACGATCGTTTGATAATAGGAGATTTATTTAATTCCTCTAAGCTTCAGTTTTCGCACCTTTAGAAAGAGTATAATGAGTATTTCACAGGATTGTTGGAGGGATTAAATGACTTTAAAAAGGAAAGCACCAAGCAACGTGCCTGACACCTTCCAGGTGTTCCATCAATGTTTGTTGAAGGTAAAATAGATGGGTGGTTCCACCATTGAAAATCACGTTTTTTTAAGTGTAGAAACAGCCTTGCTTCACAGTTCTATGTCACAATCTCCTACTCCGGCAAAAGAATATCCTGAAAATATCTTAGCCTCTGGATAGCAACCAACTCAACACAGCAATGGCGGGGAGAGCATTAGTCCTAGCTTTGAATCCCTTTTCTCTTTTTCATTTATTATCCTTTCTTTTATTTTAACCTTTTTGTTGTCTGCTTGCTGGATTTGGGGGACTATTCAACCTGAATTATCTCCCCCGGTTTTATCTTATTCTTTATGTATGAATTAAGGGTGAGCTTTCATTAATTCACATTTGAAGCAATATCATTACATGCATTTTATTCATGTAAGAAATATTTTTTTCTTCAAAAAAGGAGGAACAAGGAAATAAAAAAGGAGGGACAACTGTATTCGTTTCTGGACATTTTAGACGTGGGAGTTCCAAAGGACTGTGAAGCAGAAATTAATCCTACTGCCTGTGGAGTTCTGAGGATGAGTAGGGCAGCAGGTCTCATTTAGAATCCTCCTTTGCTATCTATTAAGAAGTGAGCATGGCTGAGCTGGCCATGGGGGAGGCTTTTTGATTCTCAATTCCTCTGAACATTGTCAGTGTTTAATCAATAGCTAGTCTGAGCATCATTAAACATGTGCTCTCGGTCCAAGGTCCTCTGACAGGGATGGTTGAGGGAATTGCTCAGTTTTGCTGTAAAAGTGTGAAAAAGGGTGCCTACATTCTGGTTAGCCTACTTAAAAGGATACAATTTTAAAGTGTATTGCATTAAGTGAGCCCTGTTTTAATGGGCCACATGGATTATCAATTATTCTTGATCTCATAATTTTTGCTTCGAATGCAGTATGTATCTTCCCGAATTTGAGATTCTGTACTTTATTAATTTATGCTTTCTACAAGTAGAAGGGTTAGCAAATCCATCAGTCACTGTAATGAAGAAGGTCCATTCGTCCATATCTTAAATTTTGTAGTTTGATGATTAAACACAAATTGAAATTGCACCATGGACTTAATCAACTGTGTAAAAAGCAGGACATTCTGCTTCAACATTCAGAGTGGGGCTGCAGAGGCCTAATCCACGATTTTTCTTTCTAGTTTTAATCCATTATTCTGATATGGATATGATATGGTGCTTGGCCAAACTGTCTCTAGTCTCCTGGAAAGACTAAGATGAAAGAGTGTAGCGCTTACACCGCAGGGCCTCATAAAAGTTATAATGAGAAATAAGGAAGATTATTAAATCATTTTCTTTTGGAAATAAGGCCAGGCTGACTTTAGACTGTTTTCATACTTAAACAATTTTTAAAATGTGAGTTTCAGGAATCAGGACCTTCTCTCCAGACAAAAGAGAACTAATTAATTGGCTTAGTATAAAAATAAATTTGCAATCTTTTCACTGGAATCCAAGAGAAATGTTGACACCTTGAATATTTTTACTAACATACAAGGCAGAATATGTTAGAGGCAGAAAATCAATCAAGCCCTTCCACTGCAATTATTAAACGTTTGAGTCACATACTTCATTCACCCTGAACTAAATGAACGTGGGCACTGAGATCACAGCAAAGCGGAACCAGCCAAAGCGCTCTTCCTGCTGTTGTTTTACAATCTAAGAATCTCTTTTGGTAGGAACCACATGACAAAGGCTTCTAGTAAATATGAAACCACACAATATAAAACTTTCTTTTAAAAAAATTCACATTTTTTTATTGTTGTTCAAGTACAGTTGTTTCCATCTTCACCCCACCACGGCCCCCTGCCCCACTCGTCCCCACCTCCCACCCTCAAACCCAACCCCTTTGACTTTGCCCATGTGCCCTTTATACAGGTTCCTTGATGGACCTTCCCCCATTTTCCCTTGTTATCCCTCTCCCCCCTCCCCTCTGGTTACTGCCAGATTGTTCTTTATTTCAATGCCCCTGGTTATATTTTGCTTGCTTGTTTGTTTTGTTGATTAGGTTCCACCTATAGGTGAGATCATATGGTATTTGTCTTTCACCAACTGGCTTATTTCATTTAGCATAATGCTCTCTAGTTCCATCCATGCTGTCATGAAGGGTAGGGGTTCCTTCTTTCTGCTGCATAATATTCCATTGTGTAAATATACCATAGTTTTTTTTTCCATTCATTTACTGGTGACACATTTTAAACAATGTCAAATAAGAATAAGTCTTGGAACCCATTTGTTTTTACTTTATCACAAATCCTTGCATTGTTATTAAATAATAAGAAAAATTTTAGAATTTGATGCAAATTCCCATGCACTTAGAATGCATATTCAAATGATTTCATTGACTTTGATAAAATTAATTTTAAAACTTAAAAAAATCAAACTACAATATCTATATGGTCTACATGATAAGATTTTTTTCATAAAATAAAACTGATAGGAAAAAAGATTGCAGCTTTCTGGCATTCAGTTCCTTGATCCCAAGTGTTAGAACCTCTCACATGTCCAACTTTAAAGCAATACTCTCTTGACTAGTTCTCCCTGATTCCATGTATGCCTAATACATTCTCCACACAACCTGTGATATGAGCCTTTTAAATTTTAAATGGTGCCTTTTCCTTCCTCAAAAACAAATACCTAACTTTTGCATAGACATGTGTGTGTGTGTTTGTTTTAACACTGTGGATTCAATGGATCAGCTATGCCCAAAAGGATCTAACACTTGCATGCTGAGTGACCTTCCTTAAATTGCTTAAACTTTCTAAGTCTCATTTGTTTAACATTGCTGACACAGTGATATCAATAGCACCCGCCTCACACGGTTGTATTAGGTTTAAATAAAACAGTGAATATAAAGGGCTTAACACTGTGCCCTATAGGTAACAAGCTCTCCATACTATTAGCCATTGTTATCATTTAACAACATGCCCACGTTCACACAGCTAGTAGGTGCAAAGCAGAGATGCTAACTTAGAGCTTTTTGGTGCCAAGGCTTATGATCTTTCTGCTATGCACGCTGTATATCACATGCCTTAAGGGAGATGTAGATGAATGTTGGCTCCCATTCAGTTCACAGTCAAATCCTCTAACACAGGCCTGTAGTGCTGAATTTCTAGATTGTCAATTAAAATGAGAGCCATAAGATTTAGACACCAGACACTGGGGAAGCAAGGTTGGCATTCTGTTGTGAAACCTGAAGAGTCTGACTTGTGTTCCTGCCCAGACAGAAGGCCAACCCACCACAGCCCAGACCAACCAGTTGGGTACCTATGGAACGAGCCAAATTTTTATTTTCCAAGCGGGAACACAGAGGATCTTCTGAAGCTCCAAAACTTGGGATGAAATAAGACTGTAAATTATCACACCATATAGCCTTGAAAAGAAAAGCGCAGCAAGGGTTACATAGCAGATGTATTCAACTGTCTATCTGTCCCTTCTCCTTCAAAAACTATAAACATACTTCAGCACACTTCCTGATGGTGTTCACTGATTTCACAGCATTAATCTGTAGGGCTGTGAACCCAAGTCTGTGATTCCTAACCCGTAATATTAACCTCTGTGAACCCCAGTTCCAGTACCTTTAAAATGAGAATAATGATATCATCCTCATAATATTGTTGCAAGAACTAGAGATATTTTATAAACCATAGTAGTTATTATTACTAGTGAACACAGCCAAAATACTTTCAAATGGCAATTACCTAGAATCTAGAGTTCAAATCTCTGGGTTAATTGTTTGAAGACAGAATGCATGCACTAGGTTTGCTCAGCCTCCTGATGACATGTCAACCCAGAGGACTAAGCTTTCAGGAGACCTGTGTTTCCCTGGGAGTGCCCCCTATCCCAGTAGCCTCAATCCACCCAAACCAGCAAGACTGTGGGGCCAGGAGATCTTTGCATAAAGACTGTATGGTCTTTATTTCTCCTTCAATGTCTATATTCTTGTTTTATGGTTACTGAAGAGATGTTCCCTGCAAAGCTTTCAATGTCAGAGTTCAAACTCCTTTCCTGCTTGTCTCCTTACCTTTGACTCAGATGTTAACCTTAACTCCGGCCCATACTTGTGGACAACACCTCCACCTTGCATTCAGAATTCTAGCTCTCAGAATTTGTTTCTATTTACTTAGGATTCAGTATTCAGCCTGAATTTCTGATAGTGAAATTTCTGAATTTCTGAACCCCAGCCGTCTCATTCAGGGTTTGTGGCTTACTCCATGTCCTATCCTTGGTCTGGAAATGCCACTGTGGATTCTCACCCCAGCCTTGCCCTCAACTCCCATTAATCACATATGTATATCCTGTCTTTATGATGTAGCTGCTTAGCATCAGGCTCTAGGCTCTGGGAAGCTTTCGGCAGTTTTCCCACTCTTGTGGTGTGGAGGTTCGTCTTTGTTCACCTGTCATGCTCTGCCTCCCTCGTGCCCTGGAACTGGCAGCGAGACCTGGGATTTCAAAGGACCAATATGCAAACCATCCAACTGAATGGTAGGTTCGTATTTCTGCCACATCTGGGATTTAAAATACTGTCTGTGATGTTTTTGCAAGGAGTCAGATGATAAATCTAGGCCTGAATAGAGTTAGTTTTATTACATTTATATTTCATCTACTTCCAAAGATAATTTTAGGCAGTGTACTGTCTGAAACATATCTATAATAAAATCACTGAGCCAAAAGTTTAAAAGAAGGATAAAAAGTAACCATTGAAGCAAAACAAGAACTATGTTATGAAATGGGGTAGAAGTAGCTCAGACAGAAATATAGGTTAAGGAGTAGGGGGCATCACCCCAAAAAACAGAATTATCTTCTGGAGGGTGGGCCCCTTGTAGTACAGGCTTCCCCCACTAGGTGGTATTCTAGGAACTCATCTGTATCAGTGTACTAGTGGGTGGTGTTGTGAGAGGCTGTGTTTGACTTCAGTGAATTTTTTTGAAGACTCTTTTAACACATTTGCCCATTTCCCGATGGGTGATTATGAGCACACCTGCCCTCCCTGCACTGAGTGTGCGGCGGTTTTTGACCAAAACCAGCATGACCCCCTGTGTGCCACCCTCCCTATTCACCTGATCTCGCCCCCAGCAACTGTTTTTTTTGTTTCTTCAGGTGAAAAAAGTCCTCAAAGAGAAATATCTTGCCAATGTGGGAGAGATGAAACAAAAAAATGGCAGAAGCACCAAAAGGCAGCAAAATCGATGAGTTCAGAAACTGTTTTGAGCCATGGAAAAAATGTCTTGATAGGTGTTATTGCATCAGAAGGAGAGTTCCTTGAAGGTGATTGAAGTGTATACACATAAGAATACATACACAATTTTTTATAAATAAATTTCCAGTGTTTTGGGTCCCCCCCTCACACAGTGCCTGAAAATGAAAATGAATTTAATGTCATCTTTGCAAGGAGCCAATGCCATGAATTATATAACTCTTATTTAATAAAAAGAAGCAGATCATAAGAGACAAAAATGCTCCTACTTCTAAACAAAGCAATATTTAATGCAAGACTGATCATTTATCTTTACATTTTAAACACTGAATTCAGTCATTTAATGAAATTAAACACTTTAAGTCACTGCTAGGTATGGAGGATACAAAAGAGATTAAGGTCTAATGGGAGAGGCAGACAGGAAGAGAAATCTTTATAATCCATTGGGAGAGTTTCTACATTACAGACGCGCCCTTGGCTTTGAACGTGGCACTGTGATGCAATATTTCACAGTGCTGTCTTGATCCAGTTTTGAACTCATGGCTCAAAACTCTCAGTTCCCCTTCACAGACAGTTTGCTAAGCTCCCACCCCAGTTACACCCGTGTTCAGGCTCTTATATTCCTGAGTTACAATACACTTATCCAACTGCAGAGCTCCCTGGGTACCTAATACATGTGGATGGCTCCTTATTCCTTGGGCGTGTGAAATGATTTAAAATATCTAATCCCAGAGAGACAGTGAATTCAGCCCAACCGCACTCCACCTGCCTTATATAAGCTGCTTCCTGTCCCACTGCCGTGGGTGTAACCCAATGTGTAGTGCTGAGGGGCACCTTTCTTTCATTTGGGGCTGCAAGCTACAAAAGGTCCCACTGTTCAGCTATCGGGGTCTCTTCATACTCTGTCCATAAAAACGTATTTGTCTTATAAAACAGGTGGCATTTGGTTTGAAAGTATGGGAGTAGATCTGAGAAGCTCTCTCAGAGTAAGTAATTCCAAAGTGAGTCTTGAAAGACAAGTAGGAGTTAGTAAAGAGGAGTGGGAAAGGGGAGACTGAGGAGGAAAGCGGAAGTATTGACTTGCAAACTGAAGAGACAAGCAGGCGCAGAAGCAGGGTGCACTTGACAGATGGAAAGGCGTGGAGATGTGGAAACTTTCTGTTCCTTTAGGGAATTGCAAATATTCAGGTGAGACAGAATTAACTGAAAGTTAGTCCCTGACTCCTTTTGTAAGCCATAGTAAGGGTTCAAGGCTAATTCTAAAAGCTATGTAGGGACAAGGAAGAGTTTTAAGCTTCATTAAATATTTTTAATTACATTTTCAAAAGATGTTTTTGGAAGTAGTTTAGGTAATGGGTTGAAGGAGGCAAGTCTGGAGGATAATGCCAGTTAAGACATAATTGCAATAACCTTTCTGTAAGAGATTATGAGGGGCCCCATGAGGCAGTCATAGTGGAGGCAGCTCTTTAGAGGACATTATGGAGATAGAGTCCCTTAGTCCTACTGGGGAACTAGATGTATGGCATCAGAGAGAGGGAGAGCCATGGGTGACTCCCGCTGTGCTAGGGTGGCCTGGCAGATGGGTGGTCTGAGCTGTCACCACTCACTAAAAGGGGGAAATATAAGAGAAGAGGAAAGTGGGGGATAGGGTGAGAAGGAAGATATATTTAGTTCTAGGTCCACTTAGTTTCCAGTTCTGCAGGACCTGCTCAGTGGAGGGCTCAGCAGTAGCTGGATCTATTGTCAACAGAAGAATGACCTGATTCAGCAATACTGATCTGGACCTCATTCCCTTCCAGCTAACTGTAGCTGGCAGAGCTTTGACAGTGGGTAAGAGCACACGTGCATGAGTAGACAGAAGGCCAAAATCAGAACTCTGAAGACCATCAAAGTTTTGGAGGTGGGCAGAGAGCAAAGACTTACATGAAAGAAGCAAAGGATTCATCCTTGAGATGGCTGAGAGCCAAGAGAACGTCGTGTCCTACCACCCAAGGAGGAGGGAATGTCAAGAAGAAAGGAGAGGTCATTACTTTTAAGGCATTAGGCAAAATAACCAAAAAGTGCTCCCCGAACTTAACAGTCAATTATTTATGGATAACTCAGGAAACACTAATTTTACAGGGGAGTTTTGTTTTCAGATAGAGAGGGGTTGATGGCAGAAGAAAAAGAGGATATAGGATTAGGAGCAGGGTTCTAAGGGGAAGGCGGGAAGGGATTGATCAGGAACACCAGCAGAGCACTCTTCCTTTGAGTGAAGGGCACAGCAGACAGAGCTGAGAGTTAGCCCTGAAGTTCTGGCTGGATGTGAAAGGAGGGAGGCCTCTTAGCTGAGGATTTCTGTTTTCTCTGCAAAATAAGAGTATTCAGTAATAGATTCAGAAATCACTGAAATACAAAAAAAAAAAAGTCTCTCTGATTGCTGTTAGAAGACACAAACTCTGAAACCATGTAGCTCTTTTTTTATGAGCAGCCAGAAATCTGAAATCTATACCGGGATGCTAGATTTGGATTTAAGTTGTATGTTCACATTAAGTACAAGCACTTAATCCCTCTGCTTCTTTTAGATGTAGGCAATGTTAGTTTGTTTAATGTCTTTTTGCACTTTGTACCCTATGAAAATACATAAGCTTTCTGAAGTTTGCTTGCTGTCTCCAGTGCTTTTGGAAAGTGAGAGATGAATCTTCAACCTAGTGATAAATGAGAATTGGAAATATTTTACCATACACTGAAAATACAGTTGTGAAGATTGCTCTGAAACTCTAAAAGCACTATTTAAAAAAAAAAAGTGAAGCAAAGAGTTGTTAAAAGAATCACTGAATGTATGTTTGTTAAAAACCTACCCCCACAAAAAAAGCCATCTGATCACAAAAGCAAGTTTAACCCATAGTGTCTGACCTTCCAAAATTTTATTTAGTCCTATGAGTACAACTAACTGCAGGTGTAGAACTAATATAAATAAGATTAGCTAATATTTCCTAAGTGGCTGCTCTGTTTCAGGCCCTGCACTGAGGATTTCATCTGTTCTGTTACTTCCTCAACTACCTCCTCTATATGGAAAACTGAGCTATGGACCAGACCAGTTAAGTGACTAACTCAGTCACCCAGGTTGTTTATGGAATAACCATGATAAAGTTAATGTTGTTAATTAATGACCCAAGACATGCTGTTCTCAGATTTGCATTACTTTCCTCGCAATCTTAAACCCCATGCTATATTTTCATAAATTAGTAATTTAAAGCTCAAGTCTTGTACTTCTAGCTGCAACAATTCAGAATCTCCCATTCTCTGTATCTCTGTGCACTGAATGGGTATTCTAATTGTGGGAAAATAATGTAAGAATAGACCTATAATAATTATAAATTATTGATTCAAGCCACCATGTATTGAGCCTTTATTATGTGTCAGATATCATTTTAATCTCTTCATATTTAAATTTATCCTACACAGTAAGTATTCTGTATTATTTAGACAACATTAAAATTATTTATTAATTAATATTAGGTTTTATTATTTGATACAATGCACTGTAAAAAATCTTACTTTTAAAAATATTTCACAAATGAAACTAGGAAAAATCCTAAAGATTATTCTGAAGGAAAACACGTAAAGATACTTTGCACATAGAGTTAAAGAAGAGAAGAAAGAGAGACTGGTAAGTCCAATGTTTCGTCATTTTATTTTGTTTTAACTTCGGATACAGAAGGGAGAATTCATCATATTGCTCAGTTCAAGGAAAATTCTTGTCATTCCCGAGTCCTTGGAAGGGCTCTGAAGTTCAGAGAGGCTAAAACTGGGCCCAGATCTCACAAATTTTCTATGGTGCAGTAGAATTCAGACAACTACCAGTCCTACCTTCTCACGTCTGCAAACTGTAGAAAAACTGCAGAAAAAAGGAAGCTTTCTAAATATATTCTTAAAAATCCAAGTAGTTGAAAAAGTTTTTGAATTGGGTTAATAATCAACATTCTGGATAAAAGCTTGAGAAATCTGTTTTTTGCAAGACCACAGATTGGAGATGAGGAGGGTAGAAGGGAAGTATTTCTTAAATTTAACTCCTGGGAATGAAGTTTTTCATCTGTCACAGAAAAGTGATTAATATTGCGAGGGTGATGAATCAGATAATGACGGAGAGATGCCATCAGCTTGACAGACTAAACAATTTTTTTAACCTGATGTAGCCCTATTCAAGACATCAGCTGTCATCTGAATTGAATTCTGTTTCTAATTTGTCTTCATAAATAATGCAACTAATTGAAAGGCAGTTACAATGGAAGTCTTTAACCTCTTTCATCTCCAATTTGAGGGCAATCTCTTTGCATTCCCCAGAAAGACTCTTCTGTTCCTTTTATCAAATAAAACTTAGACATCACTGATCAGAACACTGAGATCAAAAACAAAAGAATCCATTGTGTGAAGACCATTTCATCTCGTGGTTTTTCTCAATGTTTTTCTAAGTTTAGCATTTTCTTAAAATGTGAAACTCATCATAAAAGTCTTATATAAGAATATTTATGCAAGCTCAAAGCTTTACTAAGAATATCTTTATTTAACCAAGTTTCTGGGTTGCAGTTCTATCTTCTTCTTGCTGCCTAACTTTTGCTTATTTGGAATTGAAATATGACCTGTGACTCTACTATGGTGAACATTTAATCACACAGAAAAATCCTTAGTTGTCGGTTCCAGGTAACCATTTCCCCCACCCCTCCCTCTTCATTTGTGAGTCAATAGAGGCCATTGAACAAAAACAGACCCTGCAACTGTGAATGAGGAATTTCTGTATCATAGGCTGAAATAATTAAAATGTTGTTTATTTGAGGTCTCTCTGTACAGACATCAGTGATTTCATTTGTTTATTTGTGAGTGCAGATGTTAATAAAATTATGTGAGAAAGGCATGAAAGAGAGGTAACGGAACGATGCAAGCACTGAAACTTTCGATCGTTTAATTATTTCATCCCTCTGGGAAGGCTGATGCCAACAAATACATCAGGGGAAGGACATGATTATGAATGGAGATTTGAGCTGAGCATGTTTCATAAGGTTGTTATTAAAAAATGGCAATTTAAGAAAGGTTTTGTGAAGTATATCAAATTATATCTAAAATCTAACAAGATAGTTAAAATGCAAATTACACAGCTAAATAAAAAATTGGAGTAACATAAATTATTTTGGTATCTAGCTTCTGGCTATTAAACAATATCCACTGGCAATAGAAAGAGTATATTCTACATTATCATTATTTGTATTTAATAATATCTACTGAAGTCTACCTCTCCACAATGAGAAAAATCACCAATTCAAAGCCATCAAAGGATAACATATTTTGTAATAGAGAATAGTGGCAAAGGTTCAAAAGCTAGAAATACTGTAACAAGTTTGAATAATTCAAAATAAGCAAACCTATCTGCATATGTACCTTTGTATATTCTGTTATAATAACAGCTAAAAACTAATACTTGTTAAATATTTCATATGTATTGACTTATTTCTAAAAGGGCAAAGGCAAAATGGAGACAGACTCTAGAAGGGGTGAATAAAAGAGAACAGATGAGTATATTCGCTGCTGTAAAAAAATAAACTGGAAGCAAATAACCAGGACAGGAGCAGAACCACAGAAATGGAGATCACATGGAGGGTTATCAGCAGGGAGGTGGAGGTGGGGAGAATGGGGGGAAAGGTACAGGGAATAAGAAGCATAAATGATAGGTAGAAGCAGGTTAAGAAGTATAGAAAATGCAGAAGCCAAAGAACTTATATGTACCGTCCATGGACATCAAATAAGTTGGAATGCTGGTGGGGGGGGGGTACAGGGCAGAGAGGAATGAAGGGGAGGAAAAAAATGGGAAAATTGTAATAGCATAATCAATAAAATATATTTTTAAAAAAGGCAGAAAGAATGTTTTGGGGGTAATGGGTGTGTTTATTATTTTAATTTTGACGATAGTTTCACAGGTATATATATATGTCAAAACTAATAGCAGGATACAGTCTAAATATGTGAAGTCAATGGAACATAAATCATATCCTGAAGCTGGCAAAATTGTATTAAAATAACACCACTGAGGGAAACTGGGTGAAGACTACAAAGGACTTATCTGTACTACCTTTGTAATTTCCTGTGAACCCATAATATTTCAAAATAAAGAGTTTAAAAAGTAAAAAAAAAAGAGCAAAGACATACAAATTTAAAAAAGTTGTATTAGTGCTTGTTGAATAAAAGCTATAACTCTCTTTAAAGCTGTTTGAGAGAAGTCTGTCTCCACAACCTACTGATGGTGGGTATAATATATGAAAAATTACATTTACCACCTCACCGCCCGCCCCCCCCCCCCCAAATAGACTGGGAGGCTTAGTCGACAGAAATTTATTTTCTCACAGTTTTGGAGGTTGGATATTCCAAGATCAAGATTTCATCCACGTTTGGATTCTGGTAAGAGATCTCTTCCTAACTTCAGTCGTCACCTTCTCACTGCGCCCTCGCGTGGTGGAGAAAGCCAGCTCTCCAGTGTCTCTCCTTACGTGGCTCTAATCTAGTATGAGGGCTCCACCCGCAAGAGCTCATTTAAACCTGATTATCTCCTAAAAGCCCCCCATACAAATATTACATCGGGTCTTAGCGGGGGACAGGGGCAGGGAAGGGCGGCACACAATGTAGTCCCTAACAAGGACAGAAGATGAGTGAAAGTCAGACCGACCCTGGTACAGAGAGGCAGCGGTTAAAGGTGGAACTTGTGCCGTCAGGAAGACAGGAGGAAGAAATATAAAATGAGTGGTTACCCCTGTCAAAGACCATCAGGAAAGGTATGGAAAACACTCCACATGAAGCTGATAATTAGGAGGCCATGAGTGTCTTTCATTTGGTCTGAAGTCCAATTGCATACATATAAAACTGTATATTATATGTATCATTAAGGCAACATAAAATTATATGGTATTGTGAGAGAGGGAGATGAGAGAGGGAGAGAGAATGAGAATGGAATGCCTTTGGCTAGGGTAACCAGAGAAGGCTTACGAGGCCAACTGATATTCAGTATGGACCATGGTGAGTAGAGTTTTGTCAGACAGACTTGGGGGTGAGAGATCATCTATATTAAGGGTAAACTGTAAAACTGGAGAAAGCGTAGCTTACTGGGAAAATGGAGAGCAGTCACGATGGTGGGAACATGTAATAGAAATGTAGAAGAAAAGTGGTGAATTTGTGTTTACAAGCTGATAATTATAATGATTAAAATATGTTGTTTTAACCCTCAGGGCTATATCCAAAATAGAATGTAAGAATATCATTTCACAGTAACTTTATGATTTTTCTTAGTCTTTTTAAGATACTTATCAGAAATTATTTTAAAACATTTGATCAGGATTGAAATTAACCAGGTTTTCCTGAAAACTACTTTTCTCTTTCAAAGTAAAAGTTACTTGAGGTCCTTAGCTCTCAGACTTCTTATCTCTAAGGAGAGATGTTGGACTAGATTATTCTCCTTGGACTTCTCCCAGATATGGTCCTTTAACATCGAAAACAATATTTTTTACAAAAGCACAACAGTATACTTCTTTCCAATAAAAATATTGAAGTTACATATTCCTTTTTATTAAACTGGATATAAAACTCTCACACTGTTTTATGCTTGGACTTTCTAAATTCTAAGTTCTTTTTAAAATAATTATTACCCAAAATCCATGGTTGTTTAAAAATTACAGGTTAGCAGGTGATTTATAAAAAATTAATAATTGTGCAAACAATAAAATTATTATACTTCAGAGATGCAATAACTTTAAGGGCATTTTCCCAATTTCTACAATTTCTACATGAGGCATCTGGAGTGTAGGGAAATTAAGTGATTTAAGAGCTTAAACTGAAGGCTACATGCCAACTTGGATTCCACTGTGCCGCTGTCCCTGGTCCACATGGACAAGATTTAATGTTGGGCTAATAAGAACATAAACATCTCTGTCTTTCTGGTGATTGCTAAAATCTAGTTTCCAATTTTGAAGCTGTTGGTTTCCAATTAAGGGCAATTTAAAAGTATATGAATTGTTTGACAACATCTGTGTTCATGGAGACCACCAATAGCAAAGAAAATCTGGCAAGAAGTCCCCCATTGCCCATGCTGTGTCTGTGCCCTGCCGCCAGCTAGGTGCAGTGGGTTTCACTTGCTGTGGTCCTCCTCACACGTGGGACACCCTCAGACTGGCTTTCTTGATGCTGCCTTTTGGCAGAAGTGACAGTGGGCCAGGGACTGTCACACTTCCGGCTTCCAAATCCAGCTATTATGGACACGTTCTCTAAAACCACTTTGTGGAACTTTATCATTCTGGCAGAGGCTGACTGGTACCTGCTGGCCATATATCATCACAACGCACAGCCCTTAGAGAGGGGACCGGTCTTTGAAATGAAATAATCTGAAACCCTGTAAGTATTTGGGGGTGCAGAGAGTTCACTTCCTTGTAGCTGTGATTAAAAGAAAGTAGAAACGGCACTGGAGGCACTGATTCAAAAAGTCACACCAGCATAGCCCTGTGACCGATGGGCAGAATGGAACAAAAAAAAGAGAGAGAGAGAGAGAGAGGAGGAAGAAAGAAATGGATGCAATTATTTTGAAGTACACCAAACTAGTAGAATCACAGAATCCCATAATTCCATCTTCTCTTCTGTGGCTCTACCATGGGTCAAGATGAAATTTCTGTCCTACTACAATGCTCAATCTCCTGCCAGGGAAAAACTCCTGGAGGGAAAGGGAGCTAACTTAATTTTCTGTTTGAAAAAATATCTGACACGTCCTACAATATAACCCAAAATACAGACCAATATGAAACCAGTTCTCCGAGTAAACCTTTTCTTTCAAAACAAATAAGCAAAAAATTCTTCACTATATGCATATGAGAAAGGCACCAAAATTTCCGCGAAGGGTGAGTGCTGAGTTCGCAGTCTACTCCATTCTGTAGAATGACATTCAATGATTCGATAGGTTAAATGCCTTAAAGTGATTGCATTTTTCATAATCTTAATTCACTCCATATCTATAATTTAATTTTACACTATCTTGAAATTCTGCATTAGAAGATCGCCGTATGGAACAGTTAATAAGCTATTACCATGTTGTAATGTATTTGTACAATAGGAATTGTGATTTAAAGAGTAGAAATAGAAAAGATAAACCATAATATCCTTATCCAACTCCACTTTTGACCTGATGTCATTAAAACTTAAATTGGAAAATTCAGTGGTGGTGAGGAATAAGGAAAGAGCTTAATGATTTTACTAAGAAATAGCTAATAATGCTAGGGTTTAGAAAATTAATTTTACCTGTAAATATAATTTTCTTGGCTAGTAGAGTATTTATTTTGCCTTATCACAAAGACCAGATATTATACATTTATATAAATTGGCTACTTTGCAAAATGCTTTTGTATCAGACATACTAATTCACCTGCTCACCCTTTACTGATAATTAGCACAATTGCATATCTTGATAATTTTGCTGCTTCTAAATATTTGTAACTGAGAGAAGTGATGGTGGCAGTTTAAGGATGTTACTTGCTGAAGACCTTACACATGGGGATGGGAATGGGAAAGAGATTCCTATCGCTAACCCCGGAACCCTGCAAGAAGAGGGTACCTGGATTACATAACGGTGCCTGTCTCACTGCTTGCACCTGCTGCAGGTACAATTGTTCCAATATTGAGCTCCCTGGATTTCAGGGCACAACTTCTATCTGGAGCTTTACTCCACTTTGGAAAAGTCCTTTTCTTCCTCTCAGGACCTCCATTTGCACTTATCAACATCAGACCTATGTCTAGGACATCTTTAGCTGTGTCCCCTGGTCTTCTCTCATTTTGTACAAGATGTGTTCAGCAAAAGAAAGAGGGAGTATGTGTTATGAAACTAGGTCAGGGTAGCTTATTTCTATTTCAAATTTCATAATTATAGAATGCTTATAAGATCCTAGCCATTTTACATAGATGGACTAGTTAACAAGCCCCAAATAAATTAAGCCAGCAATTAAATTGTGCTGTTCAAGGTGCTACTCTTTTAATATAATAAATATTTTTAAGAGACTGGCTGATAAAATCAGTGTGCATCTCAATGCCATTTGAAGGCCATGATTCAATGAAAAACCACTTTTAAGTAAACTATTTCCACTAAAACAAAAACAAAGCCCTAATAAATCATACGGGAAGCACAGTGTTTCAAACATGTATTCTGCTGGTTTTAATTCTGTGCATAAAAGCACATACTCATTTTAAGAAACTTATAAAATTCAAAAACATACAAAGAAGATATAAAATAATAATCCTACCACACAAAAATATCTAAGAACATTTTGATGTACAATAAATACATAGTAATCTCATTTAATGTGTGTAGTTTTTAACTATTCTTGAGCAACTATGATTAGTATATAATCAATTATAAGTTTTGCTTTTATAATCATGAGTCCATTTCAGAGTCCGGTCTGAAATGAGTGAACACAGCAGCTAACATCCCCCTTGCAATGTGGCTCTGTGCTTTCCTCGTCGTGTAGAAGCAACAACTAACCAATTTATACTTTACTGCACATGGCAGGATGATATGCTATGGAACTCCTCACCCACTTGGGGATTCAAACTTTGCTTGTGAATGTTAATTCCTATAATTCCTTCCCCATCTTTTTTTGTCTTTCATTTTTTTTAATAGCAAAATCTTTTTTATCCTAAGAGAGAGAATTGTGCTTGAAAACTGTCAGCTTCTACGGATATTTTGACAATAGAAAAACCTTTCCCTTTTGCCCCTACAGAAGCAGGTTGATTTTTCACTGAAAACGGCTTCAAGCTGGTCCTAATATTTACTCACTTATGCAGGTGCGTTCATCAGCATGGAGTCTGTATCCTGTATCACATTCACAGTGGAAGGTGCCCAGAGTGTTAATACAGCGCTGCTGGCAGCCCCCGTTCACCACCGCACATTCATCGATATCTAGAAGAGGAAGACAGATGGCCAGGATTACAATGTCATTCCAATGTCAGCTTCGGAGAAGTGGCACAATATTTCTTTGATTCACAATATGTGTTATATTGTACAAAGGTACCGACTCTGTTGCCACAAATCTTTGCGTGTTTGATCCATTTTTTCTCCACACTGTAAACAACAAAATGTAGATAGAAACTTTATTGAGCTTTTTAAAAACCAGCAACAATGAATATAAAGACTGCCTCACAATTTTCTATTCTTCACATAGTGGTTAATTAGCCAGATCTGAGATGTAGATAGTTCCTTGCAGCAGGGAAACTGGAGGCAAGAATTACAATGAGCTACTCAGTCTGGAGCAGCGCACATTAGCAGATAAACACCTATTGTTGGTCTGATACTGCTGAGGAAAGCCAGTAATAAAGTCAAGACCTTGAATCTCCTTCTCATGTGCGATGGTGGGCATCAGGGAATAGACTGATACAGTCGAATCAAATCATCTTTTGGCGTTCTTAAAAATACACCCGTACTTTCGGTTCATTGATTGAGCTTATTCCTTTTCAGTCAGGGTTCCACTTTTTAAAATACTTAACACGCTTCTGTGAGAGGTTCCTTTCACTTTAGGAAAAAAATTAAAAAGAGGTCAAGATTCATAAATGAATATATTCTTTTAGGAAAGAAAAATCCCATATTTCCTTGTACCCTACGTAATCAGTACTTATGTACCTGAAATCACACACACAAAAAGACATTCACCAATGCTGGTAATGCTTCTCAGGTAATCAGTGGGTTATGAGCTTCTAAATTTTGTTAGAATTTTTTTTCTTCAAAATCTATGCCTTTGACACATGTCAAAGTAAAAATCAGGCAGAGAGGTCAACACTGGCGTGGGAGAGCGTGTGCTTCATGCAGAGAGAGTCCCTGACTTCCCATGACCCGATCCCAGACATTCAGGCAAAGAATGTTGAGTGTGAATGTTTTTCACTAAAATATGTTCTTGTAATAGACAATTAGCTTTACATTGAGTGAGATTAATTCCGCAGGGCAAGGTCCTTAATTGAGAAGACAGCCACATGGAGAGGATACTATGGCAATGCCTTATTACAGTAACTTTCAGGCTGACACAGTGCGATCTGTTACAACGGCTTTGCGCTGTGACAAGCACGAGCGTGTTTAACCTGAGGAAGGCAAAATAATTTCCTTTTACTTGGCATTGCTTTTTTATGAAGAAATATATAGAGAATATACTAACTCATAAAATAAGTCCCACATTTTAAAATTACTAGTCTACCATACTGAACACAGTTTGCTCAATCTAGTATTTCCCTTCTAAAATGGTATATTCTGGAGCACTTTCAGATATATTTAAAAGAATGCTATTTGAGAGATAAGAACTATGGACTTTACAAAGCATTAGAAGTTTTATTAAATTTTGGGTCTGCGATAAACAAACCTCTAAGTCTTTTTCATATAAACTAACGTCAAATCAGAATTCTCCATTTCTTACTTGCACTTCATGCAGGGCTTGATATGTATGCTACCTAAATTTTTATCTTTCTAGTTTTAGGGCATTATTCCACAGGGTTGAGATACCACTTTGAATCCTAATTCTGTCAGCCGCTGAATTAGATATCTTTCCTAGGTCTTTCCTATTAGACATACAAATAAAACTACCAAGGGTACTATGTTTTGGATGATAACATAGTACCCTTGGTAGTTTTATTTGGATTTGACATATTAATGCCAAAAATTATCATACTGTATCATATATATGTATGTAAATACATTCAGAATGTCTTGAAGGATATATACAGATGTAAATGATTGTATCTGAGGAGGAACAAAGATACAGAATCTGCCTAAAGTGCTGGATGTGGGGGTGGGAGTGGTGGACAAGAGTTTTTATCCATATTTGTAATGTTCCATTTTTTTACAAGAAAATATTCAGATATTACTTTTGTAATGAAAAGCAATTTTATAAAAGGTAATATATGGTGACTTTCCCTTGCTCTGACCCATCAAGCTTCAATAATTTTCTGACAAAAGAAACCCAGTTAGTATAAAAAAGGAACTCATAGGAGTGGACGCTACTTTTAAGAAGGATCTTCTTTCAGTGTGTTTTAGTATGTTCCTATTCTTAGTCTGTCCCAGAACTGTAATTACAGCACTACACTGGAAATGTACACACGGCAATGGAAGCAAACCAAAGTTTCTCTCAAAGTAGAGTCAGACAGTCCTGAGAAAAAATATCTTAGTGTTGAAACTTACTAGCCTGTCACCTTGCCTTTCTGAACTCAGTCTTATCTATAAAATGGGATAATAGCAATTACCATAAGCACTATGCTATGCTTTTTTCCCTTTCCTATTCTTATATGAGCATTTGGGCTAGATAGCTAATATTTGAGCGTATATGTAGAAATTAAAAAAAAACCATGTAATTTCATTCCACTAAATAGAGGAGCTAACAATGCAAAAATGTAAGGGGAGAGTGCGTGACAGAAACCGCTGCAACATCTGAACTCAGGGGAGAGAAAATCATTTGGGTGAGAATGATAAGGGGATGCTTGAGGTTAAAAACTGAGAACTGAGTGCGAGGAGAAGGGGGGGAACCTGAGGGTGCAGTGCCTCACCTTCAGCAGTTCGACCTGTCAGTTTAGAAAATAAGGTTGGCAAAAGGAAATAAAGTTGAAAAACACATCTAAAATCTACTTTTAATTAATTTGGAAGCAAAGTGCTCCTGGTCTTGATTTAAAATACAATACACTTCTAGGCAGGTTGAGACATAATAGGCTATGTTTACACAGTAGTTAAGTAAACATATTAACACTTAAAAAAATCAATCATTTGTAGAGTGGTACCAAACACAAAGTAATTGGTTTGACTTCCTTTTTCCTTTTTTGCCCTTTCAGAACACATTGACTGTATTGACAGTTTGGCCATGGTGTAAACCGTAGTTCTCAAACCTGTGTGCAAATCGTGGTGAACATGATACTGGGTAAAACACCTTTGCCCTGCCCTTAAAGACTTTGATTTCATTGGTTTGGGGTAAGGCCTGAGAATCACTTCTAAAACACTCTAAGTGATGCTAATGTGTAGCCAGAGTGGAGATTCCCCTGACATGGTTAATGTTTTAATCACCTAAAGATCTTGTTAAAATGCATGTGCATATTCTGTAGACCTGGGGCAGGGAGCCGAGATTCTGTGTTTCTAACTGGATGAATGTGGTTCCGGCTACTGGGCTACGGTCTGCACTCTGGGTAGCGAGAGTGTGCATAACACTTTGCTCAACCATTAATGTCACATGGATCACAAATGTCACGATTGGGCCCAACTTCTCAATTGTTTGCCCAGAGTAGACCAGTCCAAATGGATAATCAATACTCCAAACAAAATACTATGTATATATAATAAATATATATTCATTATTTACCAAAACCCTCTGAAAAGGAACTACAATATTCACTCAAAAATAGTTAATAAGTGAATACAATTTTAGCCTGCCCGTTATTGGAAACGACTTGCTTCTGTAAAACATGAAGGACACGTCAGCTCTCCGATAGAATGCCTCTGCTATAGGATAAAGCCAGGTGAAATTGCCGTGGTATTAGACACTCACACTGAAGCTGTCACGAGTGATTTTCTTTTCTATCAAGATGGTGCCCAACAGAGTTAAAAACCAGAAATGTCAATATTACATTAAAATGTTATTATCAAGTGTACTCCATGGGAAGAAACTATTTCTCCATAAACTCTCAGCGTTCCACCTTTATGTTAGCTGCTGACAGAAAGCCCTGCCCTTAGAACTGGAGCTTTAGGGCACTGCTGGGAATAATGATAAAGTGATTAAAATTTTTTCAGCATCATCACTGTGATATGGACCAAGGATTTCATGATTTTTATACTCTAAAAGAATATTGAAGAAAATCAACCATGTCTGCTATTTTTCCTTTTTACTGTCCTTTCTCTAAATATTTCTGCTGTACTTATCTCCAAAACTATCCCCCCAGATGGTCACAGAATATAATAGTATAAAAGAATTCCATTTGATAATTCCCTTTATTATCAAATGCATTTTGCACATAAAATCTCCCTCAGACAATGATCCACTTTTGTTTCTAAACAAGAATAGTTTTATATTATTTTTATTAGACTGAGCAGCCAGAGTAAGATAAATTATCCTGCTATTTGCCTTTTAACATCCTGTTTTCAGAAACCTGTTGATTGAGAATAAGTGTTCCCGGGTTGCTCTATGTTGGAGATTGCATTGTAGAAGTGTTAGGTTTGAAGGAAATATTGAAGAGCATGCTAGCGATTCCGTGAGATCTTCCATGTGGTTTTATTTTCACTGTGTTCCACTATAACATTACAATATCACAGTGAAAGCACATCAAAACTGCTGACGTTTTGCTTGTGATGTTGTAGTGCCTGATTGAATGAACTGCTTAAGGTCAAAGGTCCTGTTGTATTAAGCATTCGTTGGCATGGAGTCCATAGTCCGTAAATGTTCTATGAGTGAATAAATGAGTGTGTGGTTTGAGAGTTACCTGCGGCATTCAGTCATCTCATCCACCTGTATTCATCAATGGGATTTCTTAGAATTGGGCTCTTACTGCACTTACCCCTTTTTACTCTTGCAGTAAATTCTTGATGTTTGTTTTTGACCATTTACAAGTAGCTTTAAATACTTTAGCTCTAATATCTAGGACACGAAATAATTCCTAAGTTTGCTAATGAACACATGTGAACTGATCTGTAGTGACTACACACTGGTTGCCTGCTTGGGGTTCACTCATCTTCTTCACACAGACTAGACAACTCCAAGGTTTTCCTTTGGGGAGTTAATTTTCTCTCTTTCCTTTCAGAAAAGTCATCAGTTTATGACTGCATGCGGTGGGGTTGGGGCACACCATTCCGCTCCTGAGTCGGAGGTAGACTCTGCTTGGTATAATCTCACCTCCATGTGCCACACCGACTGGACCAGGAAACCTCTTCAACAGCCTAAGGATTTTCCAAGAATGAATGAATTAGTGCAGATGTGATCCAGTAAGTATGAAGTTCAACAAAAAGGTCGGGAATCCTGGGACACAGAGGCCCTCTTGCTCTGGGAATTATAATTGTGGGTGTGAGACATTTTGCAGAAGCCCTTTTGCTCCATGAGTGAGGCTACACTAAAGATAAAGACAACAGACAGGACAAAACTGGAGACTGACAGAGAACAGGAGGTGGAGCCCTGATTAAATGGTGCCTGAAGTCCTCCTTACCTCTGGGCTTCTCAGTAAAGTGATCCAACAACCTTCTTTCATTGTTTCCACACTCTGAGTTGCATGATTCTTTACTTTATAAGTGAAATCATCCTAGCTGATACATACGTAATGTAAAGCCAGCGTGCAGGAGGAAGCCATCAAGTGCAGCTCAAACTCAGCATACACTTTTCAAATGTATCTATTGCCCTCTAATCAGTAAAATGGCTTGATCTATATTTAATCAAGGGTCAGGAAAAGTCATTTAGTTCTTCTGAGAGCATTCATTGGAGTAATTATATTCTATCAAGATTCCAACAAAATTGGAGATATGTCACAATTTGGGTTTTTTTAATTGTAAATATTAAGGGTTTATCGAACTGCCTGTGACAGGGTGTGACACATCTGATACTGCCAGAGAGGATGAAGGTGCCTCCTGAATGGGTGCCTCACAGTCTCCCTGCGCGTGGGCCTTCCCCAGCTTTTCCGCCAAACCTCGGCCTCTGATTTTTCCTTTTGTTCCTTTCTTGGCAGCTACAACCTCTGGTAGCTTGATGCTCAGTTAGTGCAAAAGAAGCAAGCGCATGTTGGTTACTCTGCAGCTACCATTGTTACTACATTCTGCTGTTGTAAGAAATTTACAAAAATGTTACCAGTTTTCTAGCCAAGGCATTCACCCAGTAATGAAGGTGCCCTTTCTCGGCAAAAACCGCCTAGCTCATAAAGAGGCAAACAGAACTGTGATGTGTATTTTTAAATGAGTAACAGGACTGGAAACAAAGCTCAAAAGGCTTGTGCTAAAGATAGGAGAGTATATGCATACTCTCCTAGAAAGTGGACGTGGAAATCACTTAGAAAATTCTAGAGATGTGGCTGGGGCTGCCACACTAAGGAGACATGGTTTTACTTCGTGGCCAATGGGCAGCAGCAAGGCAAAGGGCAGGTTACAGAAGTGGGAAGCTCATGGCAGAGAAGCCAAAATCCAGATGAAAGTTGATGAGGAAGCTTGTAGCAGTGTAAATAGAGATGTGGGCCGATATAAAAGATGTTAAAAAGGTAAAATCAGTATAACTTGGTTATTAACTGGATAGGATAAAAAAGAAAGACTTGAGGTTGACCGCCTGGAGGGATTCTGTTGAGGGTTGTGGGAGTCACTGAGAGAGCACAGGAGGGGGAGTATCTGATTCTAGAAAAATAGTTCCGTTTTGGATATAAATGATTTGACAGACAAATGTGGTGGGAAGTTTGGGATATCTAGTAGGAAACTGAGTATGTGGACTAAAATCAGAAGGAAAACATGGGTTGATTTTTCAGCTACCATTTATCTACCTGCACAAGCTTAAAAATTAGGAGTCATCCTTGAGACTTTCCTCTCCTTCACCCACACCTGATCGAATATCAAATTTTCCTTATCTCCTAAAACACAAAATCTGTACCCTTCTCTCCTCCACTGATACCGCTAAAATCCAAGCTGCAAGAATGTCTGCAATACCCTGCTAGAGCTCCCTCCGTATTCACCACTGGGTCCTCCAGTATCTTCATGCTGCACCACGGTGATGCTTTCAGAACAAAAGTTATACCACCACTCCCTTACTCCGGTTGTTTTACACCCTTTGATCCCTTCCTATCACTCATAGAATTAAACTAAACATCAACATGATCTTCAGACCTCTCTGTGGTCTCGTTGTTGCCTCCTTCTCTAATTCTATCTTGCTATTGTTTTTCCCCTACCATGTTTTAGAAATACTGATTTTCTTTAAGTTCCCTGAAGGCTCTTCACTCCCTTTTATTTCCAGTTCCCTTCCTTTACCTAGTGAGTATCTATGCTTCGTGCAGAAGTCCACTCAAGCACCATGACCTCAGGGAGGCCTGTATTTCTCCTTCAGTCTAGGTCAAATTTATGTGTTATACTCTTTTAGGACTAACTTCTTTTCCTTTGGAGTAACTAGCTCACCTATAGCTGTAGACTTGCATGTGTAATTATTTCTTGGACATCTGTATTCTCCATTATTGACTAAGTTCCATGAGAGCAGAACCCTGTTGGTTTTGGCTCAGAATAGTAATCCTAGAGTTTGGCAGATAGAAGATGCTCTATAAATATCAGCTAAAGAAGGAAATAAATGAGGTACAGAGTATAGGGCATCTCTATGTAGATAGTAATACCAGCCACAGAGTGGGTGGTTTCCCAAGTAAAAGCACGTAGATAAAGGAGGAGTCTAATAAAGAACACTGAGAAATACCCACATTCAAGCCAGACTCAGGTAGGGCACACGAAGCTGGGCAAGAAGGCAATGCAGAGAAGTAGGAGGAAAAGCAAGAGAGTCTGGCATTATAGAAGCTGAGAGAGGGGTTGCTTCAAGAAGAAAAAAGTGATTAGCACAGGGATGTGAAGTAGGAACTAGAATTTAGCAACAAGATTTAACATGGGATTTACAAAAATAATCTCACCAATGACACTGATGATGATAAAAGTGCTAAGAATAACGATTCACTTAATGATTATTGAACACTTACTAGTACCACGCACTGCTCTAAACTCTTTGCTTAAATTGACCCTGGATCGCAGTGGGTTGGATTGAAGGAGACATGGGAGACAGAAGGAATGCAGAGAGTTAACACATATATTGCATTGTTTTACTATTAAGGAGAGGGGGTTGTATTTGGGTAGGAGAGTATAGTAAAGGGAGAGGATGTTTTTAAGGTGGATGAGACTTGCAGCAGTTTAAAGTCTGATGGCAAGAGGCAAATAAAGAGGGTTGACTTAAAGATGTAAGAGAAAATTTCTCAATAATTTGAGAATTTCAAATCACACCAGTGCATTCCAAGAGAAGGTATATGTTTGGAAAACAATCCCCCATGGGCCCTGAGCATCCCCACACATTTTTGTTAGGTATGCCAAGAATGCCGAGGGCCCTGATCACTCTTTATCCAAGCCATTTTTCAGGCCTGTGTTTGCACAGAAAGATGAGCTAATAACATCTTCCCTGAGAAAAAGAGCAGGCTTGTTTCCACTAACTATAAAAGTGGTGGTTCCCCCAAGTTCAGCATTTCCCTTGTACAGTGTGACCAACTGCATACACAGGCATCCAGATGAGCCCTTTGTGTTTCTGCTGTGGGATTTGGGGAGCATGGGAAGTTGACACAAACAGATGAAGCTCTGGCTCATGCTTTTGCCATGAGTAATAAAGCCTTTGTTTCTGACCCAAGAGTCTCATGTCTTCTGTCAGCATCCATGAAACAGTAACAGGTTACTTTGTTAGCATAAAAGTAGGGTAAAATCCAAGACTCTGCCTAGAGTTTGATAGCATACAAAATAGAAATCACACACACAATTGTCTGTTACTCTGGGTTAGAGAGAGCATGTCCACTGCAGAGTGGAAGGATCCTAGAAGCCACGGAGGCTGTTCTTGTCTCCTCCCTGTTTTACCTCTACTTACTAATTGCTTGTAGCTTAACATTAATAGTAAAACATACTAGTGTCTTATCTGCCTGAGCCTGATTTGACAATTTGATCCCGTGTGTTACCTCAAAAGAGAAGAAAGAAAAGATGTCATGCTAGTGTGCCTTACTATGATTTTAAAGAACAGAGAGAACACAAATACCCAATTCAAATCTTTGTTCTATTGTTAGCTTCTTGAGGACTGAGATGGTATGAGTTTTACTCATCACTGTGTTTCCAATACCTTAAAGACAGTGGCTGGCCCATAGGATATGCACAATATTAGTTGGAAGTTTGAAAAAATAATGAATGAGTAGTGGGTATCTGAATTTGCAGAGAAAGATAATTCAGCAAGAGACTGAGAAGGAGGAGTTGAGAGAAGGTGGAAAGGAGTGGAAAGGGGCAGGACAGTGTAGAATTTAGGTGCCTGAGAAAAAATGTCTTTTTAAAACAGGGTGAATATACTATCAATGCTGCTGAAAATCAAATAAAATGGGGCCTGAAAAGGTCTGGAAGATATTGAAATTATAAGGTCTTTCTGCTAAAGTACAGAATGTGAATAGCAAGTTAGCCTTTGGGGATGTCTACTTCTTTAAAATTTTTCTAAACCACGAATAGTCTATTCTTTCTTCTTTATTGAAAACAGAGCTGCCAAGGTCGTGCTTTCGTGGATCTATTATATTGCTGCCTCATCCATAACATGACCCCATCACATACCTGAGGACCAGTGTGATAACACTCCGGGATAATGTTGTCCTCATACTCTCTCTGTGTGAAGGGGCAGCAAACAATGAAAACAAAGCACAGCTTACTCAAAATTGCAGAGTACTACATATGCTTAATATACAGAGCTTCCACAAACATCAATTTGACATTAGTTACTGATATGCAAAATCATTTTTGGTTAGAATATTTTTCTTTTATTTTTACTGACACTATTATAATTGTCCCCACTTCCCCACCCCCTTTGCCCACCTCCATCCACCTTCCCTCTGGCCATCCCCACACTGTTGTCTGTATCTATGGGCATGGACATATGTTCTTTGGCTAATCCCTTCACTGTCTTTCATCCAGTATCCCCTCCCCCATCCCTTCTGACAGCTGTCAGTCTTTCTGCTAAAGTGCAGATTTTTTTCTAAATCCTAAATAATATATTTTTCTTCTTTCTTTACAGAGCTGCCAAGGTCATGCATTCATGGATCCATCATATTATATTTTATTTTTGTATTTCATAGGATTAGGCACCAATGGCAAAAGAAGGTGGGTAATTCTGTAAAACTAGCCTGAGCCGAAATCCCTATAGTTGGTTTTGCTTAGCTAATTTTTTCTACACCCATTTCAACCCATGGCCTAAATACATTGATTTTTTTTTCCAGCTTTTAAGGAAGGAACCTTCTGTGGGCTGAGAGCTGAGAATCATTTCCAGGGGTGAATATGACATTCACTCTGGACACTGGATTAGCAAAACAGAAACCTTTAACCAAACTCCCTGAGAGAATAAATGATATGCTCTTCTGAGAGATTTTAATCTTTGGGACAGTGGCTGTTTCTGATTCCTCTTTTTCCTTCTGGGCTTAACATTTAGGTGGTGCTCAGTGTTTCCTAAATGAGTAGTGAGTGGAGACCCATCTGGAGTGGGAGAAGCGGAGCCAGAGGAGATGGGCGGACGAACACAGGAAATTGGAGGCTAGTAATAAATAATGGTTGTCTGGCTGACTTCCCACTTGGTTGAGTTAAATAATTTGATCTAGAAATTATTCAAGGATACTTCTGAAGACCCTTGAATACATAATTCTAAGGGTCTCAACTGAAGGGTGGCAGAGGACAACTGAAGCTCTGGATACTCTAGAGCTCACTACTTGAAAGGTAGATGTTTCCCCAGGTGTTGGGAGACAGGACAGGATACAAACTGGGATTCTGTTAGATAGAGATATAATAGATGGATGGATAGATAGATAGATAGATGGACAGATAGATGGATGGATGGATAGATAGATAGATAGATAGATAGTAGATAGATGAGATGTGATAGATAGATAGGAAACCTTCATGCCCAAACATCCTCTTTCCCATTGATTGTATGAGTCAATAGGAAAACCCGAAAAAGTGAATATGAGTCTAGCATTTTCATCTCAGGGTAGATTGTTCTGATTAGCCATATCCTTACTTATCAGATTCAGGAAAAGAGAAAAATTTCTTATGGAGTTGAGAGAGGAGAGACAGACAGCCAGCAGCCAGCAGAGGAGCTAGGCATGGGGCTTTCCCGTATCAGGGAAGTTGATACGGGGCCTTGGACAGCTGGGGGAACAGGAGGAGGATCCAGGAACTGGGAATTAAGACTTAGAACCTCAAAAACCAGTCTTTCTCCTTTTTCAATATCTCTGATTAACACTACCTCCTTTTAGCTCACTTCCTCTCCACATCCCAGTCTAACGGTGGTCAAATTGACTAAAACAAACTGGCTCTTTTAAACCATCCAGGCCCCTCATCATTTGTACCATGCATAAGAGTTTGACAGAGACAGTCATAATAATGAATTGATGTGATTTTGGAGGGTTGTAGTAATGATTTTATCTGTGCAGAACTTTTCCCTTCTGCTCTTTTTCCTGATTATGCATTCTTCTCCTGTGGACTGGGGTAGAGGGAGGACTATTATTGCCCTTTGCCACTACCAAACTACAGGTGGGGAGCTAAGGCAACCTGAGAA
Organism: Desmodus rotundus; assembly: GCF_022682495.2. Lineage (NCBI taxonomy): Eukaryota > Metazoa > Chordata > Mammalia > Chiroptera > Phyllostomidae > Desmodus > Desmodus rotundus. Next base: position 30,776,455 of record NC_071388.1, on the reverse strand, counting down.
TTCCATGTCCCTAGCCACAGCGATTGGGGGAGGCATTTCACTCAAGTCAGAGGAAACAGAACCTCGCCATGGACATTTGTTCAAGCTACTGGGAGGGAACTCGGCAGCACTGTCATTTCTGTAGGATGCTTGGAGTTGCTCTTCACGTCTATTACAAAATCCTGAGTTTCCTTTATATTTTTGTGAAGATAATTAAATTGTGTGTCACTTCTATTGTCACCTTGATTTCTTTTCTAGTAAAAATTTTTATGAACATGCTAGAAAGAACTGATTTACTTAATTGTGGAATTTGAAAGGACCACGGAAGATAAACTACCCCAAACTCCTACCCACTGTCGGAGTCCCATCTTCAACCTTTTTAATACATGGCTGTCCAGACTCTGATCAAACACTTCCAACTGAAGAATGCTCCTTGTTTAATTCTTTTATGTCTTCCTCCTATTTCTTTGTCTCCTCCCCATATGTCCTTTTTTATTTATGTAACATAATTATATTATAAAACATTTGAAAGAAAAAAACAATAACTATGCATTTTTCTCAGAGGAAGTTATTTTAAAATATAAAAAATAAATAAAACAGTGAAAATATGTAATATCTTGCTAATTTATTTATTTGGTAAAATTAGTGCCTTTCTTTAATTGGCACATTATTACTTTTGAGAATAAACATTTTATGTTTCAGTTGTACTTCTTTTTCTGGAAAAATAACTATGTATATTTTTGCCCATTATTAAATTATATTCTCCTGCTCTTTCTCTGTACTTTTCCTTGCCTGATGTTTACAAAAATAGGTACCATTTATCATAAAACATCTTATTAAAAATAGAATATCTTTTAAAAATATTTCCCTTTGCTGACCAAAAAACAAGAAAGAAGGCTTTTCCTTTAACCAAACTTCCGAGAAATATCAATTTAATTTAAAGCGCACCTCTACACTCTCCAGGATTTAAGTTTTCAATTAGAAATCCATTAAAATAATTGTGTTCCCTTTTCATGTAGTCACTTAACCTGCAGTTAAATGTGACTTCTGTTATTATAAAATAGCTCATGTGTAATCTGATGTTATATTGCTTAAACTGATCTCAGTAATATTAGCATTTGTAAATTAAGTATAAATGTGCTGAAATTCAAACCCTAAAGTTGCTATTTACAAAAATTGGTGGACTGTTTACATTTAAAAGCCCCAACTAGAACAAAACAATATTCCCTTTCTCATTTCTTTTGGAAAGCACAAATAAACTGAAACTAGGAGAATCTAATTTAAGGATCCTTCCTTCATAAAATTTAAGAATCATCAAAAAAGCTATTTTCCCCAAGAATTTATTACCTATGGAATTAATTATCAATGACTTTATGTATTATATATCTTTAAAAGCAAATAATTAAAATAGAACACAAAAATAAAACAGTTACGTGGCCCATGTCTGGCCTTCATCTGCACCAAAGCATTGAACCCGTTTGTTTTTTGAATTTTCAGCACCATAAAACTTAGACTATTTTCCAATATTACCCCAAATTTCCACTTTTTAATTGCTGCAGTCCTCTTAAGTGCTTGCCTCTCCTTTCACTGTGCCTTTATACCCTCACCTAACATTCCTCATTCCCGCGAGACTTCCCTACCTCTGTCCACCCAGCCAGGACATCACGCAGTGACCAGTGATTGGTCTCCGAATCCTCTCCCCCAATCCTATCCCACATCTACTGTGCCAGGTCTGCATGACGCCTGCTACCCACAAAGACGACTTATCCATTAGGTACAGCGCCTAGGACCCACAATACTTTCAGAGGCCCACAGAAGTGCCTTATATTTTAACCTTTTAGGTTGAAGAAAGTATTTTTAATATATAATTATTTATACAGTCATATATGTTTTTATCAGTACAATCACTTTATTCTTTTATGGAGAAAGGCCCACATGCCTATGCCCATCAGAATCATAATGCGGCCCTGCCGTCCACTCACTCCACTTTACCTTCGGAGATACCAACCAAGGATAGCTTCCCTGAAGGAAGTCTCACAGCCCGTGCAGCTCATGTCAAGTCCCTATTGAATTCCACAGTGACTAGTCCAAGCTTTTTTATGACACACTCACTACACATGCACACGCACACAACACACGGTCAGAGGCAGCTTCATGGGTATGAGGCCAGTACAATGGCAAAGGACCCTAGGTCAGAAGGGCCTTGTGCTTATGGTTTAATGCTCTATGTTCACCATCTTAAAATATTTAATACTTTTATGGTAGCATTTGTGTTTTGTAAGTGAAGTCAGGTGGAATAGGGCATGAATCAAGGACTTGGAGATTCAGCTTATATATGTTTCTACTTCCTACCACCTTTGCTTCCCCTCTGGGATGGTTCTTCCAGGCTGCCCAGCATCCTCCTCCCACCTGTACCCATTGACCCCATTTGCTCTCTCCTGCCCACACCCTTTTGTGGGTCCTGGGCACTGGTTGAGGGAAGGTTGGGGTTTGGAAAACAGTACCTGCTGCATCTTGGCAGGTTATAGCAGGAGCTGGCCCCACTCCAGGGTGGCGGCATCACTGGCCATCTGGAGAGTGACTTTGCAGGGATGAGCCTCCCACCCAGCTCTCATTCAATGCCAAATAAGTCTGAGCACAGAGGACCCTTGGGGTTTGTGCATCGATTGTAAGTAGGGGTGTGAGCTAGTGGGAATGAAGGACTGACTTTCCTGCCTCCAGCCAGGGTACTATGTGGTGCTCAGGCACACATGTTTTGAGTTGCAAGGTGGGACTGCTCAGCACCTGTGAGTATCTGCTCTTCCCCAAGCATCCCCATGCCTAGGATAGCAAATAAAAAAACAACATAACAGGATGAAAGAGAGACACCATTAAAGAAAACTGAAAGTTTTATATGCTGGCAGCAATGTGCTCTTTGAACAGAGGCCACACATTGCACTGGGCCCTGGGAATTACGTATCCCCCTGCATACACGTCTCAGGTCCCAGGAGCTGCTCCCCCTTCATCTCATTGTGAATCTTGATCTCGCTAAGAAGGACTTCCCTCGTCGTATTAAAAAATGCCTCCTATTTCCAGTCCTCTGCTGTTTCTTCTTATGGGATCTAAGTCCTCTACATCATGTCAGTGATCCAATTCCATTTGCATCCTTCCAGCTCTGTAACATTAGTTATTCCCCTCGTCTTAACTCCTCTTCTCTCCTTTGCTATTGGTCTTTCCCCCCTATGTCTTCCATTTTCCACCCCCCACTCCTCACCATTGTCCTGCTCATCTAATTTCAAAAACCAGTGGTCCAACAGTTACCGTCTCTGCTTCACTCTCCTCCCTTCCTCTCACAGTTTAGCTGCCTCACTCATCATACTGCTAAAACTGCCTGGTCAGAGGTTTCCTGAGACTGTCTAATAGGCAGAGAAAAGAGCATGTCACAGCCCTTGTACTTTGGACCTTTCTGTAGATGTCGATATTATTGACAACATTCACTCTCCTAGTTCGCTCTTCTACCTTGGACTCACCGTCCTGGCACTTTAAGGATTATTTCTCACTTCCCTGACTACTTTTTGCAGTCCTGGGCATTTTCTATTTTCCATGCTATTACTCACTAGATGGAAGTTTAACAGAATGCCCACCAGATTTTAATATACCTGAAGTTGAAGGATTCCTCTTTCTGGGCCCACAATTAGTATACGCTTTTACGAGTAGATACTAGAATTTCCCATTCAGATTAACATTGCTTTTTTTTTAAAAAAAAAAAAAAAGAGAGAGAGACTTCTATGGTGTCCTCTACTATTTAAGGAGAAGTCTAGGAGTCTCAAAATCAGTGAGGTAACTCAAATGCAGATAATTAATTAATTAATTTTATTGAATTTATTGGGGGTGACATTGGTCAATAACATCATATAGGTTTCAGGTGTACAATTCTGTAATACATCCACTATGTATTGCATTGTGTGTTCCCCACCCTAAATCAAGTCTCCTTCCATCACCATTTATCGCCCCATACCCTCTCCTACCTCCCCTCACCCACTCCATTTTCCCTCTGGAAATCACCCTAGTGTTGTGTCTATGAGGTTTTTTTCTTTATCCTTTTAACTTTTCCACTTTAGACTGAGATGTGAAATGTTCAGTTTAGGATGTAAGGTAGATGTATTGGCAGAACTGTTACTTCCATCAAAACAATTATTTATGTTGGAGAGTTTTATAACGTCATGTCTAAAACTTATTGGATCTTTGCTGAAAGTTATCCGTGGGAAAGTACCGGTGATTTCCAAAATTCAGTGTGTCCCTGATGCCTACAGGATGGAGTGTGGGCTCTTGACATCTGACTCCGGGCCTGCTCTTCTCTAGCTACCACTCCCCTTTCTAGACTTACATCTCATTACTTTGCTTTACGTACACAAAGTCCTAGCCCAACTGAATCACTCAGTACTGCAGAAGCTTTTTGCTAATTCCGTTTTCTGGCTCATTTCAATCACAGTGCCAGGAGCGATCACTCCAGATTCCACAGACTGAAATTCTAGCACCCGTCAGGTCCCAGCTGAGACTCATCTTCCGTAAAGACTTCTTTTGTTCCTCCAACTAGACCTCATTTAGTTCCCAGGAAAATTCCCACAGCCTTTTTTCCTGTCTTTCTCTCTTATGAACACTGGACCTTGCCTTATATTTGTAAATATATTTTTATTTTCTACCATTAAAATAGAAGTTCATTAAAGATAGAAAACACAGACAATTTTTATAGTTATAATTTTCACTAATCACTTATTAAGCAATTTGGCATTATTTAATTCCTGTGAAGTAAATGAAAAAATCTATTAACGGCCCTATTTCAGATCAAGTATGGAAACTAAAGCTGAGATAATTGAATTTGGCCAAGGTCTGACTGCAACTAAATGGCAAAGCCAAAATTCAAACCCATGGTTTCTGATGCCAACTCTAGTGTTCTTTCTGTTTCATACCATGCTGCCTGTAACCATTATTGTGTTGTCTAAAGACTCCTGGCACTTAGCATACTATTTTGGGCACAGTAGGTAGCCAAGAGATGTTAATTAAGTAAAGAATGATATACACAAATATAAACAAAAGTACATTGAAACAAGATAACTTGCTTACCATAAAAATATCTAATAAAACAATTCACCTGTCCAGAGACATATCTTCAATCCAAAAGAGTCTGTGGCGCCAAGAATGCAGTTGACCGGTGTTAGAAATCGAACAACTAATGCCACAGAATGGACTTAGATTTAAGACATTCATTTTAGAGAGTGGATCTGATTTAAAAAACAAAACAAAACAAAACACTGTTAGCACCTGATGTGACAGTGTAAGGAAAACACATTTCCAAGTTTATCATTTAAGAGTTTCTGACTGCAGGCAAACACGACATAGATGAGGTTCTCAGTGAGAATTGAACAAGGAAGAGAGATTTGTAGAGGCTGAAGCACTTTCATAAGGAAAACATGCATTCTGGCTCCTATGCTCTTTCTTCCACTAGTGTTCTGAACATGATTTTGCGGATTCACAAAGGCATCCCAAATGAAAGAGATGGGAAAGTACAGGGTAGTAACAGTCAAAGGGAAGCAAAAGCTGTCTGGATTCAGGCTGATAACGCTGAATCTGTCCAGGGACAGATTCTCTTGAAATTCGCACTTGATGCTCAGGAGGCTGTACTGAGAATTATCAGCTTTAAGAAGGCACTCTAATTTAGCTTATGAAGCAGTTGGTGCTCTGGTTGAATGGACATTGATTAGAAATTGAAAGAATGTGCTGTAGTAGGTCAGGTTTTTATAATGTATGACTCAAAAATGGGAAGTTCAACCGAAAATACAAACTTTATTTAGAGGTACTTTTTAATTTATAGGACTGCACCTATTTAGGAAGAACCTGGCATTTGCAATTACAGATTATATAATGTTGTACAGGAACTTATTCCTGGGGGAAAAAATCATAGAAGAGGCTGCTTCAGAGAAAAGGAGCATATGGAAGAGAAGGATTTAAAAGTGGTTTTTAAAATATCATAAAAGATTTATTTTGCAATTAATATCCTAGTTTTAATAATTATCTAAATAAGAATGTGATATTTAAAGTTTTACAAATTTAAGCATGAAAAAATAGAGAAAAAATATCACTTTGATCTTGGAAGGAAATAATGAAATAATACTAAATTATCCACCTATTTAGTAAAAGAACTGCAATAAATCAAATAAAGATATCTTTAAAGAACAGATTTACATGCCTTATAAACGTTAAGTAAAAATGGTAAATGCACCATATGGACTATAATGCAACAGTTTTAAAATAATAAACTCTTTCTAAATGTACTGGCATGGAAATCTATTTATGCCACAGTGCTGAGAGAGGAAGTTCTGGAACGATGGCTAAGGCATATATGAGATAATATGGGCATGTGTGTTGTGTGTATACACATTTCTAACCACATATATGTGCATAGACATGTATATAAATGTTAGAATCTATGACTATATGCACATATATATTCAGATTGATGCACATACGTATATGTTTTTGTAACTGCTCAGAAGGCCACTAAGGATGCGCACAGAAGTGATACCAGTAGTTAAGTCTAGGTAGAAGAATGGATAAGTGCAAAGGGTAGGAAGGGTTACTAAAGAGAAAAGTTTGCTTTCCATTTATTATCTCTATATATTATAATGAGAATGTATAACTTCTATATTTTTTAAATTACATGCATTATGTCTATAAAACAGGTAACTGAAATCTCCAATGGCACCTGGCTGCTAACCTCTATTTATCAGACAGTTAAATACGTTACGTATTCTATATACCACGTCATAGCTATAACCATGTTTTTACTAGGGTTTTCTCTAACTTCTTCAGTAACTTATGATGGACTACAGGCAAAGTCTGTTCCCACATTTCAAAGTGTGAATTTAAGGGGATAGTGTTAATATTTACCACACAAAAGATTTCTCAAAATTTTTATGTAATCAGAGTATGAATGTTCTTTTTTTCAAGGTATAATGGATTTCCAAGTAACTGCTACAAACACATGATAGAGTAAGTTACATCTGACCACTATAAAACATGAAAGTTTTGAGGGAAGTGACTCTTTACTACTTTTGTTAACTTTTCACCCACAAGAGCCAGAGGAGAATCACTGCGTGCCACTCAAAGCTGATTACTGTCCCTTCAGTTTTCTTTTACATCCGAATCACAATTGAGAGCTGGCTAGCTGAACATTCTTTGAGTTATTCCACAGACAATAATTATCCTTCCTTCTATTCTAAATCTTTTATGCAAACCATATGGCACATTTAGAAATTTTGCAGGCTCTAATTAAAAGTGTCCATTCAAATTAAACAAGGTCAAAGGAGAAACTATATTAAGATCTACCAAATATTTTTAGGGGAACTACACACAGAGAACAATATAACAAAAGCATTGTCAGTTGCATCTATCCACAATCTTCTGTTGATTTGTAGTACATAAGAACTCAGGAAACAAAGCACATCACTGGTCGGTTTCTAAATATGCAAAGAAAGCTAAAATGTCAGAGAAGCAAAGAGGTAGGAAAAGAAAGCAGCATCTGCTCAATGGTTTTTTGTGTGCCAGGGCTGGGAACATTTCTCAGCTCAAAACAGCTTGATGTAGACTCTGCGAGCACGTCCAACTCCACTCGCGGTAGTCTAGTGTCGTGGGTGCTATGAATGCCACCCAGCTCCCCATTTAGAAATAAAAGACTTCTACCCCAGGGGCCCAGAGTGCTGCCCATATACAGCTGTTAGCTGTCACCTCTCTTTGGAAACTGCCTCTGCTGCAGATCGTCTCTTTATCTTAGGATATGTCCCCTCCTTGGGGCAGCCCAAATTCAAAGACTGGTGTAGGCACAGTGTATAATAGTCCAGCTTCTGGCCCCACATCAGCACAACTGTGAAGGGACGTCTGAGCTTCAGAACGTACTTGGGACACGCTGAAGTTTCTGTGGGACTGCGTCAGGCCCCTTTTCCTCCTTCTGCCCATTCCTTTCCCCCCTTCCTTTCTACGTTGTTGATCTTAAGGTACCTCTAAATAAAATTCTTGCACATTAATCTCCAGCTTAGAGTCTGCTCCCTAGGAAAGCATCTCATAACAAACAGATTAGGTTAGAACTGAAATTTGAAACAGAATAATTCACAAAAAATTTTTTCAAAAAACTATGGTATTGTAAAATGTTAGGAGTAAACATTGAGAATATTTCTTTGAGCATACAACATATTTCTGAACATATAATATTTTTGTGAGACATTTTATTAATTAATTTTTAAGAAGGAATTTATTGCGGGAAACTATTAAATTTCCTCTGTGAGTAAGGCTCTCATGAGGTAAAAGCAAAAAACTGTTCATACTAAAGAGAGATAAAGTATAATGAAGACTAAGGGTTTATTAGGTGCAAGTAAAATGACCTATATTTGAAAATAAGAGCTAAGGTCCTTCGGGATCCTGGACAAAGCCCTGTAGACATTATAACCAAAAGGAGAAAACACAGTGAAGGGGAGCAGAATAGGCCACCCCAAAATGTGCCACTTTGGCATATGGATTATTCTGAGCCAAAGACAATCAAGGCCTAACAAATTTTAAAATAAAACGTTTTACCTTTCTCTTAACTGCCTGTAAGAATTTAGACAGTGGGGCCTGGCTCAGAGAAACAGAGAGCTATTACCAGAGATAAGTTTTATCTGAATGACCTATCTCTACGGCAGGACAAACATCTAATTACCAAGCATCTGCTCTTCTTAGCGGCCTGTGAACTACCCTCCTCCCCTTGGAAGGCCCAGGCCCCTGTGCCATCCCAGCTCAGGATGGCATGGAAACCTTAACTGCCTGACTTGCCCTAGGGTCTCATATTTTTATGGGGCTCCTGTACAGACAGAATTAAAAATTTATTTTTCTCCTGTTAATCTGTCTCACATCAATTTAATTATTAGACCAGCCAAAGAAAACGGATAGATAAAAGAGTATCTTTTGCTCCCCAATAAAAGTAAAAGTGTGACAAGATCTTAACCAAGAGATACATAAAACAACATATAGAAAAGATTATTGTAACAGCTACAGCTAAGAAACACTCCAAAGTATAGATTTTACATATATATACATATGTATATATATATATTTGGAAATAATAATGGCAGATAAATGTCTGTTTAACTAAATCAATAAACATATTTATTAATAATCACCCATATAGAACTTCAACTATAATTGTAATATACTCTGAACACAATAGATTAAAAAATGTATCGAAATAAGAGCAATAACATTTTGTATAAGTATAATTATAGAATAAGAATATTAAAGATTTATTTTTAAAATGTATTATTTGAAAGTAAATTTCAACATTGAGTGCCATTTTCATTTCTTTATTAAAATTCTAATAATAGGGTTTGACACATTTAATTGTTCAGAGATATGTTTCGAACCGAGAGAAATACTTCAGCTATTTTAAAATATTTTACATCAAAATATATGCCTAATATTCTTATACTTCCACAGAAATTTAATGCACCTCTTTTTCACTTAAACCACACATTATCAAAACGTCATCTCAAAAGTAATACCATTAAGTTTTGAAAACTTTCCTTTTGATTTGGAGCAACTGGAATTTTAAAAAGTTATTGTTTATTTCCTCATAGTAAACTCACAAAGTTCAAGACCTTCAACTTCAGTTTATTTCAGTTAATGTGGGGGAAAAGAGAATAATGTAGTAACTGGTCTTAAAAACATTTCTAACCATAGAAAGGGAGAAACAAATCTATTTGCTATACAGTGAATATGATTTAGGGTTAGCATGCTCATTAACATCTTATGCAAATCTCTTAGAATACTTTCTTAATGTAAAGTCCCATATTTACTGAGGAATTTCTTTTTTATAAATTTAATGTGTCTTTTTAACTGCAGTAGTATTTTAATTTGTACGGTTGCTTTAGGTAGACTAAGGTTATATAGAGTTGCATTTGTTTCTAGTGTTGTGCCCTTACTTTTAAAGTTGCATTATTTTTAAGGCTGTGATTTTATTATTTTAAGGAAATCATGTTACAGTAAAAATACCTACACATTTTGTTTTTTGATTTCCTTAATATAAACTAATGAAGTGGGAATGGCTTTTTACAGATGAAAAACAGAGGCTCAGGAGCTTAAGTGATTCATCATTCAGCATGTGGCAAGTAGAAGGCAGACAGAAGCCTGGAGCCCTGGTCTGCTGACTCTTATTCTAGTGCTCTGGGTAGATTAACAGACAACATATTTACTAACCATCTGCAGAATTTATTTTATATGACCTGCTTTATAATGTGGTTTCTCTTGTTGCTTTATATTAGTATTTCAAACTTTGATGCTGTGTTTTACGTGTTCATGAACTGTCTGCAGGGAAACTTATTTGTGACTCCGTGAACACCTGGCACAGAGTAGAGGGTGCCCCCAAATCCTACCCCCCGCTCTGTCAGAACACAAACACAATGAGTCGGGGTCCTGCTCAGGCCCTGAGGCCTTAAGACGAATGCTCCAACTCACAAGTGAAACTCCCCATCCTTGCACACTGGTCCTAGTGTCTCCGTATGGCCTGACCTTTGCTGGGAAGCAATTACAGATCTTCCAACCCAAATGAAAACACACCTGGTTAAAATGGGCTTGTGAATTACTGGATCATTTCGTCACCCTCAATAGAGCTACACAGGGTGAAGCATTACAGATTCATCCACGACCCTGCAGGGTGCATTCACTGGACACCTCCCAGGAGGCAGACGTGTCTTGAAGCCCGGGAACACAGAAACAAACATGATACCCCTCCTGACCTCTCACACACAGCAAAAACGGCCCTCCTGGAAGGCTCCATCGGAAAGCCACAGTTTAGCTCAGTGCTTCTCGGACTTCACAGCATCCAACTTACCTTGGCGGATTTGTTAAAACACATTACTGGGCCCCACCCCCGAGTTTCTAGTTCTTCAGGTCTGGGGTGGAGGCCTGAGAATTTGCATTTCTGACAATGTCCCAGCTGACCCTGAGCTGCTGGTTACTTAAGCTCACTAAACTTTTACCATCTGTGAACATGCAGCTTCATAATAGTGCCCAACCTGTAGGACTGTCTGGGGGATTAAAGTAATCGAAGCACAGAGCCTGGCACCGAGAGAAGTCAATAAATGTTAGCTTTTGATGATTAGTTTTATTATTTTCATTATTATTAGGGGGATTGTAGGAGGATTCTTCCAAAGTCTCTCTCTCCCTCCTACTTCAGAATTTCTGAAACATTTTAAAGCGAAGACCAGCTGTAAGAATTAAATATGAAATTCTCAGGGAGAGTTTACTTCTAGTAATGCCAAGAATTAAATCAGCAATATCGCATTCTTCCCTAACTCTGCTTTTGATAAGGTGGAGACCACTGGGGCTCCAAACAGGTGTTGATAAAGGCGAAAATATGCTCCTGAGGGGAACATGAAAGCAGCAGCAACAAAAAGCTTGAAGTAAGAAAGAGATCTTAAAAATTCTCCTGAGGCCTGCCCTATCCCACTTAACACACAAAATTTCCATCCAATAAATAAGAGTTTTATCTACCTTCTACTTGTCTCTGTAAAACCCATTATTATTATAATAGCAAAATCACTAAAAAAGAAAATGTTGGACTCCTTTTTTTTCAGTTGAAGGTCTGCTCTTTCAAAACTCAACCTGTGTCCAGTCCTTTTCTATGACAGACCCCTGAACGTTCTCTCAGCAGGCATGACACATGTTAAAAATAAGATTACCGAATAAGAAATACAGAAAATAATGATTGATCTCCCATGGAAAACAGCTGCTTCTTGTTATCAGCAAAACAAATGTCCCTTCTCTGGGTTGCACAGAAGTCTTAATACTGTATGGTAGTAGAAAAATGCCCGCACAGGCATACACAGTTCGAAAGAAAAACAGCAAATGCCTTTTTATTAAGACAGTTTCTTTTGAACTTGAAGTACATAAAAATCTCTAAACAACAAGTAATACCCAAGAAAATTGATGTCTGCCCTAGGTCAATGAAAAAATGAGATGTTTCGTACAGATGAGTTCTTCATTACACAAAGGACAATGTGGGTAAAAACATAATTTTAAAATTATTTAAACATTAGGTAACATAAGCAGACTAATATAGTGTCTATGTGTTCTTGCTAAAGATGTGAGGCCCTATTTAGGTATATGAAGAATATAGTTTCTCTGGATTTTTAGTTCCTAGATGAGATTTACCTTATTGTTCCAGATTACAGAGTTAGATTGCTGTGAGCCTCTGGTTATAACATTTTCACTAACCAATCAATACATAACGTTGTTTTATGTGAGTTTCTGTTTAAAGATACCACATTTATTTATATTTTGGGACTATTTTAAACAGCAAAATCACTAACAAGAAGCACGAATATATATTTTTAAAAAGTGACACTAGGAAAATACAATAAAAATTTAAAAAATGAACATAGGAGAGTGTAAAAAATAAAAAAACATAAAAAGTGGCACTAAAGTGCTAAAAGAAGACTTGTTTACAGAACGAAAGCTAAAACAAGAAGGCAGAGTGTTGCCTTGTTTGCCCTCGGAGGGGACACGTGCACTGGATCACTCGAGTCTGGCCCCGTTCTGCCCATGCATGTGCATGACGACGAAAGCACCGTGAGTCTTGACCTAGCAGTTACAAACACATGTTAGTGAGCGGGTGACTTTACAAATATGTAATTCACAAGTAACGAGGATTGGCTGTATATTCCTTCCTATTTTGAAGATCTTGCTCTATTTTTTTCTAGACTCTACTATGACAAATTCTCCGTCATTCTAGATAATCTGCCTTTTCCATTCAGTTGTGTTTAGAATCTTCTCTTTATTCTTGATGTTCTGAAGTTTCACTACAATGTATTAAGTATGAATTTAATTTGAATTATCTCTATAACAGTTAGTGTTCATTTCTAATCTGAAAATATTTGCCTTTCTCTCATTGTGGGAAGATATTTTTAAGCCATCATTTCTTCAAATATATCTCTGCCACTTATCTCTTATTTCTGGGACTCCCAATGTATTTACATGGAACTTCTCAATATAACATTTATATGTTAACTCTTTTTCACATTTTTAATTTCTTCATGTCATTTGATTATGTGTATGCTAAATGAAATCTTCAACATCATCTTTCAATTCCTAAGCTATACATATATACCAATATCCACTATTTCTATGAGTTTTATTTTATGACCCCCATTTTTTGGATTCACATCTGCCAGTTTATATTTCACTATTTTTTCTTATTATTTATTCTTTTTCTCTTTGAGGATCTTAAACATACTTATTTAAAAGCCACTTATGACTGGTATGTTATTTGCTTGTTGAAAGAACAAGAGTCATCTTCTAAGTAGTTGAGTTTTATAAATTGAGTTTTAGAGAGAGAGGTGAGAGAGAGAGAGAGAAAGAGAGAGAGAGGGAGAGAGAGAGAGAAGAGAAGAGAAGAGAAGAGAAGAGAAGAGAAGAGAAGAGAAGAGAAGAGAAGAGAAAAACAATGATTGGTTGCTTCCCATATGTGCCCCAACCAGGGATCAAACCTGCAGCCTAGGTATGTGCCCTGCCCCAGAATTGAATTCATAATCTCTGGTGTACAGGACAAGGCTGTAACCACCTGAGCCACTCGGCCAGGGCACTAATTAAATTTTTAAAGATTGATTTTTTTTCTATGTGCTTCAGAATTTTAGGTGGCGACTTCAATTTGCATGAAAGCATTTTAATCTCCGTGTTGTCTCTCTGAGCTCCTTGCTCTCCATGTATGAGTTTTGCCATCACCTGCACCTGGACTCTTCAGAACAAGAACTGCCTTAGATCAGGGGACATGCACTCCTGCTGTGGGGCTGTCACAGACACAGACTCTGAAAAAAGCAGGTGGTTTGGCCTATTTCTGACTCCTTGTCACCATCTGAGGCATGCAAACGACAATAAACAGCTTGAGTCAGGTTCCTTTCAAAGGCGGGGAAATTCTGTCCTGGCCCTTGGTTTCCTGTTGTGATGGGTCGAATTGCATCCTCCCAAAATTTCTATGTTGAAGTACTAACCACTAGTACCTCAAAATGTGATCTTACTTGGCAATAAGGTCACTGCAGATATAATTAGTCAAGGTGAGGTCATACACGGTTGGGTGGGTCTCAAAGTCAATCTGAGTGTCTTTCTGAAAGAATGCCATGGGGAGAGAGGCTCTCACATAAGCAGCACATCGTGTGATGGCAGAGGTGGAAAGTGGCATGATGCCGCTACAGGCCAGCGAACACTGCCGGGTTCCCGTGACTACGGTTAGCTAGGAGAGCGGCCTGCAGCAGTTCCTTCCCTAGCGCGTGCAGAGGGAACACGGCTTCGCCGCCTACTCTTTAACCTCAGACTGCCGGCCATCAGCACTCTGACAGTAAATTTCTCTTGCGGAAATTTGTCATGGCAGCCCAACAAACTAACAAACTCACCATTCAGTTACTCCAGTCCGCTTCCTGGGGCCCTGCCGGTTTCCACACTTGGAGCCCGAAGCTCTGACTCTCGTCAGCGCATCCCCTCCAACTTACACCTCTGATTCGGTTTCTTTCCTTGTTGTTGTTGTTATGTGGACGTTTGTCTCTTTTTATTTTATTTTACTTTTTTTTTATTCTGGCTATTCTTACTTAATTTTAAAAATGCATTTTATTTACTGCTGTCATACGTGTGGAGAGGATAGAGTTTAACATGGGAATGCAGCCTACCATCTTTTCTGAAAATCCCTATTTTCTAAGCACTCTATAAAAAACATATATTTTCTGATATGAGAACTTTAAGAAAAAAAGAGATATAACAAAGTGTATTATGATGCATGATCTTAAAAATATTTTACAAAGGAGAAACAAAAATTCTGAAGGAAAGAAAACATTTTGAGGGAAAGTGGAACAACAAAGGAAAGAAGGTACTGTTCCTTCCCACAGCATCAGTCAAGATTTCTCTGTGAACAGACTCAAAGGAGCAGGTAAAATGAAAAAAAAATTATCAAAATCTATAGCCATTTCTGTTTGCCTTCTATTAATGTTAATATTCTTCCGATCTACTTTCTGTATCTAATGTGTCCCTTAATTCCTCTACTGGCCAGCTTCCACCCATATGTCTGTTTGGAGAAAAAATATGTACAGCTTTAAATTGGGTCGCTATGAAATGCAAGTGGGCGGTGCCAAACTTCCCAGGTCTTCTGGGAAGCTGGGCATGATGATATACTGTGCTGCAGACACCACCATCCATATGCATTTGTGCTGTTTTCACTGATGAACAGCTTGAGAAAGACTCATTAATAAAACCTTTCAATAATTCCAGAGTCAGAGTGTCTGCAAACATCAGCCGTGACCCAGAAACAAATCAAAGCAGACTAGAAATGTTTAAACAGATTTTAACTCAGTTTGGAATATGCATTAAAACATATCCAGTAAACCGGGGATCTAGGTCATACTTATACAAATAAATAATAATTACATAAATTATACGGCATGGCCTTTCACCAACCTCTTATCAAATTTATATTGTATTTATTAAAGGGGCATTTAAAATATATTAGCTAACATTATTTTTAACTGAAATTCTTCATCAGAGGGATTATCAATATCTTTGTACAATATGTATATGGAGGCAGGTGGTATTGTGGGAAAAGCGTTAGATTTGGAGTTTTAAAAAAAGGCTGGCTCCATCATTTACTGATCATGAGCCAATCTTTTAATTTTTCTAAGCTCCGTTTTTCTCACAACTGGAAACAGGGATATTAATATCTTCTACTTATATAGTAGATTAGGCAAGTTACAAAGTATTATTCAACAATAAATGTTTATTTACAATGTACAACTTTAGGGTGAAAACAACTGAAAACAAAAATCATATTTGGGCGTAAAGTAGTGATCTCCTTGAAGAGTAAAAGCACATTGCGGTACTGTTATTTCCTCTTGGGAGAGGGTGCAAATGTGCCTGGTCAGAAGGTCCAGGAGACACAGGTGAGCAGACTGCATTCAGAGAGCCTGGCCCTGCTCGTTTCTTCAGATTCGGACTCTCAGCATGGTGGGTTCAGAGGTTGCGTGTGTTGGTTCACACAGAGGGCCTGAGAGACCAAGGGCTTACAGGTTCGAATGAATTTCCATGTATGGATATATTAGTAGCCTAAAAATCTGGACGACTCTTCACAGTGAAATGCATGCGTGGGAAGCAGATCTACTCAGAACAGCAAATTACAGATGAGAAGGTGGCCTTGTCGATCTGAACAAAGAAAGTCACATGCCTTTAACAGTTTGTGCCCTCCAGCTCGGTGACCCCAGTGAACTGCCATCCTCTGCGGTGTATCATTCCTCCTTTTTAAAGCAGGCAGACTCTTCCTTAGACAGAGCCAGAAACATTCAATTAGCCAACATTTATTTTCTACACTCCCGCAGTGTGTTGGGCCCTGGGTGTATAGGAGGGGGGCTGTACTCAAAGACATTGCATCTCATAAGACAAATGTGTGAACTACTAACTATAGTAAAGTGAAATGATTCTTGTGTGAATTTTGTGTAAGTGTGAAGTGAATGGTGAAAAAAGAAGGGGAAAGAAGCTAACATGTTTCAGGCACTTGGATAGGCGGGAGAGTAGGCATTTCCCAAGTGTTATCCCATATTCACTTTAACACTCCCAACGATTCCATGAGATAAAGATGTTACCCACACACCAACTACAGCCACCTGTTCTCTGCAGTTCTAGAGAAGTTTGGCTCCAATAGTCCTTTTGCGGTAGCCTCAGTGGACAAGGTTGGGGGAAGAAGAACCTAGGAAACTACAGGCTCATTCATGGGAGGCTGAGAAACCTTGCTGCAGGACTTAGGGTACTTTGAGTGACCTTGCTACTCTGGTGTTTTATTTATTATCACTTCACTTGCTACAAATCACAAATATGTATGTTATGGCATGTAGCACTTTTTACGTTTCAATACTTACCACTGTAAATGTTTAAACACCCTTTCACCCTTTATTGTCCAACGTGTCCTAGTTTGGGCAACAAATATAATGATTATCTTACTGTGACCCCAGGGCTCGCCTGGCCCAGTGTCCCTGGGCAGCCATATACAGAGGCACTCTTAAAATCACTGCGATGGTCCTTGGAGTCCTACCCCAAATTCTCTCTACTGATATTTAAGTGGAGTACACATTTGCCAACTAGTGCGCCAAAGCTCAGCCAGGACCAGAACAGATCTGGACCCTCACCCAGGCCAAGAAACTTCCAGTGGCTACCTGGGGAGGCTTAACCTATCGTCTCATTAACCTCACTGGAAAAATATAGTTTTATTCCATTAACTGTCAAAATTATTTTATTGTGATTATATATCACATTGCCTACATGCCAGAGAGGAAGAAAATTTGAATTATATATATTTTCTAAACCAAATTTTGATGCATATTAATGAAAATATGTTTTACGTGTAAATTTATTTATATAATAAATGTTATAAAATAAAGATATAGTTAGCAATGCCCTTAATAAATTACCTTCATTAAAACAAATAAGCTCATTAAATCCAGCTATTCTTTGAAAATTTAAGAAAGCCCTTAATTTATGTAAAAAAAAAAATCAAGGCCTGGAGTAAGTGGTTCCAAATTATAAATCATCTGATGTATCCATCTAAATGATCCTAATTTTGACTTCCCTAGCATTGGAAAAAGAATAGCAACCTAGATATGAAAATAAAGCCCCAAATCATCCTGAAAGGGTGTCATTAATCTGAAAGGGGGTGTTTCTGACTCTTTTAATATTGAAAATAGCGAACTAAAATTAACTGAGTAACATAATTTTTAAAAAAATGTTGCAGATTTGGTCACAGAAAGTATGGTGAACATAACGAGTGGGATGGATTCAGGGACAAAGTATAATTTAAAAAGTCCAGGTGCCGCTTGGCGTGTAGAGATATCATATAGGCTGGTGTTTGAAATACAACATTGCAAGAATAACCCAGAAGCAATAAGCAGAAAAGCAAACAGATACATCAAAGTGAAAACAGGTCTTGTAATTATTACCTTTCACGGAGAGCAGGGAGCACACCTCTTCCTATGAGTGAAGTAAGGAGTTCTCCCAAGGCAACCAGACTGTCTCTGTAGGGCAGGGGAGGCTGTCATTTACTCACTTGTACCCAGGAGCCCAGGATGCTAATTGATCTCATTTTGTCCTCCTTGTCTCATTATGGATAAAGCAATGAGGACAGCTGATGAAAGCCAGAGGAGGAATGATTTCGAATATGATGTGTGTGTAACTTTGCCTTACGTCTGACCTAATGGTCTCCAAGAACTTAAAATAATTATGGACACATGCTTAGAATGCTAAAAGAGATAGGTTTAAGAGTTAGACACGTGATTTAGAAACTAATAAAAATGAACAAGAATGCATTATTAATGTTCATTCTAATTCTGTAATTCTATGTCTCCTTTTTTGACTGCCCTCTCCCATCCTCCCAGAATCTGAAGCCACTCTTTTAATAATTTACTGTAAATTCATCCAAATATTTTCAATGCCAATTCGAACACACACACGTGGTCACAAACACATAAGCATTAATACAGTGTACATGATTTTTCATTGCAACAATGGTAACTGTCTCATGTTTTAATTTGCTAACATCTTTTATTAATGTAATAAAATCTAGGTAAGTAAATATTTTAGTAAATACACCTGAGGCCCAGAGAACATCCTCCCAGATCGAGGAGCCAATAAAAGAGACAATTGTATTTAAAAGACAATTACATGTCTTTGTAATAATGGATTTGCTTATGCTTGCCCTTTCTGTGAACATTGGGAAAGGCAGAGACTCTGGCTTTTTTGTTTTACAAAGTATAGTCAGCTGAGCAAACTCCGTGTGAGCATGGTGCTATTTGTAATGCATTTGTGTTTTAACAGGCTGACCAGTCTTTCTATTTTAATCAACTACTTCTTCTCATGCGGAATCACTGAGAAATGTTGGCATTTTCGATGAGCTACCTATTTGTGGAAATGAATACATGTCTGTATTTTGAAAATGAGAACAAAATGCAATTTTGTATGTTAAATTACTCTAAATAGTAACCCTGTCCCTTCAGCTAGTCTGTTAATATTAAACGACCCCACTAACATTTTACAGATAATCATGCTGAAAGTAAGGCTTCACATTGGGCTGTTGATGAGAGTGCTAGCAGATCTGAGCTTCTTGCGAACTCTATTAAAAGTTGTTTTAAAACTTTATTAAGGATGTATCAGATGGGTCCATAAAATACAGGGATGTTTCAATACAGAATGTGACTTTTATTAGTCCTCTCATGAAAAATGGCATCAGTTTGACTCGAGGTGGCAATAAAAAATATATCGCCTGTTCTAGGGGACTCTATTTTCCAGATCTTGAGATTTGTGATTAGTAGGCAAAGAATTTATATCACACAGCAGGCAAGGTAGGGGACAAAGTAAGATTTACCTTACCAACCATTTCCATTGAAAGTCAAATCTGCACAGCCTGGCAAACATGGTATTCCTTCTCATATTTCTTGTAAGCACATTCAAGGATTAGATGTACTCTTTTGCCATGCTTAAGGTTAGGAATGAGGTGACCCATTTACAGTTAGTTAATAGCTAAGTTTGCTAAAAAATACCAGAAAATGTTTGAGATTTCCATACCATTTTAAGACATCTGAAAAAAAAAGTTAATGCCGTGTCAAACCAACAGGGTTACTGATGACTTCAGAAGGAGAAATTACATTTTTCCCTACCTTTACCTTTAAGACCTACCCCAGTACCTTGTGCTTCTCTCTGTAGTAGGATATATTTTGAAGATCACTTTTCTAAGTAAGTCCTACACTCATCTAGGTTGTAGGTTTAATGAGAATTAGAAAGATACCAACATGCCACCAATCATTTCATAGTATCAAAAACTTTCACATTTGCAAACACCTTTACTATTTACGTATCTTTTTCACATTTCAGTTGAGTCTCAAAATAAAAATCACTATGAGTTTGGTAGGGCAGATATTAGCATCTCCATTTCAGAAATGAGAAAACTGAGATTCTACAAGTTTAGTGGGAGATACTAGACTAGACCTTGTGGCTTTTTGCAGGCCTTGTATGACCGCATGATGCCTTTCATTCACCTGCCCAAATTAAATTAGTCCCGCAACCAATCATCATTAGAGAACCAGGGTCTGAAAACCTAGCCAACATTTGTAATACATATAAGAAAATAATATTCCTCATACTCAAAGTATTAGCATTATTTAGGTTTTTTTAGTTCTACACATATTTTACATGCAAGTTAGTATTTGGGCAATGCTTTAAAATATTCAGTGATAAAATCATAGCATGTACATTTTTATTTCTAATTTTAATTACATTTTGTATTGAGTAGCAGCATGATTTTTCAGCTGAATAAGGCTGAAAAATCTATTCTCAGTTTGGCGTGTGTGTGTTGTTGGAGGTTGCTTTCATATCACCAAATATAATAATGATTATAATAGCAATGTACTAAGAGATCAATTATAGTTATAATGGGTAGTATAACAGTGAGTTAGAAAGTAATTTTCTCCCAATAAATCCATATGGGAAGAAAAAGGCCATGCGAGAGTGGAGTCGTCAGAGTATAGAGACAGCTGAAGAAGAACCGACACAACACTTTGAATTAAAAAAAAAAATTCCTGCCCAGAAAGTTCTAGAGAAGTCTACCGAGTCTAGTTAAGAACAGAAAGTTACCCAAATATAGACCACAACCCAGGATCCCAACTGATTTGGGGACATTTGACTAGAGTAAGGTAAAATGAAGTGAATGATACTCTTGACAGCTGATTGTCCAAGCTGGCAAAGAGAGGGGCATGCCGGCTCTGTAGAGGGGCCCTCCATATAAAGAAACAGGTGACTATAACATTTCCATCTCTCCCCTTCTACGAGGGTCATTGGGCAAATACCAGCTCTCTTGAGAATTCTCTCAGTTGACATTGCTGGAATAAATTTTCCTCAAGCCAAGGACAGGGTTTGTCTGTTCGTTCTACTTCCTTAGTGCAAATAAATATGTAAAATCAGACAGTAACATTATAGTTCACATTACAATTTGTGCAGCATGATCATAATTAACCAAATAAAAATCAGTTATGTGTCAAGCATGGGAACAGCATTAGTCATCTTTCTTATAATAAAAAGCAACCAGAACACCTCAGGGCTGCATAACCATCAATATCTTCTCTTCTCTTAGTGGTTTACAGGCTGACTGTGATTCCGCTTAGCTCTGTACCTTATTCTGGGACCCAGGTGAAAGAGTCTGAGACTTGATTTCTTCACCACAGAGGGCAAAGGCACAGAGGCCAGGCTGAACTACATACTCACATTTAAAACTTCTGCCCATAATTGGTGCTGTATCACTCTTACTCAAATGCTCTTGGCCCAAGTAAGTCACATGACCAAGTTGGCAATGGATGGGGGAAATCACTTTGCTTTCCTGGAGTACCCAAGTCTACATGACAAAGGGCATGTATTGAGTATCCTCTTATGGGGTGGGGTGAGTATAGTTGCCAATTGTGGTGATTGTTAATTTATTACTTACCAGCTCTAAATTCACTTTTTGCCCTCTTGGTGAAAATGAATTTGGGCCTTTTAAACAATTTTCCTTTCTCTGCACACATGATGTTAAGCCTTGCCAGTAGAGGGCACTGGAGAGACACTGTGGACTGAAAGGTTTTCCATCCTGGCTCTAGCATGCTTTCTAGGCATGCTCCTGGTGCAGCTTCTCCAGTACCTGGTTCCCTTAGCACGGAAATCGTCGTTAGCACCTGGCTCTTGGAGTGCACGTGTTCTTACTACCCAGCTTTGGTAATATGGACTGGTCAGCTTCTCTAGCTTTAGGTTGCTGTGATTATGCACAGCTTCTCCAGTGCCAGCTCCGACAGTGCAGGCAGCTCATGGCTGCAGGCAGTGATGGGCAGCTTCCCCTGACACACCCTTTAGGCAATAGTAGAATAAAGAGACACTTCTCCATGAACAGTTCTTTCCAGCACCCTAGAGCAGATTTCTGGCAAGTTTTGGAGGTCATAGTTCCAGCAAATTCTGCTGGAGTGGTAGCTCAGTGGCCTCTCTGCCATCCAGTGAACCATGACCATGCTCTTTCCAACAGCTTCCGGAGCCTCTTCCTTAATGCTCCCTTTCAGCCTTGCTAGCCCTCTTTACTCCAACCTCCTATTACACTTAACAATTCTTTGCGTTAAATCTCCCATGTTCAAATTACTGTGTGGTTTTTGTCTCTCCCAATTAGATCCAGGAGGATACAGTTCACACTATAATCCGATACAGAGATGTAACAAATGGAGTTAGTTAGATAAAACTTATTGTTCAATAGGATAAATTAGCTTATTTATTGGCACATAGAACTGGGACTCCCAAAGTTTGTGGGTTTAAGGCTCCCTGTTCTCCTGGGCATGGTTGGCTGGGCACTCTTCTTTCTACACCTCTCTGTCTAACCACTCTCGGTAGCCAAACCACGTTTGAGCTCTGTGAATAACTTAAGGTAGCGGTTGGCTCTTCCAGTTTCTCTGATAACAGAGCTAACTCTGTTTATTTTTACTCTAATTGATTTTATGTTGACTTTCAGCAGACATCTAATTTTCTTTACCTCTTCAAATTCTTGACTTGGTCTCATTGGAACCCTCATTTATGACAATATCATATACACAGTAGAGATGACCCATGAAGAGGAATTTTTTAAAGGCACCATCCCCTTAAAACTATAATTGCTACCTTTCACTTCTGTTACATTCTTTAACCTGTGATATCTATTAACGGAATTATGTGAGTATATGTAAAGTATACCCAGAAAATAGAATGATACAATTTTTGATTAATATTTGTGTTAACATAGGAATTATATATCCCATCATAATTTAAAATTTATTTCTTGAAACTCAGCACAGAAAATGTAAACCATTTTGGGGGGCAAAAAGAAATTTAACATATTCTTTTTTATTAATATATAATTTTTACAGAAATGATTACTGAGACTGCAGCTATTACTTTCAAATTAAAAGTAATTCAAAGCTTTCTTTGAGAAAATATACGGTGTTTTATTTTCTTATCTAAAATTTGCTGCAGACTGAGTATTCAAATGATTGATGACAATGAGTTTGACATGAATATATTGAGTATGTGGTAGGTGTCTAACACTGTGCTGGTTCTGAGGGACTCCAAGATAATTTTTTTTTGAGAGAGAGAAACAAGACTTACATGGGAAAAATAAAAGTTATCTTAAAGCTATGCCTTAACGACAGTTGGAATTTCACAATGGATTCTGTAATATTTGATAAAGTTTAATTACTTCTTGTGTTTGGCTCTTTTCCATCCTCTTACTAGATATCTTACTAGATACCTTTGGTTCTTTGTGTAGCCCTGGAACTAATGAAGCCACAGGGGTCGGGGATGAAGTCTCTATCTTGTCGTTAACCTCCAGCGATCTCTTCCAGGGCTCATTCACAGAATGCCAGCTTTTAGATTAGATTTAAAGTTGTAGGGTTTGTACTTTGTGAATTATGGAGTTTACAGCTTGGAAGAAGCTTTGAGATTTCCCATTCCAAATGTCTTGTTCTACAGATGAGAAAATTGACGCCCGTGAGAAGGAAGGGGGTATAGTCTAAGTCCCCAGTTAGTGGATCTTACCTGATCACTAAAGTAGTCTCCTGATGTCTACATTAGTGAACTTCCTACCATCAGAGCTCCTGTGGGCAACAGGGCAAATCTTTACTGCTACCAGAGAGCATCACGTGTGAAAGTGAATGAAGACGGGACAGCTGTAGCTGAAGAAAGAATGCTGGCCAGGGGCGGTGTGCATGTTCCATGAGTTATATGGCATGGAACATATTAGAGATCCATATTTCTACCTAATTTAAGAACTATCACTAACAAGTGTCATGTTTCTCTCGATATAAACAAGAGTATATAATTAACAAGCTGAAATTCTGAGCGCGTCTGTGTGTTTGAAGCAAAGGTTTTCTTTTTCTTTTTAAGATAACATTCTCTCTCTTTTTTTTAGTTAGCTTGTTTGTATATAAAGAATCTTTTTAAAAATGCCATTGCTCACGTCTATTTTGCAAACCATCTGGCGATTCCATTTGGCCATGGCATCCAACAAAAGAAAAGCGGTGTGGATAGTAGCAGGAACAAAAGTAAAGACAGGTCATCTCACGAAAAGACAACACTAATTTACAGCCAGACACGAGCAGTGCTGAATAGTATGTCCCCTCAACATAATTAAAAATAACATTCAGGGAAACTTTTCATCTTTATTGTTGCTTCTCATTAATTTGATATTGACTTAACTTAGGATGTAATGGTGAAAAACAGGAATCAGCAAAAGAGAGCCTAGTCCATACTGAAGATAATAAGAAGGCCCTGCCAGATGCCAATATCAAAACCTCTGGCAGAGACTTACAGAAATCGTGCACTGATATTCAAATGAGAAATGATGAAAAGTAGGCTGGAATTTTCTTATAAATGGTAATATTTTTTTATATAAATATTCTAATAAATCTGGTTGGTATGTGATGTTTCTGTTTAGTAGCTTTTCTACCATATTTCTACCAATACTCTGTTCAGAATATTTCTACCATATTTTTCTACTATCAATCACTTTTCCATGTTATTTATCATCTTATTTACAAAGACTCTGGTGTTCCCCTTTACCTTGGGTCCAGTATGTCATTAGAAATCACTGGTTACTGGTTCTTATCTCCTTGTACATCTTATGGACGTCAATAGCTGGATGATTTCAACAGTCTCCCTGCCATCTCCATATCTTCCTGTTTTTCCATATCACCCTACATATCATGACCGGAGCAACATGCAGAAATCACATTTTTACCCCACCACTGCTCTACTCAAATACTTCCCATTGAAACCACGCCCCTGCCCATGCACCTGTAGAATTCATCCCAAGTTGAACTCATCCTCGGTGCTCCCAAGTCAGACACAAGTTCCCTGAACATGCTTTCTGCCTTGTCCTATAGGTGGTCTATCTTTAAAACATGCAATTAAACCATTTCTCAAATTGTATTCTACAAAATACTAAATCATTAAGTTGTTTATATTTCACTTTCAAAGATTTCCAAACGTTTTGGGGAAACCTGGGTTGAACAAAATTAAAGGATGCTTCTTTGGTCTGGCTTCACTTCAGAGAATGTTGGTTTGCAGTGTGCAGTGTTCCTCCAAATTATTGACCATGGAACCTTTTCATAAAGACAAGTGTGTGATGTATGTCTATTCATGTGCATATCCATATGTACACCTATATAAATATCGGTATTTCTAAGTTTTAGTCATTTATTTAAATTAAAATTTCCAGAAATAGCAGACATAGAGTTACCACATAACCTAGCAATTCCACTCCTAGGTATATACCCAAGAGAAATAAAAATATGTATGTACAAAAACTTGTACATGAATGTTTATAGCAGTAGAGTTCATAATAGCTGAAAGGTGGAGACAACACAAATGTCCAGCAACTTAAAAATGGAGAAACCAAATGTGGTTTATCCATATAGTGGAATATTACTCAGCCTTAAAAAAAGAAGGGAATTCTGACAGATGCTATAAAATGGATGAACCTTGAAAATATTATGCTAAGTGAAAGAAACCAGTCATAAAAAGCCACGTATTGTATGACTCCATTCATATAAAATCCAGAAAACAGAAATCTGAAGAGACAAAGAGAACTGTGGTTGATTAGGTCAAGCAGGATGTGGGGGTGCAGTGATACTAATGGGCTTAGCTTTTCTTTTTGAGGTGATAAAAAAATTCTAAAATCAACTCTGGTATGATTGCATATATTTGTGAATATATTAAAAACATTGACTTGCATACTTTAAAAAGATGAATTGCATCGCATATGAATTATATCTTAATAAACTGTTTTAAAAAGGTTTTAAAAATGTCTAGAATAGCAGGTCGTATTACCCCATTCCGCAATCTCTCACTATGGCTGCTTTTTAATTAGCAAGGCCTTAATAATTATCTGACAGATGAGCTGGAAGAAAAGGCTGGCACAAGCCGTTCTATTCAGTGTGGCCTCTGAACAATAGCACGGCACCCCCTGGGAGCCGGTGAGAAATGTGGATTCTAAGGTTGACCCCATACCTGCTGAAACAGAATCTGCGTTTTGACAAGACCTAAGGTGATTCGTTTGCACACAAAAGCTTGAAAACCACTGGACTGTAGTAGAGTTTAATTGTCAAGAACACTAAGTTTCAGATAGCTATTTTGCTTTCCTGTGCCTTAGGGCTTTTGATATGAGGGATTAAACCAATTCACTTTTAATAAGGACAGCATCTAACGCATTATAATTAACTGAATTTTCTCAGTTGCAGTTTTAATGTTTCCCAGTGCTCAGTCAAGCCTACAAACTGTGATGATTTTGTTAAAGATAAGAAATTATATAAAAATAAATAGATAACTTTTCCAGGTCTTTCTATCCCTTGAATTGTACAAACATACCATCATTTATAACCATTGATTCAAATGCAAAAGCTTACATTTATAATCACTGATTTAAATGCAGAAGCTTACAGTTACCAAATTAACTGTAATTTTAAACCAAATTACTTTCTCATCCTTAAAAAGCAGTTTATAATCACCATTGTTTCCCTTATTATTGCGAACACTTTTTTGATGAATTAGCACAGGGTCATTTTGGTCATGCTCAAAGAATATCAAATATACATGAGGCAGAGAAAAGACTTTTTGTTTCAGCAGAACTCCCGGGTGGTTTGTGCCGCTGCTGGGAATTCTGTAAGGTTTGCTGTGTTTCTATGGGCGTGTTGGCGCCAGAGAACTTTATCATTGAAAACATGTATTTCATTACAGCATTTTTGGATGTACACATTCCTTTCAGGGGTTATTCTGGCTTCTCCTCCCTCTCACCCCTGATCCCTGGTGCCCACATAGAGAAACCTGAGGTGTCTCGTCTTGCTTCTGCTCTTCTCCATCTCAGCCCTGAAACAGGGGTTAGTAGGATCCAATGGGAAGTTCAGACGGACTTGCTAACACCTTCCCCATCACACGGGTGCACTGGGGAAGCGCAGGCCTCCTGCAGTGAGCGATGCTGTCACAAGATCTACTGTCAGAGCGCTAACAAGGGCTTTAGAAACGCCCAGCTGCCTTCTCAGTCTGTAAGACAGACTATAAACAACAATTTACGATCAATCACCCTGAATATCTCGATAAGCAATCACAGAAGCCTAGGCTTTTACACAATTCCAGAGGCCCACCACCACCATGCCCTTGACAAAAAGAGAACACTGTTCAGATACGATTTAAAAATACTTCTTTCCTGTTTATGGAGGATGGTAAAGTCTATGAACATTTATGTTGTAATAATGTGAAGAACTCTACATATCCATAAGGATATACTATTCTAAGGAATATAATATTGCCAATAGACAGTTGAATGGGAGATATAAAGTAAAAATTCAAATAAATATGCACATTCTACGTGCTTGGTTTTACTGACAATGCATGTAAGATATATTCACCAAGTGTAACCGCACTAAATAAATGAGTGGTATCCTTGTATGTTGATATTAGTCATATTTAAGGAAGTGCAGACTAGGTCTGTTAGGAAATTAAAATCTAGAATGAATAATAAAAACTGAAATTTAATTTGAACTCATGAAGAGAGGTGTACAACTATTTAAGAAATGAGCAGCTTGAATTCTATGAGACCCTATACTGAGGGGGCACTGGGCTTTAGAAGGTCACTAAAAATATAGACACATGAAAGCCAATAGTAGAATAACAAGTGAACTTTAACTAGCTTATTTTCTGATTAAAAATTTCACATCTATGGAGAGAACCTCTTAAGAGTATTTATTGAGAGAAAAAATGTATTATTTAGAAATTGATGAAGGAATTCCTTATAGCAAAGATATTAAAAAATCAGTTACCCATTATTATTTTTCTGATAGGAATGGAGAACAACATGGGTTGCACAGGGGCAGGAGCCCACCCTCTACATTTCAGAAGTCTAAAAGGGTCACTCTTTGGGACTCAGGATCATACTGACCCTTTGGTGGGTATGATCCATAATCTAAAAACGTATCTAGTGGAAAAACACAAATCTAAGGTATTCAGGCAAGGCGCAACAGTTGGGGAATTCTCCTTGGAAAAAAAGTAAAACATATAACAATATAATCTTTCAAAAAGATCAGCTCATTTTTAAGATGACTAAATAGAGAAACTCAAAATAGTTGTGAATAAAATTTAAGAAGTTTTATTTTTAAGAATATTAAACTTACATTATGCTTTCTGACATACAGTACATTCAAGAACCACGAGCCAGGTTTTAAAGATCCCTGGCCGCCAATCACTCCCAGACACACCCACACAGCCATTGGCCCTGAGGGGCTGCTTCTGCGTCATTGCTTTTGCAAGTGTTCGGGCCTACTGAGGCAGCAGGTTTCACTGTGGTTAATTTTTGTCCTGGCTCATTCCCCACAAGAAGCCCCTGTGAGACACGTCCTGTTTGTCAGCCACAGTCTTCCAGGACCTCTTTTTTTTCTAGTTTCCTTCCTTTGGTGTCACCCATAGAAACCACACTGCCATAAGTCTGTATGTCCCTAAGGAAATCTGGAAAGTGAGCCAGCTCATCTTGGAGAATTGATATCAGTAAGGGTCCCTTCCATCTTGCCTCACTTCTAAATACACTTTTGACTACAACAAGTGTTAGCTGGAAGTTGAGATGTTGAAATGATTAGTCTAAACTATTGGAGGAAAATGATGGGCCTTATTTGAAAGATCAACTTAAAAAGCGATAAAGTGAATTCCCATTTTCGTAGCAGAATTTCTGATTTAAATTATATGTGTTTTCCCTTTAGTCTAAAAGGCACAGAAAGGGGAAAAAGGAACTCATGGATACGGACAGCAGTGTGGTAACTGTGAGGGGTGTGTGTGGAGAGGTAGAAGAGAATATAGGGAGGGATAAATGGTGATGGAAAAATACATTAAAAATGAGATAATGTGAAAATAGAATAAAATTAAAAAAGGAGGCACAGATACTTAAGAATACCCCCAAAGTTTCTACAAAGAACAACAGTGGGCATGACAGTGGCAGCTCCGCTGTTAAAATTTCAGACGCCTTCCAGCGCCGAACGAGGGAAGAGTGGTGCAGGGCCGGTGACATGAGGCCATGCTCCAATAGGGAAGTTTGTAAGAAAATTAAAGGCATGGGGGGAAGATTGTCCAGGCCCAGGACTGAGTGATTAGTGTCTGCCCCGTTCCTTACAGCCCATTTTGATTCAACAGTGGGTTACTTTTTCTCCGGTTAATTCTCACAGCACTTAGCTTGTGCCTGCCTTGTATTTACTCCTGCTATCGCATACTAAAGCTGTTTGTGTAACCACCTTATCTCCTCTATTGAACTGGAAGGTCCTTGGAGACAGAAAGATAACCTCACATATATTTTTGTCTTCAAAAACATATTGTACAGGAAGAAAAAAAAATGAGAAAAAAAGGAACACTTCCTGAGCATGTATTATGCATTAGGCAAATGCAAGGAGTTAGTATATGGAATGGTACAACAACAAATTTGTGTTCTCTGCCTGACTTTTGAATTCATTGAGATTTAATCCAAAGTAGGCAGAGGTAGACAAATTATTGGCTTTACTTTTATTAAAGTTAGAACTAGAGAAAGGGATTTGGGGCTGCAGGAATATGGGGGCTTCCTCAGAATACATGCAGAATTAGGCAAACCTGGTCACAGGTGCGACTGGGAAACCTCAGTCTCCCCGACACAGGGCCTTGCCCTGGTTAAACAAACATCACGTTGGGCAGACCAGACGGGACACTTGCCACAGGCCTTTCCAGGTCCCAAACAGGGGATAGGAAGGTGGGCTGGAGTCCACATTTCTTTCCCCAAACTTGCCTGTGAGGTAATTTGCTCCAACTTCCCTGGGAGGAAGGGCGTAAGTGAGGGGACAGAGGGATGTCAGAATTGTTACACTAATGAATATCCCTCTGCCCGTGGTCGTGAAATAGGGGAAAGGAGATTGGGAAAGCCCATAGATGTTAAATAACTTGCCCTAAGCTCTACAGTTAGTAAATGTCAGAGTCAATCTTAAAATCCAAAGTGTGTGCTCTTTGTTCAACATGGCCCGCAATGGATGGGGTCTGACACATGTTTGGTGAATAGACGGATGGGCGGGTGACAAGAAAGAAATACATTTATATGTCAAATATCCTAGTCTCAAGAATTTTAAGTGGTTCAAGCTTTAAAAACATAATGAATTCCATATTGTAAATACGCATGGATAAACTTTAAAAGGATACCTTTTTCTTTAGTATATTAAGATACACGATATGGGAACTTTCTCAAATTGTTCCCCGTTTATATATCTCCCCAACAGACTGCCAGGTCCTAGAGGCCAGGACTACTACCTTTGCAGGCTCCCTAAAACCAATGGAGGTTCAGGAGGCCCTTTATAAATGGGTGGTAAGGGAAGCAACGGACAGAGGTAGAAAATCTTTAATAATTATTTCTTCAAATTAATTCTATAAACTCAAACCTGAATATGTGTATATTTATGCACGCAGATAGATGGATAGGTAGGTAGGTAGGTAGATGATTTTTCCTCAAGGCTCCGATATTTGGCACAATGTTTTTATTAGGTTGAGGAGGGGCACAGAAGTGTGCTGTAAGTGTGAGAAGAATTACTGTAAAAAAGGTTTCTGATTAGTTAAGTCTTTTGGAACTGAGAAGAAAATAAAATCAAAACGGCTTAAACTTCAGCAGGAGCAATATAGACAACACATAAGGAAGGCTTTTCTGCTAGCGAGGGTTATTAAACAGACTGTGGAAAGGAGTTAGGGAATCCTCCCTCGGAGATCTGTAATACCGGGATAAACAACCAGCTGGTGTAGACACAGTGCTGCTTGGAGGCAAGGAGCTGGCCTGGGTGAGCTCTCAAAGCATAAAATATAATTACTTGTACTTTCACTTAAAATATCACACAATAATTTTATATCCCGATGCTTAATGCTACTGAAACCCAGTGAGAGAAGAAACCACATTTTGTACCACTCTGGTATTCTCAAATTACCCAGCACAATGCTGAGCACATAGTACTTATCTAATAAATGTTCACTGACCAGGTTGATTACTCCATTGGGAAGAATGGCACCCGGGAAAAGAAAACCTGGATTCCATCCCCAGCCCTATAAAGTAAATTGTCTGTGACTTGGAGGAACTCAGCCAACTTCTCCAGGTCCTGATTTCCCTCCTCTGTGCACCATGGCCTCTAAGAGTGGAGGGTGCCCTAGCCCTCCTCGCTTGGTGACTCCATTGTTCTGATTAATGCTTTGCATCCAGGTCACGCCTATCAGCCTCACTGAGGGGAGATAAGTGCACTTGACCTCCCGTGCCACTTTGCCCCCCAATTAGCACTTTGAGCTTCTTCAAAATATTTAATTTCCCTGGTGTTCCATCTATAGAAGCCTTTTTAGCCAAAAATTCTATAAATCCATGATACTGGCATACTGAGTTACAGTCTCTCTTCATTCACCTTCTTCATAATTTCTAATGAGTTTCAGGAAAACATTTGGCTGAAAATATTATCAAAATTGCTGTTAAAATTAGAAAGATCAATTCATTAAGCAACATACCCTACATTCATTTATTTCTCTCAAATGGAAGACTTTATCTAAAATGTTCAATCAATGTTCATTATCTTTGTCAGCTCACTTAATAAAAACACAGTAATGTTAGCTACCACTTCATTTAGAAAAACTCCTTGACTCCATTGGACTACCATTCCCCAAAAGGCACACTGATAATGCTGTTGCACTAATAATTTAGACAAGCCACAAGCAAACACTCCAGAAAGTTTAAACTAAGCTAAAAAAATTCTGATTTGCCCTCTAGAAGAACAAAAATGTGATTTATGTTTTCAAATAAAACAGACTTGTTACTAAAATATTTATACAAAGACCTACTGATAATCAGTAGTTTAGTCATAGTTTTAATAATAAGCTCAATATTGTTAGAATCTGTAGATAAGAAAATGAATAAAGTATACTAACTGCATTCTTGTATGCATTTATGTTTGGATGGATGGATATTTATCTACTTGTTCATTCATTCCTTCAATAAGCATTTATGGAATTCTGCTAGGTGTTAGACACCTGTGAGCTAAGGATGGAAACTGGTAAGATATAACCCTTTCCCAGGAGATGTTCCCAATCTAATAGACAGTGAAAGTGTGTAAATAAGTACAGTGTTCTGTGACATGTTCTATATTAGAGGAATATCCAACATGAAAGGAAGGAGAATGTGATGTCTCATGGCCTGGAAGTAAGAAATATTAGATTTAGACTCCCCCACAAGGACCACAGATGTTGGAACCAGACACAGGCTATAGAACAGCTATGTGTGAAATAGTGAAAGAAAAAGACTATTATCAAGATGAGCATACAACAGGGAGGAATGTACAGTTTTGAGAAAAACAAGACTTCTAAAAATGTGAAGCTAAGTTGTTACTATTTAAACTCAATAGACTGGTTGAGCATATGCAGTAAAGAGAAAAAAAGAAAATAGGATGTATAAAAGCAGCATGTGAGGTAGAACAAGGTCTAACACATGGATAGCAGAGTAACAGAAGAGGACGTTCAGCAGTATCCTGGTCTTGACCCATCAGTACCCCTTCCTCTCAGTTGTGAAAATCAGTCTTCAGACATTGCTAAGTGCCTCTGAGGGATACAATGACCTCAGCTGAGAACCATTGCCATAAATATCTTATGAGGAAGGAAATTACTGGCCTATTTCACTCATGGATATAGATGTAAAAATCCTAAACAAAATAACAGCAAATCAAATTTAATAGTAAATAAAACGATAAAATCCCATTGGATTTTTCCCTAAAATGCAAAGATGGTTGCATATTTAAAAAGTTATAAATATTATTACCCATATTAATAAATTAAAGGATAATTTTATGCACTTTATATATTATATACAATATTTTAATATAAGTGTTTATATTTACAAATATATAAATATACTTATATATTATATATAAAGTACATGAGGTTATATATATATGGGGTGTGTTTATATATATGTGTGTGTGTATATACATATATATATGTATACATATAATATATATGTGTCCAGTGCCGGGCAGTTCTTTCCCTTCTTTATTTTCCTTTTTAACTTATGCCCTATAATAATCTATCTGCAGTGTGAATTAAAACCCATGACTTAGGTTCGGTACTATGCCTGAGAGAAGGGGACACTCATGTCAACTTGGCTAATCAAGAAGCCTTCTCTGTAAGTTTACAGCTCTTTAAAGAAAAGGTTAAAGAATAAGACTTGCTAACAAGGCCATTTACAAATATTTCAACTCCACTGAAGAGTAGGCTCTAGGTTTATTTTAACGGTACAACAAATATCTACTAAAATGTTGATCTGTATTTTAAAAAGCAATTTGCAAGTTAAATTCAATTTATATTAATGCAAAGAAAAAGTCCGTTCAAATGACTGTTTAATTCTATGTCTGTAGCTTTCAACACAATGGTCTTTGAAACCAACTGACCTTTACTATGAGCAATCCAGTAAATAAATATGAAGGACTCATTAGTGCACTCACATGAATTGAAATGCTCATTTGCAGTGGCTTTCGAATGCACTCAATTTCAAAATGACCTCTGTTATATTTTATTTAATTACCTATATAAACAAATCTGAGATCATTATATGTTCAACAATCAAGCATGCTGAATCTGTAGCATCACCATGCCCACCGAATAGTCATTTAAAGATATGAAATGGGAAAGATACTAAGTATGACTGACTGAGGTGGTTCTTTACTGGCCAGCTGCTCCAGTCTGTACCAACATCCCCAGTTCTGCATCTCAGTAACTAGGAGATCAATGTTAACTCAGTAT
The DNA here is from genome assembly GCF_022682495.2 of Desmodus rotundus. Lineage (NCBI taxonomy): Eukaryota > Metazoa > Chordata > Mammalia > Chiroptera > Phyllostomidae > Desmodus > Desmodus rotundus. The sequence goes on along the minus strand of NC_071388.1, from coordinate 30,742,555 downwards.
CAAATCCTTGATTCTCACAAATACTGACCTTACCCTTATTTATTTTGTACAAATAAACATCAGCTAAATAAAATCATGGAAATCACTTCTCTAAATAGTTTGACATTTATATGAAGAGTAACTAACTTCAATAAAATACGATAATTGCACAAAAATGAATTAGTGGGTATAAACTTTGTCCTGTCTTATCAACCTAATAGCTACTACGAAAATAATAACAATTGGCATATCTAACATTGGCTAATTTCTGTCGGGGCTCTTCAAATACGTCTGTAGTGATAGTAATGATGATAATAGTGATTCTCAGCCCAAAAGAAATGGCGAGATCACTGCCCGTCAGGGAAGGGGGGCGTCACGACCAACAGTATTCTCATTGCACAGACGTGCTTCAGTGGTCACTGCCCCATCTTTCACTTGGACACCATGGGGTCCTTAACTCCTCTCATTCTCTGATACTGAATCGGCGATGGGAACACACCATGCCAAACAATCTCATTGGAAATAAAGATTATCTTACTTCCAAAGAAGAGAGCCTGGGTGAATTCAGGGCTTCCTTTGTGAATTTATAGCCTTTCCGGCAGAATCCTATCTCAGAAAGGCCCAGATGCAGCAGCACTTGAACATCTGGCCGCCCACCTGGAACCCTTCCTGTGGCTGCCTGCCAGAGCCTTGCCAGCAGGACTGAACCCCTCCTTCCTGGGAATCTGTTACATCCTCCAGCCTACTCACATCTACAGCTTGTCTTGTCCTGACAGGACCAATCAAACCCACACCCCCAGGCCCAGCTGCCTGCAGCTGAATGTCTTCTGTTTGTATTGTCTTCTCCTACCAGCTTACTCACATATTCCTTATCAGGAATAGACACTGTCCCATGAAAAGATGGGTACAGTTTTGTAAGGTCAAAAGGAAACCATAGTTAGAATAAATTGATTTCTAAGTGATCAGATAAAATGCTCAAGTGTTTTGATAATATGAATAGATAAGAAAAAAATTAGAAAGGTCCATGGGATCCTTTTAGTATCTGTATCTCCCCTTTATGAGAACAAGAGAAGGAAGCAGTCCCCGACCTGTATTACATCCCCAATGTGTGCGACAACTGAGTTCACGAAGGAGAGAACAATTCACAGTTACCATCTGAATGCCTGCCACATGTCCCCACAAGGTGAAGTGCTTTGGATGCATTATCTTATTTAATTCCCACAGCAACTTTTGGGGGTTTAGGCACTACCATCATCCTAAATTTTACAGATGAGGAAAGAGTCTTAGCAAGATTAAATAACATGCCCAAGCTTACATAAATTTTAAGTAACAGAGCTGAGACTCAAACCCAGGCCTCCTTGCATCCACTGGATTTGTCCCCGTGCCATAAGGCCTTTGAATAGCATCCTGTAAAGTCCCAGTTTATGTTTCAGTCTTTGGTGCTAAGCAGTGAACTCCTTCAGGGCAGAATTTTTTTCTCATTATTTTTTATATTGGAGCATGAAACAATGCCTGATACAGAGCAGAAACTCGATGGCTGCCAAATGAACAAAAAGATAAATTAATAAATAAAGGAAGGAATTTTAAAGATAGAAAATTGAAGTTTGTAAAAAAAAAAAAAGCTCATTCTACACCAAGAATATAATTTCTGTGGTTACTTTTGTGCCCCTCCATTTCCATGGCAGCAACACATGAGTATTTTATGATAAGCACCATTTTTACTGTAGAATTAAAGTACTTTCAAAAATACGCACTTTTCAGGGATTTAAATGAATATTGAAATTCCATAATCAGAACATGACACAACCAAACCAGCGTATAATCGTATGTTTCCTATAACAAGCTACTTGAAGTGTTCTTAGGGTTCCAATTTTATAATCTAGACACGAGAGGAAGATCTGAGCTCTTGACAATATTTAACACAGGGACTGCAACTGGCTCCGGATAAAAGGCAAACCCCGTTTTTGCATTACACGGATGTGCTCCCTTTCCTTATCAGTAAGCAAACAGTCCAAACTGCTACCTTCACATCCTCTGCCATCCTGCTCCAGCTTCCGGCCAGCTTGACGCCTGCAGCAGTAACCGCCAATCGTATTGCAGCATTGGTCCTGGCAGCCGTCGTTGTCAGCGGCACATTCATTTATATCTGCAATTACATATTTAAACAGGATTAGCCTCCTAAAAACAGGCACAAAAGGATTTTAGTGGCTCTCTTAAAAATGCACCGGTACAGAGTGACATCATTTTTTGACCTCAGGTTAAATGAAATAAAACTATAATATCTTATTTTAATTAGAACTAATGCACTCTAATTAAATGATATGTTACTTTGTCCAAAGCCTGGCTGTGCAACTGTTGAGGTAGCTTTTGTCTGTTTTAGGTAACTTTCCACCGAAGTGTGTCCTATACACTAAACAGTACACAAATCTTGAGTATATAGTTCAATGAGTTTTCAGATTTAGACTATAGCAATGCAACCCCACAAAACACAACAAAACCACATTATTAGCACCCAGGGAACGCCCTGACTGGCTGATGGTAACAACTACCCTGTTCGTGAATCACTACAGGTTAGTTTTGTCTTTTCCAGCTCTATATAAGTAGCATCTTATTTTGCATTTTTTTTTGTCTGGCTTCTCTCATTAGGCATTCTGCTGCTGTGATACGTCCATATTGTCGTGTATACTTGGAGTTTTTTCATTCCTATTCCCGTATACATGGTGTGGCAAAAGCAAGTTTACAGTTGTGGGTACACAAAACACAGAATTTATTCTTGTATTATTGTCTATTAATTATTGTATTATTTTTCATATGAACAAGTATAAACATACCTTTGCCCCACCCTGTATTATTCAATTCTATGATTATACCACTATTTTAATTGATCTATTTTAAAATTGATGGGAATTTGGATATTATCTTACTTTTGGTTTTTATAAAAAGTATTGACATGAACATTCTCATATATGTCTTTAATAAACTGAATTTCTGCTGGGTAGTATCGAGGTCTGAAATTTCTGGGACAAAGTATTATTATACTTTCTGCTTTGTCAGTTATTGCCAAATAATCTCTTTATTGCCAAATAAAGAGGATATTCTAATTTACACTCCTGTCAGAGGTGTATTAGAGACCAGAGGCTACTCCTCTTGGCTAACATTTGGGACATTTTGTTTTATTTTGTTTCAGTTTCATTCTTCTGAGGCGTGTATAGTAGTACCACTTGTGATTTCAATTTTCATTTCCCTAATGAAAAATTGGGGCAAGCACATTTTCATGTTATTGGCCACTTGGATAACATGTTATTGAAGTGCTTGTTCAAATATTTTGTACATTTGTCCCATCTTCAAAATACTGGTTCTTTTACTAGTGGGTCATAGAATGGTCCATAGAAGTGGTGGCAATGACTATGCCTGCCTCGTTTCTGAACTCAGAGGGATAGTTTTAACATTTCATTGTAGCTATGATGTGTACCATAGTTTTTTTAATATGCCAGTTTCATCAGATTAAGAAAGTTCCTTTGTACACCAAGTTTCTTAAGTATTTGTATCATAAATATATGCTATATTTTATTTGCTGATTTTTTTCTGAATCTATAAAGGTAGTTATATAGTTTTTCTTGGTAATTCTGTTAACAATATTGCTTTTTTTCATCCCTGTGAAACACCTGGTCATGATACACTGTGTTTTTTATATATTCCTGGAATTTGTTAACTAATATTTTGTTTAGGATTTTTATAACTCTATTCAGAAGAGAGATTTGCCTGCACTTTTTCTTTCTTGTAGTATTCCTGTTAAATTTTGGCATCCAGGTCACAATGGATGCATACAACAAATGGGGAAGTTTTTGCTCTTTTATATTTTCTAAAAGAATCTGCAAGGTTGTTGTCATTCCTTACTAAATGTTTGGAAGAGTTCACTTATGATGCCATCTGGCGCTGAGATCATGGGTGCATGCATGTGTGTGCATGTGTGTGTAACCTGTTAATTGCCGATTCAATTTCTTGAATAAAAATATGCAGATTTTCATTTAAAACAGAAGACAAATTATGTGTTTCAAGGAATTTGCCCATTTCATATAAATGTTCAAATGTATTGCCAAGTTGTTCACAATATTCTCATGCTATTTTTAATATGTCCAATTTGTAGTGTGCTCCCCTTTCTTATTTCTTAAATAATGTGTCTTTTTTTTATCAGCTTTGCTCTCTATGTCTGTCTGTCTGTCGATCTATCTATCTATCTACCATCTTCATCTTTTCCAAGAACAAACTTTTGGCTTCATTGATTTTTCACTATTCTTCATTTTTTTCACTTAATTAATTTAGCTCTGTGATTTTTATCCTTGCCTTCCTGTTATTTTCTTTGGATTTCTTTCACTGCTCTTCTAAAATCTTGAGATAGAAATTTAGATCATTGATTTTTTAGCTATTCTTCTTTTAAAAGATTTCTGGTTATCTCTAAATGTGTAAAAACCATCCCCAAACTAAATGCTTAAAAAGGCAATTTATTACTGTCTTTCAGATTCCTGAGAGTTGAAGGGCTCCGCTGGGTTCTCAGTTGGCGTTCCACATGCAGCAGCAGCCCGGTGGCAGCTGGGGTTAGACTTGCACGCAGGCTTTTTCGCTGTATGTTGGGATTGGGGCTGAGATGGTTGGAACATCTCAGGGGTTAATTTGGGCATCTCCGTCTCACTCCACATGCCTAACTTTGACTTTTTCATTGCTAGGTGATCTTAGGGTAGAAATATTTCATATGGTGGCTATCATTCCCCAGAGAGACCATTCTAACAGATCCAAACAGGAGTTGTAAGACTTCTGATGACCACACCTTGGAAGTCATGCTGCAATACATCTTACATATCTACTGGGTGAAGCAGTCGTAGGCCAGCTGAGATTCCCAGAGGTGGAGAAGTTCCTTCCCTCAACTGCAGTGTGAAACGGCAGTGTCCAGAGAAGAAAGAAATTGATGACAGTGTTCACGGAGAGAGCATATCATACTGTTATGTTCATTTAAGGCTATACATTTGCCTAAAAATAAAGTATTAGCTGCATTCCACAGGTTTTACTTTAATATCATTCAATTAAAAATATTTATTAACATATATTAACATTTTTTCTTTGGGTTATTTTGAGACATAGTTTGGAGGTTTTATAAACATTTGAGGAATTGTCAATCACCTTATTATGAAATGCTATATTAGTTCCTCTCTGGAGAGAAGATATACTCTGTGTGAGTTCAATTTTTAAAAAATTTTTTGAGACTTGCTTTATTTTCCAGCACATATTCAATTTTGCTTTTTAAAAAAATCTATGTTTACAGAAAATAGGATGTATTCTGCAATTGTCAAGTGCTATGTTTTCTGTATATATAAAGTGTATATGCACATATATTATGTGTATGTAGCATATACATATGTATATATATTGTTGGCCAAAAAGTTCATTTAGTTTTTTCTGTAAAATAAAAGACACATTTTCTATTTTCACCAATAACTTTATTGATTTGGATATTTTGATTATGTCAGCTACCTCACTGATTGTTCTCAATGTCTTGATTTGATTGCCATCAACTTCAACGGGTCTACCCAACCATGGAGCATCATCCAGTGAGAACTCTCCAGCGTGAAACTTCGCAAACCGCTTTTGACACATTTGATCAGTCACAGTGTGTTCTCCATACACTGTACAAATCTTTTCTTGCAGTGGCATTTATACCGATCTTGAAATAATAAAGGTTAATATGCCAAAAATGTTGCGTATTTTCTTCTACCTTCGATGTTAAAGTGGCTATACAAAAATTTACCAATTTTTATGTTTTTTTAAATGAACACTGATATGACAGCTGTCACAATATAATCTAACAAAATTGTTTCAAATGAAGTTGAAGACAGCTAACGGCTACTAAAGCTATCTTATGGAATAAACCAAACTTTTTGGTCAATACAATATATTTGAAATATGTATAAAAATGTATATTTAAATAGTTCAAGTTTGTTAATCATGTTTTTCATATATTCGTATCCTTCATAATTTTTACAAGCTTGTAATATCAGTTAGAGAAAGAGGCATCATGAAATCTTTCTATGTAAGTTTACCTTTGTTCTTTTATTATTATAATTTTTGTTTCATATATTTTGAAGCTGTATTATGAGTGGCATACCAGTTTAGAATTGCTGTATCTTCCTAGCAGATTAACTGTTTGTTATTATAAAATGTTCCCTTTAGATCTAGTGTCTTTCATTAAAGATGAAGCTTTATGACATTAGTATAGCTATATATATATATGTATATATATATATATATATACACAGACACACACACATATATAGAGCATTTCATTTTCTAAACATTGTTTTTAAACTTTTTCAATTCATGTATTTGAGAAGCCATGTCCATATATTCATATCTATATGTATTATCATAAATATCCTAACATTTTAAATAATGTTATTATATCATTGATTTTCAATGTGATTGCTGACATATTTAAATTAAATTTACCATTTTACTATTTTTCTAAATGTTCACATATTTTCTTACTTTTACTCTCCACTCATATCCTTTTACTTTTATTATTTTTAGTATTCTATTCGCACTCTTTATTAGATTTTCAATTATATATTCCTTTATTATTATTCTTTTAGTGGTCACTCTAGAAATTACAACAGCTATTATTAAAGTCTAATATAAATTAGTACTTTAATCACTTCCTTGACAATGCTGAAAACTACACTTTAACTCCCTTTTGCTTTTCCTACTTTTTATATTATTGTTATCATGTACTTTAATGTCAGATATTTAGACACCAGAGGAATTACTGCTATTGTTTAATAGAGTCAGTACTAAGGTTTATCTATACATTTACCTTCTGTGGTATTCACTACTGCTCCCTGCATTTCTGTGCTTCTCTCTGGAATAAGGTTCTTTTACCTGAAAACTCTCGTTAGTATTGCTTTTCATATATATTTGCTGGCAACTGTTTTTTTCAGATTTTGTGATAAAATGATATTCTTTTACCTAACTTTAAATATACTTTTAAAATTAGAACAGGTTTAGAATTATCCATTACATAAAAATTGCAAAGATAGTACAGAATTCCCCTATCAGCCATACATTCCATATTCTACTATTATAAATATGGCACATTTAGTATAAGTAATGAGCCAATATCGATACATTATTATTAACTGAAGTGTTCATTCAGTTAACACTTAAAGTGTTAAGTCTTTATTCAGACTTCCTTAGTTTTCACCATTCAGAACTTTATGTCCAGTTTGTAATTACTAATCTTTAGAGCACTTTTTTTCTTGATCAAATCCTTGCTCTCATTTCTGTCTCTTACTAGATTCTGACTGGTGACTTGACCCTCAAAATTTGGCTTCCACAGATTCCAATTTCTATCTCTCCAGCCCACAAACCTTTCCTGCTTACTAGCGGCCCCTGTCTTCTCAGCTGTTCAGCCTGTCTCGTTATGTTACTTATGAATCAATCCCTCAGGGGCCAAACTCACCTCATTGACTTTTCTGGCTGCCATGATATAATTTGATGCTTTCAGATAAGTGATTTTTATATTACATTAAACTTTCCTAGTTGTTCTCAGCAAGAGAATCAGTCTTTTGCTATTAAGACCATCATAGCCAGTAAAAGAACGTTACTCACACTTTCCTTGATCCTTCTTACTTTTCCTTACATTAGTCCAAAGAAAACCCTATTAACTGAGGCATTATTCACTTGTTTCTTTTTCCTAAGAATGTGATTCAGTCCACAAGCCAGAAATTCATGACTAATAAACATGAAATGATTGACAACCAAGACAAGACTCTGTAAACGTGTCCAGAGCTTCGTGCTGTGCTGTAGGCTATCACAGAGAGGAAAATCAGTGAATGTCGACTTCTTAAGGAATACTGGAGTACGAGTTTACATACAAGCCTGGATATTATTCTCTAAGCTTAGTTTGCTGAAAAAAAAGCAGATATGTTGACATAGGTCAGATAGCAAGAGTCTTGCGATTCCATCCTTAGAAATTAATCCAAAAATACATCCCAAAGGAATGTGGCAGTGTTAGATACCTTACCATACATAATATCATGTAGCCTCATAATGAACTGATAAGAGCATACAAAGTTATACTTATTCAAAGAAGTACAGTCATTAAAGAGAAAAATGAAGATATATATACACACACACGCATATACCTATATAACTGTATTTTAAGCAAAACATTTATAACAACTTAAATGTTCCCCGATATGGAAACAACGAAGTATATTAAATATATTACTTCAGGACAGTCACTACAAGTTATAATTGTGATGCCTATAAAGTTACATGATAAAAGAGATCACAATTTTTTTGTATTTTTAGTTATAACTATAAAAGCAATATGTTCTTATGGAGAAATTTTGATAAGATTAAAATTAAATGATTTAAACATATAACAAAGGTAGAGTTATATCTTTTAAAGGTTTTTTTTTTTTAGATTTCGTTGTAATATTGCTTGTGCCATTATTATTTAAAAGTAGGTCTGAGGTTTTTTGACAGGTAATAAAAAAAGAGAATAAAGCAATGGTTTACATAATTTTCAGTGACCGTTCAATGTGAAATATTTGTTTTTCAAAGGGGCAGGTTCTTGCTGGCATTAAATTCTTGCAGGAAGTTGTTGCGTGGGCTTTGAATAAAGGGTGACTGGGTAAAACAATGACAGGGTGTCCGATAGAGGTTTTCTAACAGCGTCATAATTTTATTCAACAGTTTTGACTAATATTTACTTGCAGTAAATGTTAAGATCTAATGTAACAAATTGCCTTTGCCTGGTTTCACCTGAAATAAAAATACAGTTTTCCAAACAAACGCAATGTTTGACTTCTGTAGCAATGAAGAAAGTTTTGGGAAATAATTTATTGCTCTGGAACAAACACATAATTTCTACATGTTTTCCAGTTCACCATCATCTTCCACAAACTCTTCCTTCTCACTGAGCATGCTCACCCTTTCATTGCCCGTGACTGGCCCCAGACATCATCTCTCTTTGTGTTCTGAAACACTCGGCTCCCTATCCTCTGAGGATTCACAGAGTTCTCTCAGGACAGGCGTGGGCAGGGATGGAGAGGGGAATGGGAAGGGGGTCACCTAGCATATCACCTCTAATTCAGTCACAGAAAAAATTGCTTTAAGCTATTTTACATATTGGACACCTCTCAAGATAAAATTGGTTTGGGTAAAATGGTTGCTTTTGCTACTGAAAATATTTGAAAATCTCCCCCTTGGACTGTTACATCTGTATTTGGGGGCAGGGGTTACAGGCAAGGCCTTTTATTTTTAAGAATGTAAATAAGTATATATCCAAGAGATAATATGGGAGAAAACTGTCAATAAGGAAACCCAGTTTTGATTCTGAAATATTAACATAATAAATATCATGTGTAAAATTCCTTTCCATATGTGCCTATTTATCTAAGATAATAATTATATATATTATTAACAAATGTCAAACTTAATTTAACCTTCAGAAAACTCATAATCAAATTGATACAGTGGAATTTACACACTGGCAGGAGTTAAGAAATAAAAGATAATTAGGTATTTTGTTGTTCAAAATGATTAGTCTATAAAAATGGCATAAAAGGGACTTAAAATCTCTTTCTTCTGCTCAGGAAGAATTTTAGTAGTGCACATAATAGCAAAACTATTCTACAAATATGTTCTATAATATTTTTAAGCTAAAATAAAGCCAGTAGTAAAAAGCACAAAAGAAAAAGCTGATAGGTTTTCCCACATGAACTTTAAAATCTCCCATTTGCATTGATTGACCAAAATTAAAAGACAAGATATGATGCAAACAACATTGATACATATAAGGCAAAATTTAGAAATCTTTAGTATAAAGAGTCAATATAAATCAAAAGGAAAAGATGAACTCCCCAAAACAGAAAATTTGGTCTAATGAAATGAAATAAAATTGAAACAAATCAGAAATACAATGTCCAATAAATGTCAAATGTTGTTGAACCTAATTGACAAAGAAATTAAAACTAAAATAAAATTAACTCTTCTCTATCAGACTTACAAAACAAATTTTCTTAATTAATGCTAATGTGTGAGGGGTTGATAGGAAGTGTAGTGAGGTATGGACTGTGCTTTGCTAGGAAGAGCACAAACAGAAATGCTTTCTGAGGTTCAAGTGGCTACAAAAATCAGAATTCATATATACTTTTTCACTCAGCAATCTTACTTTCAAGAATATATATAAGGAGATAATCACAATTGTTCCTAATGATTTGTGAATTTTTAATACAAGAGGAGGAAAAATAGAAACTAGCTATCAAACAGTAGAATTTTAAGTAATTGTAATATATACAAACAAAGAACTAGTATCCAATAACTAACAATCACATTTCAGGGCCCTATTTCTTTACTTCTGCCAATGTTAGGACATAGTAAGGGTGTATGTACTTACATATACTATGTAATGGTAACCACGGGTATCTTCTTATCTCTAAAGATAGCTTCTTAGAAAAAAAATTCAAGGCTATATTAAAAATGTTAAAAATGCTTATCTTTAAATGAAGTGATTATGGGTGGTTTTGTTTTTTTGCTCTGCATTTGTCTATGTCCCAATTTCTTTGTAATGAGCATACTTTGAGAAAAATGGCAAAAAAAAAACCCCAAAATTAAAGTTAAGTCTAAAAAGTTCACACTAGTTCCCTTCCCTTTTTAGATAGTCTCTGCCACAGTGTGCGATTAATCACTTTTAGAGTATTAACTTAAATTTTGGAATATGTAGTGTGATTTTTTTAATGAATGGCAGCTTCATACTTGAGAAAAAAAATGCATGTGAACACTTCTGAGCTCTAGAGGAATCTTCACATTCAAATGCTAAGGACAGCGTTCTGTAATGGAGTGCCCTGTGTGGAAGGTATGTAAGAGACCACATGTCCTTACAGAAATTTGATCCATGCTTATGTTCTGAAGACTTGATGAAAGGAGAGGATGCAACACTGTATACTCCAGGAACCTCCTTGCAGGTCTAAGGTAGAAACCTTTAAGGACAACTAAACGTAACAGGCAGGGGACTTTCCTGGTGGGTAACAATTCCAAATGGAATGTTCTTACCTGGCTTAAGTCTTGATCTGCCAGAACGCAAATGAGCACAAGTAACTCCTTTTTGAAGTGTTTGTTGCTGACTTAATAGTTTTTAATGTTGTCATCTGTACATGTGTTAAAAGAAAGTATAGCAAGTCCTTGAATAACGCCCTTTTGTTAATGTTGTTTTGTTATAACGTTGATGAGATGCCACAGGAAATTCACTTTTGTATATATCAATTAGCCTATTTATTGTAAAATTGGTATTGTTATATGTCATTTTGCTTAAAGTTGCAGAACCTATCAACGAGGTTAAGTGAGGACTTACTGTAACTACTTTATAAGAATTTAGTGAGAATTAAATTACATAATACATTTAAAATACTTAGTACAGTTTCTAGCATAAAGGAAGCTTTGTAAATAGTAGCTATTATTATTACCATTAGGTAAACATTACCTACTATATCACATGCTTGAGAATTCAAAACTGGTTCATAGAAGACATTCAATTGTTTTCTTGTTTTATTTGTATTGGACCTGAATTTAGTTTTTATATGGATGGAATTATACACTTATATTAACATATATCATATTGCTTGTTCTACAACACAGTTCAGAAACAATTTTGCTTTTCCTCTGATAATACTATTCTCAAGCAACTGTGCTATATTTATGTACAATCTGCAGTTTTTTAAAAAAATGGCTGAATAAGCCAGCCAAAAGACAGGCTTCATTAATAGTGCTTGTCAGTTACATATTGACACTAATATATAAAAATATAAATGTGGATTTACACTTCTGTTGCTTTCTACTTTTCTTTAAAAAGTAAAGAAAGCATGGTAGACATTTGGGGGCCTTATGTCTAAAAAAATAAGGTAAAATAAAAACATAAAATTTCTTGTTATTAATTGAAAATCAGTATTCACAAATAAAAAATTTTGAAAGTCATTGGCTTTGAAGATAGTTCTGAAAACCAAGTCAATACTTAGGATTTTAAATTGCAGTTTTATAAGATACTCACTACATGATAGATTTCAGGTTGTTTCATGTGTCCAATGTCATTCAAGGTTGCAAATAAATTTGGCCTTTCAAAAGCAAGATGAATGACAAAAATTCTCTGACATGTAGCAAGTCTTCCAGGTTAGGTAGGACAAAAGTTCAATGACATCATCCAGGCTATCAGTCCATCTGTAATGACACTCTGCAGTCTCCTCAAGGATTAACTATGATATTCGCGAGAGCAGTGCTGCATTCCTGGTTGCGGGACAAACACAACAGAACTGCAAACACATTAAAGGCCTATTCAATGAACTCACAAGCTGTGAATTTCTACCTTTAAACAAAATTTGTAAATTTGAGCTCCTTATATTTGTTTGCTTTCCTAAAGCATGTTTCTATCCTAAAATCATGTGATACGTTTAGTCTGTGTTTACCAGTTTTAGTAATAGCTTCTACTGCTTTTAGGAACATAGCAAATACTGAACAGAGGCAGCTACAAAGTAGAACAAAGAGGCAAAATTGGAAGTGCTTTAATTTTACCCACATCTTTCTCTAAACCAAATGTATTTGACCTAATTTTGTATGTGCATTTTTGTTTTTAAAGGACTGTGTGTTTGCTTTGTGAAAATTACCCCCAAAAGTGCATACACCCTTTATGTGTTATAGTCATTTTCAAATCAATAGGCTTCATGAAGTGATGACCTAAGCTTGTTACTGCAATTAGCTTTTGTAACAAATCAGTCAATTTCTTTTCAGGTATCAGGTTTACTGTAATTCTCTATAGGTTAACGTAAACATGACATTAATCAACATCTCTGGAAAATTCTATGTGCTTAAAATATAATTAGGAAATGCACTTAAACAATGTTCTGTGTCTTTATGACCTCATTTTAGGAGTATAGAATTATATATGATGTATACTAACAATACATTTATTCTTAAGAATTTAGATAATACCAATGCAATAACTTCTATACATGGTTTTAATTCTAGGATTTCCCTTACAATGGTGCATACATGGTTCCATTCCAAGACTGGAGCAACTGCTTCTCTTCCTAAGGAAGAGGAACAAACTGAGAACCTCAAAACAAAAATCTTGACCTTCGTGTGTCTCCTGAGTCCCAACCAAGCTCCTTTTTACACTCTTCATTATTAGAGGTAGAGAAAAGGAAAGGAGAAATTTGGAAATGTGTTAGACGACTGGAGAAAGTATCAGAGCCAATGACCTTATTCCTTACATCGCCACTGCACAAAAAGGAAGAAACAATCACAGCTATCAGACAATAGAATATTGAGCTTAGACTATTGAACATCAGGCTCTGAAGATCTGGGTTTGAATCCCAGTTCCACCACGTATGTGAGATACCATGCTATTCACTTCCCATTTGTGAGCCTCTTCTTATTCATTTGAAAGAGGATAGGATGATACTTCATAGAAATACTGAGAAGTAGAGCTAAGATAATACCTATGAAAAAATGCCTTGTTAATTTTGAAACCCAACATAAATGTACTCTTGGGGACTAAATATAAATACTTTTTTTTCTTTTATAGTTCCACCAGATGACCTTTTCTAAAGATTCAACAGGAATGCACCTAGTAAAATAGAATAATGGAAAACAAGTTACTTGATAGGAAAAAACTGATATTAAGCAATAACTACTTCAAATAAGTGAAACCAGAAGTATTGGAAAAAAGCTATTGTAATGATAGCACACTTATTTAATGTAGACTACATTTCTACATATATATTTATTTTTAGGAATTTTTCAAAAGCTAACGAAAATTTAAAACTGAAGTTATGCTGACTTGAAGCATATCTCATAGCTTTCTAAATTTCCAAATTAAGGGAGCCATGGATGAGAAAGTTCTCTCTCAGGAAAGTATTAAGAAATTACATGGGCCTCTGTAGCCTCAAGTGAAATGACATATCCTAAATCTCTTAGCTGGGTTCTCAAACCCTCTTGTATTCATGAATCATTGGGCCATTGGTAGGAACACGGCACATCAAACAATGTCCTGTGTCTTTACGCCCGCATTTGGGGCAGTGTTTGTTTTACACATAGCATTGATCTACCCCTCAGCATGTCAAGAAGATACATTTTAAATGTAGTTATTCATTATTTTTCATAAAGTGCAGACCCTTTCGTGACCTAGGGAATTTCCTGATTCAAGGTATGAGAATTGCTTAAAATTTCTAAATTGCAAATGTAACTTTTGCATTTTTGCACTTAAAAATAAGAAAATTGAGATTCTAAAAGTTGTATTTATTCCTTTTTAAAATAAATTTACTGAGATATTTTCGACATGGAAAAATTGTGCATAGTTAAGTTATACAACTTGAAGTTGTATAAGTATGTATTGTGGAAACACCACCATAAAAAAATAAATGTGCTATTTGTCGCCTCATAGTTACCACAGGGTATGTTTGTGTACTGAGAGATTTCATATATAAGGAACTCTTACAACTCAACAGCCATAAACAAACAAACAAACAAACAAACAAAAATTTTGAAATGGGTAAAGGACCCAAATAGACATTTCTCAAAAGAAGACACACAAATGGCCAAGGACATGAAAAGCTGCTCAACATCACTAATCACCAAAAAGAAAAAAACAAAAAATAAAATGCCAATCAAAACCACCATGAAATATCACCTAAACTTACTCGAATGGCAGTTATCAAAAAGACAAGATAGCAAGTGTTGGCAAGGATGTGAGGAAAATTGAAACCTTGTATACTGTTGTGGGAGGGAGTGTAAACCGGTACAGCCACTATGGAAAACAACATGAGGGTCCTCAAAAATTACAGAGAGAGCTACCATGTGATCCGGCAATCCCACCCCTCAGTGTGCATCTAAAAGGAATGAAATCTGGATCTCAAAGAGATAGCTGCCCTCCCACGTTCATTGCAGTTGACTCATGCTATCCAAGACTCACAAACAACCTAAAGGCTCATTTATGGACAGATGGATCAAAAAGGGAGGAATATTATTCAACTTAGAAAAGGAGGAGGAAATTTGGCCACTTGCAACAATATGGATGAACATGGAAGACACTATTCTAAGTGAAATAAGCCAGACATAAAAAGACAGATACTGCATAACCTTATTTTTATGTGGCATTTAAAATAATAAAATTCATAGAAGTGGAGAGTAGACTGGTGGTTGATTACTAGAGGCAGAGGGTAGTAGGGAATAAAGAGGCTTTGGTCAAAGAGTACAGCGTTTCCAACAAGACGAATGTGTTCTGAAGATCCATTTGTACAATGGTGATGATGGTTTTCGACATTGTATTTATAGTCATTCTTTCACTTAGTAAATGTTTATTGAATGCCTTCTTTATCGTGCCCAAAGAGTCCAGGGATCAAACCCATTCTTTATCTATTTTTTTAAAAAGATAAGCCTTCATTCTCCTGGTAAGTAACCTTACTAGCTAGTGGGGAAGAAGCAATTCAACAAGTTACTGTAAATCAACTAAAAGCAAGATTGAAATTCAAACTCACTGACAAGCTTTCTGGGTTCCTGTGTAGTTTCACTCTTCTCCATTCCAGGCTGCATGTTCGGAAATTATTGCCTCATTAAAAAGTTCACTCTTCCCCCTACCCCCCATCTAAACAGCCATCATTTTAATGGGGTTGGAAGTCATTACTCAGGTGATGCAACGTATCTACCCAATCATTGGACAGTCAGCTTTTACAGCTTTGACAGTTGATATGTTTATGATGCCATTAAACATTCTCTTATTCTTCCTTCATTTAATTTTTAATCATAAAAGAAACAGCTCACTATGCAAAAGCATTTCCTGAGCCTCAGAATATTGATTTGAAGAAGAGGGGAGATTTTTGCAACATAGTCATGTAACTTGAAGGTTTTACTTAAACCTGAAGGGATGTCCATTAAGCTTCTCAAGCTCTATTTTCAGGTACAGGAGTAAGAATGGGTTCAAATTCTGGCCCTGTTACTTATTAGCTGTGTGACTGGGTTGCTGTGTAACAAATCACCCCCAAATCTCACTGAGGTTTTTATTCTCTCTTCAAGCTTCCCCTGCCTCTTTTCTAATGCACTCTTTCGAATTTTATTGTCCTCCCACCTTCCCTGGCCCAGGTTCTCTATGTACCACCTAAGGAGCAGGAAATACAATGGTTGCTCAATAGCCCGGGTTTTATTAGGGGCATGCACAAACAGCAGCGATGAGAATGTAGATTAAAAAAAGATGATGAAAATAAGGTAGGACACCACCACATACAGAAGGTAAAATATGCACACATAGTGAATGTCTGACCTCCACTTAGGTTTGCTCTTCTTTCAGAACTCAGAGGTGACAACAGCCGTGAGAAGGGGAGGTTGAAGGAGATGGGGGGATTTCCAGAGGGGAAAACAGAGCAGTGAGTTGAAAGCTTTGGCCTCACATGAACTTCTGGGTAGATTAAATTTGTTGTAATAGACTAGCTAAATTGAACTAGCTTTTCTTTCACTGTAATTCACATTGACCATGTCCATAGTTAAAAACATTTGCTGAACAAAAACCACATTTGAGAATAAACATGAGCTCCGAGCCTGTAAATGAGATAAACCTGCAGCATTCTATTCCTTTTAGAAATCAACATTAATACAACAAAAATATCTGACCCCAGGTATTATGTTGAAACCTATAAAATCTGTATGAATAGGAATGAGCGCCAGCCCCTTTGACCAACAGGGGTGCACCTGTAAATCACAGAACCCTGCAAAATGGTAAGCAGGACTTGGTCTCCTGCACCAAGAATAACAATTTAAATCCAGTGACAAATGGCAATCATAGTACATTCCATTTCAAAAAGCCATTTGTGAATAATACAGCCCTAAAATTTTCTATTTATTTCTCCAGAGCCCAGAGATGTTTAAAAATGAATTTTGCAGTTGAACTCCGGGAATGTCAGATCTCAGAAACAACAGACAAAGAAACGCTAATTAGCTGTGATGAACGTTGATTATAGAGCACGGATATAACAGTAATTACAAAAGAAAAAAAGAGGTGATGCATCGGTCCCACATATCAAGTGTGGTTGTGTAATTAAAGAAACTTAATCACAGCAAGCAAATGTGATGTATTTGTACTCGGACCATTTCATGGATTTGCAGGCAGAACTGTCCTCAGAAAATACAAAAGGAATAAAAATATTCCTATTTTACGTGCTTTATTTTGAAACCATTGAATTTATGAAGGTTTTTCTTTTTTATTTTTACTCCTTACCTGAGGATATGTTTATTGATTTGAGAGAGAGAGAGAGAGAGAGACATTGGGTGAAAAAGAAACATCAATCTGTTGCTTCCTATATCTGCCCCAGCCAGGGACTGAACCCACCACCTAGGTGTGGGCTCTGACCAGGAATTGAACCTGCAACCTTTTGGTGTACAAGACCACACTCTAACCAAGTGAGCTATCTGGCAAGGGCTATGAAGGTCTTTCTTTTGTGCTTATTTTCTACCTCCTCCCCAATCCCCACAGAAAGTCCATTTCTTTTTCAGCAAAATATTCAGTACTGGGAGAACCAAGATGGCGGCGTAGGTAGACACACTGCGCCTCATCGCACAACCAGAACCGACAGAGAATCGAACAGCAAGGGGGACCAACACCAAGGAAACAGAAAATAATCATTCATCCAGACTGGTAGGAGGGGCGGAGACGGCACTGGGGTGGAGAGGACTCGTGTGGCTGTGGCGGGACTGAGACTGGCAGAGTGTGGGACAAATGGCGCAGGCAGTCCGAGCACTAGCAGACCCTGCGGTCCCACATTTGCACAGATAAACCCAGAGGGCCGGACTCAGAGTGGCGGAGAGTGGGGCAGGCAGAGTGGCGGATAGCACATTGCGGCACCACATTCGCCCACAGATAAACCTGACGAACGGCGAGCAGAGAGGCAGACCGCTGCGCAACCCAGGGCTCCAGCTCGGGGAAATAAAGCCTCAAACCTCTGATTGAAAGCGCCCCTGGGGGTTGGGGCGGCAGGAGAGACTCCCAGCCTCACAGGAGAGGTTGTTGGAGAGACCCACAGGGGCCTAGAGTGTGCACAGGCCCACTTACTCGGGAACCAGCACCAGAGGGGCCCAGTTTGATTGTGGGTAGCGGAGTGAAAGACTGAAATCCGGAGGAGAGTGAAGCGGGCGCCATTGCTCCCTCTCGGCCCCGCCCCCACGTACAGCATCACTGCGCAGCGACCAGCATTACCCCGCCCCCGGTGAACACTTAAGGCTCCTCCCCTTAAAGTAACAGACGCGCCAAGACAAACAAACAAAAAAAATGGCCCAAATGACAGAACACTTCAAAGCTCCAGAAAAAATACAACTAAGCGACGAAGAGATAGCCAACCTATCGGATGCACAGTTCAAAGCACTGGTTATCAATATGCTCACAGACTTGGTTGAATCTATTCGAAAAACAGATGAAAAAATGAAGCCTATGCTAAGAGAAACAAAGGAAAATGTTCAGGGAACCAATAGTGATGAGAAGGAAACTGGGACTCAAATCAATGGTATGGACCAGAAGGAAGAAACAAACATTCAACCTGAAAAGAATGAAGAAACAAGAACTTGGAAAAATGAGGAGAGGCTTAGGAACCTCCAGGACACCTTGAAACGTTCCAACATCAGAATTATAGGGGTGCCAGAAGGAGAAGAGGAAGAACAAAAAATTGAAAACTTATTTGAACAAATAATGGAGAACTTCCCCGATCTGGCAAAGGAAATAGACTTCCGGGAAGTCCAGGAAGTTCAGAGAGTCCCAAAGAAGCTGGACCCAAGGAGGAACACAACAAGACACATCATAATTACATTACCCAAGATTAAACGCAAGCACCTACGTCCAAGATTACTGTATCCAGCAAAGCTATCATTTAGAATGGAAGGGAGGATAAAGTGCTTCTCAGATAAGGTCAAGTTGAAGAGGCTCATCATCACCAAGCCCTTATTATACGAAATGTTAAAGGGAGTTACCTAAGAAAAAGATCAAAAATAGGAACAGTAAAAATGACAGCAAACTCACAGTTATTAACGACCACACATAAAACAAAAACGAGAGCAAACTAGGCAAACAACTAGAACATGAGGGTTGTCAATAAGGGAGTGGGAGGGGGAGAGGGGGGTAAAGGTACAGAGAATAAGTAGCATAGATGATAGGTGGAAAATAGACAGGGGGAGGGTAAAAATAGTGTAGGAAATGTAGAAGCCAAAGAACTTATAAGTATGACCCATGGACATGAACTATGGGGGGGGAATGTGGGAGGGAGGGGGGTGGGCAGGATGGAGTGGAGTGGGGGGGGGGAAATGGGACAACTGTAATAGCATAATCAATAAATATATTTTAAAAAAAAATATTCAGTACTATTACCTTGTTAAAGGGATCTTGTCTGGATATCCCTAACTCATTAAGATTAATAGAAGATATACATATGCTCGTAGGAAATACTAGGTCCTATTTCATCTAAAATGTTTTAAAGGTATGCTCTTTCATTTGAGTTCTGGAAGGAAATAGAATATAGTAGTTGCACCCAAAGATGACTCCATGAACAGTGCTCTTAAGTTCAGTGACATAAGCTGGAGCTTTTCTGGTTCATGAATAAATCCCAAAGTATAAGAAGTCACTTGGTCAGCTGAACCCCCACAGAAGATTCAGTAATCTGCTAAGTCACAGGGTTGTCTTGAACACGAGTCTGTCTTGCAGCTTGCTGTCTTTTGATTTTCCGATTAAGTGATGGATGAGAAGAAGAGGTCACCCAGGAAGTAGAGGGGGAAAAAAAAAAACACCTCACAGGACCCTTGGCTGGCCTGCATTATTTCCAGCAAGAGATTTCTGTTTGCACTGATTACTCTTAAAGCCTTTTCCCCAGGCAAACCTTTTTCTTTTTTTCTTAATGTTGTTCTATAATTAGGCATTTCTAGAATTAGTAGCAAACATGAAAAAGCTGTTCTTGCAATACATTTGTAAAAAGTATCTGAATTGAGTTATCATGGGTGAAGTTGAATTAAACTATATCATTTATCATTATGACAGTGTATCTGTGTTCGCCCTGAACCTCCTCTTAAGTATAATAAAGAAATAGCATGAATCATTAAGTTATACACACACACACGAAACACATGCATCTTGTACATTAATACTTGTATATTTTTTAATATTTATATATAGTAATTTATCTAGACTCAATCTGATACAATGCAAATATACTCCCCCATATAATAATCTTACTTAAGATATTCAGGAGTCCATCATCTTGCAATTTAAACTGTAGGAAAGTCTCTCTTTGAAAGAAAATAAATTCTTGTGCTAACATATTGTGAAAATAGGAAGAAAACATTTTCACCTATATCTACTAAAGATCTCTATCAAAACAGATTTTCTAATTCTTTTTGTGAGATATTCATCAAAGAACTTAGATGTCACCCCTCCTTCCCCCAACACACACATAAACTACACCTACTTGATTAAACTTCTGTACCTGCCCTGGGAGTTCAAATGCCTGCTGGGACAGGGAAATTGCCACAATATGTGAGTAAAGTAGGCACTGAATGCAAATGACCTGTCTACACTGGATAAGTGGTGAGCGGAGCTGAGATTGTTGACAAGAAGAAAGGCCTGAGTATCCGATCTTCTGCTATGTTAAGAGAAGTTATAAATCTCATATGAAATCTCTCAGTCTTTAAATGTTGGCACAATGTATGTGGAACAAACACAGCATTCTTTCAGCTGATTTAACCCCCCAGGGGCCAGTCTGCAAACTCTCTCTGTGTCATGGCTGCTGAAAGGACTACCGAGTGGAGGGTGAACCCCAGTGACAGGCTGTGGCCAGAGGATGGCAGAGTTGAACCAGACAGATTAGAACCCCACCTCCAGTGGCCTCCTAGAAAACCTGCCTGGGGGGTGGGGCACTTCAAACTAAATTAAGGCAAATCAATAGCTTGAAGACCGCTGGGTGGCCAGACAGTAGAACGAGATTTGGGGTAAAAAGAGAGGTCCTGAGAAGGAGGCAGCAAGAAACGCTGGTGGTTATAGAAGACGTTGGTCAGCTGAGGGGCCCAGAGAACACTGGTTCACTAAAGACAGCCTGGTATCAAGTATTATTTGCAGAGGAAGAAACAATGACGTTCCAGGAATAGCACTAAGAACGAACAAACTCTGACAACGCTTATGCCAAAGTGAAAATCTTTAAGCCATCTGTTTTGGCTTCTTAAAATCAAAGGTTTAGGATGGGTCCCAGAAAAGAGCCTGATGGAACCTAAGACTGTGAAAAATGTAACTGTCACAGCAAACACATATTTTGTTAGCTGATAAATTAACACAGGGACAAACAAGGCTTGTAATGTAAGAGTTGACATAAATTACTGTGCAGGAACATGGCAATTGAAGCACGTAGGAGTCTGTTCTAATAATCCACAATTACCCACTTTACTGCTATCCCCCGGATGTTTACATACGAGAATGAAAATTAAAACTCTCGGTTTCATTTTAATGTCCTTCACCATTCTCACCTTCAGCTGTCCATAAAAGAGAAACGGCACAACACCTTCCCCGCCACCTTTAGAACCAACCCGCTAAATGTGAAGAACATCCTTTCAGTAACCTGAGAGCTTGTCTTGCCCCCAGCTTCCCTGCCTTGACAACCCTAGAGGGCTGAAGAGGACTGCGTGGCGTGGCGGGGCAGCGGTGCTGGAAAGCAGGCTGGGCGCGAGGTCACCAGCGGGATGGACAGGCATTGTTGCTGTGTTCACCTTAGAAGACAAGCCAGAGCAAAAATAGCACCATGGCTATCTCCAAGGTAAGAGAAAATGAGACTCAGGTTTTTGAAAGAATGTGCTATTTAGAGAGCAAAGGAGGAGTGCGTACTTGGATTAGGAAGCAAGGTCAAGCTAATAAAACCAGTAAGTAGAAATTGTCACTGTGCCTAAAAAGAATACATTTCAAACCAAACAAACAGTAAATTCTAGTGCTTCCTTGCAAAGTGTGAAATATCAAGGAAGAAAGAAAAATAATCGGATTCCCCATGGCTCTTGTCTGGCTAGCTTTCATTCTCTTACACAGTTCTGCATAATACGGTCTTAAAAATAAATGGTATTCAAAATGCTCTTTGCATTAGGATTCACATTTTCTTTGCCATAATCCCAGCAGGCTGTTGTGATGTAGATATCCCAAAAGGGAAACGGAAGCTCAGTGATGTGCCTAGGGTCATCTAGCTTGTGAGCAGAAAAGTAAAATTAAAGCCCAATAGGAGGTGTTCTTCGCAAATATCTTCTCCCATTCCATTGGTTGCCTTTTTGTTTTTATTGAGGGTTTCTTTTGCTGTGCAGAAGCTTTTTAGTTGGGGTAGGAGGGAGGTGGTAAACAGTAGGGCGGACAAATATATGGTGATGAAGGAGACTTGACTTTGGGTGGTGAACACAGTATAATTTACAGATGATAAATCATAGAATTGTATACTTGAAACCTAAATAATTTTATTAACTACTGTCATCCCAATAAATTTAATTAATTAAAAAGAAATGCAGCATCACGGGCCCTCCCCCAATGTCAACCCCCAAATGAAACACAGTAGGTCTTTAGACATTTGATGCAATGATAGTTTAAAAACAGTCATTGCGGACCCTACTCATTCATAGGCTTGCCAGGAGTCAGAGCTGATTCAATAGCACATCACACACACATTCTTTCAATGTTATCCCAACTGTTTGTTATGTTTTTTTTAAATCTCTATCCACATCTGATTCCTCTGACCTCCTCGTATTGAGTAATTGTACCCCACTTAGTCTAAGGTACCCAATACACTATTGTCCACTGGTCCTGTTACTGCAAGGCACAGTTCCAATAAACTGTGAAGAGATTTGCTAGCTTGTTCACCCAAAAGTACAGGACGGAAGCAAAGGCAACAGGAGCAACAATGAAAACAAGTGCTCAAAAGGAGGAAAAGAAAATGTTACATTGCCACAGCCACAGGACTGGAGAAAAGTCCAGGTGGAGGAGATAAGTGTTCAGAGCCTCATACTGAAGACCAGAAAAAATAAAACCTGGAATGTTCAAATTTATGAGAAGCCAGTGCATTTCAGAGAAAATGAGAAAAACTTACATATAATAAGAATTAATTTCCATTTGTTGTACTCATATGTCTCTAAGGGAGCACCAGGGAGAAGAAGCAATTTGACAAATGTATCATTTGTGCTTCAACATCAATTGTGATTTGTGATAGATACTTGTCTTTGAAATATTACATTTTCCATAACTAGAAAAGATGGGTAAAATAAACTCTCTAAGCTATTTATGAACTAAATTATATTTTGACTGATAAAATAGAGAAGAATTTCAATAAGAGTAAAGATCTGCAACAAAAGGAAAAAAATAGACACTGTGCTTACTTCATTTTCTTTAAGGACCAGCCTCTCAAAAACATAATCAACTAGAATTTTATATATCATCATTCCAAGTATAAATGCTCTTTAATAAAAAGGAACAAGAGCTAGAATAAACACATAGACATCATACCCCCCTAGTGCAGCCGGTTAGACTGAAGAAGATACTTGTTTTTCTTGGGAAGTGAGAAGTGCCTCTCACCTTTCACCTGCAGCCCCATCTCCCAAATGGCAGAGCTGCTATTGATCATGGTCTGCTGTCTGGCGCCTGAAGGCTAAAATCCAAGTAATTACTCCTGGCGATAGAAGAGTCCAGGTTCAGTTTGGGTAAAGGGAAGGAATCATATTTACAGTTCTTTAAACTGCTGGTCAACTTCTATGTCTTTGAAACTAAGCATCTAAAGCATTTAAACTGCAGAAATTCTTGGTCTAAATATGAGCTACTGGTCTGTAGGCAAATTAGTTCAATTTTGCATACACTCTTGCAAGTACCCTTCCCTTCAATTTCCTTCCCTGGCCCCTAACCCCAATTCCCAACAGCCCCCGATAGTCTGGATTCTCTTCCCTAGGGGGAAATTGTGGCCACAAAACTCAGCTCATGACAATAAGAATGAACTTTCTCTTTTCCCTTCATGCTTTTCTTCCAGTTTCTTTATGCAACAAAGAACTGGTGCCCACCTGTCTTTAGAAAGGGAAACCAAAGGATCTCCCAGTTTACTTTGGCTACAGCCCCTGTGAAACCTCTGTCACTTGGGAAAGTGGACTCATCCACAAACTGCATCACCAGGAAATAGAAATATTTGCTGAATCCCAAAACATAAAATATGCCTACACATTTAGTAGTGAACTCCCCAGGCTCAGGAGCTGCTTGGCTGAGGAATTGACTTTTTAGGACCTCTACTCTCAGCAATTAGAATTCCTCCCAAAGCCACCAGCTTCCTTGCTGACCCGTATGCTCACTGTGTGTTATTCTTTGTATTGTAGTGAGTTGCTCGTAGCTTTTTAAAAAGTGGAAGTGATATTGCTTCTTCCTCTGGCTACTTTTTAATTCTTTTCATTTTCTGCCTTAGCTCTCATTCCCTATACCCATTATATCTCTTTATATGCCCAGAAACTTCCTCTTCAAATTCTCTTTAAGGTGGCAGCTGTGTCCATAATTTTCTGAACAATATATTCTTAGAGGCACCAAGAGTCTCCTTATTGTGAGCCCAAAGGCCTTTTCTCTGCTGTAATTTGCCTTGAGCCATACCAGGTAAAAAAAAAAAGGAAATTTCCCAGTGGATGTTGGGTTCTCTATGTGACACAACACTGCCTTTTTGTCTGCATCTTTTCAATCTGTCATACCCATTTTATTCTTGGTTTCCAGACTCACTGTCCTTAAAAGGCATTTGCATATTATCATTCTCTTGCTCTGACACTGTCTACAGACCCCCGCTACCACTGCACCAGACTCAACTCCTTTGGATGCCTCACAGGGTCCTCCATCGGGCCATGCACATAAGTTATTTGCTGAGAGCCAAATTTAAGCAAGATTAACCTGGCAGCTTTTATGCTGTAGTCAGTCCCTGTGAAGAAGGAGAAGTAGAATATAAGAAGGGAAGTGGGATTCCTTACCCTATTTCAGTTGTATTCATATTTAATCTGAAATTTCAGGTTATAACACATCAGAACTTTAGTTCTTATAAGAGAAAATAAATTGCTCAGAGGGAAAAAGAAAGTCTTGTGATAGCTGAGGGATTCATAATTTCATACTGATAAAATTATTTTTACAGTTTTCCCCAATTGCCTTATTTTTAGGATGTATTGCTGGCTATGAGTGATCAGATGCAAAGCTCCAAAGCACTCATACGTACGTCCACAGTTACCACATATAACATAGGGAAACGGTTACTGTTATGAATTCAATTTATTTGTTAGTACTTCATTAGCTTCATGTTAATCTTTCATTCTTGAAGCCTAACCCACAGAGAATTTCATTACCACTACCATTTAGGTGTCAAATTCCTCTCTAAAACAAAACAAAGGAAAATCTTTCATAAAAGTAGATCTTTCGTTTTGTAGACAAAAGAAACTGGGAAAAGGATTAAATCATCATCAGTTTAACTTACAAAGCAAATGCATAGGGAAATAGCATTATTCACCATTTAAATTGCTTAATTAAATTTGGGAGTTTTTTTTAGTCTGTCAAAGGCACAAAAAATTTCTATGCCCAGTTATAATAACGCTAAATTTATAAATAGTAGATTTACGTAAATCCCCCATTGAAAGAAATAAATCACCTCTGTGCTGAGGAAGCTCTATTAAGATACCATCTGAAAGATCTAACGATGCCTAAAGTGAAATACATATGTTTTTAACAGGATAAACAGAGGAAGAAATATCTGTCATGCTTTATGGTGAATATATCCATCCAAACATTCAAGATCTCCTTGATTTATTCTCAAGCAACAACCTTGAGTCTTCAAACACTGTGTATGGTGGTCATGGGAGCGTACGCGGGGCTTCGATACAGCTATCTGCTAGTAGACTTGCTTTCACGAGTAAAACATTCTTAAAGCATCATTTACTTTCACAAACAGCATATGCTCACCATGTGGCACCATTCTTGTTAACACCAAAGTAGCAATTTGAGCTTAACAGCTTGGGAGCTCTGTTTATAATAAAAATAGTATGTGATATCAAGTCCTCAGAGCCTCAAAAGTCAAAGGTGATCATGAACATAAATGCAAATTCCCCAAATCTGCTCTGCTGGGAAAATGATTCTTGCCAAGGCCAAAGAATCGAGTAGAAATACAAATGCTTGGTTTCCAGCTTCTAATAAGCCCAAGAATTGTCTTTCCAATTCCACTGCATCACCTTCATCTGGTTCTAATGTGTATGCATGTCCAGTGAATTAGTTCCCCTCGGGGGAAATTTTGTTGTCTCCAGAACTTGAGATTTTCAATGAAGTGCCAATGACCTGATACAAATTGTTGAAAGTTTTATATTACACTGTTCTCTTCCTTTTATATGAACCGACTGTTTACTTTCTGAGCACCTTCAAACCTTCTAGCATTGCAGAATAATGTTTAAAACATGGCATTATTAAGAAAGTTTAAGATTACAGCTGTGAAAACAGACCTATGTCATTATAATCAGTAAGAAAGTCCCCTAACTGGGATTTCAGAACATAAAAGGAGCCCATGCCGAGAACTGACGGCGTAAGAACCAAAGAGAGAAAAGAGAGAAAGAAAGAGGGGGGAGATCTATCAGGCAGAGAGAGGGGGTGTTTCCATTCTTGACAGCCTACTTGATAAAGTAAAAGTTATGCAGCATTTGAGTACAAGATGTCTTTTATGGGATAGAGAGGTGTAGTTACTTACTACATTGCATAATCCCTTTGCATATTACACCTATTAAGCACTTATTCTTCTCTATTTGAAACGGTTATCTACCCACCTGTTTTTCCTACAGACTGAGATCTTCACGTGTGAGACCACGCTGGATGTGTCCTACAAACCAGGACCTAGTACACTGCAGATGCTCAATATTTATGGTTAAATAAATAATAGAGACTAGAAATAACATAGAAAACACCTTTTGGGTCAGACTAAGATTCAGAGGTAGGAAAATATTTGCAGAAGAAAAAATTATTCCCTATTAGCATTGTGTTAATGGAAAGGAACGTTCAATATACATTAACATGCTATGGTAATATGACCAGAAAGAATAGGTTGTAGTCCAACAGTATGTGCTTTTACTTCAGCCACTGAACTCCCTGGGTTGCAGGGACAGAGAAGGGAGACGAACAGTAGTATATTATTCATGTGATTTGGTTTTGTAGGAGTGTGTCCTGATAGGTGAGGATAATGTGACATTCAAAAGTCCTGAAAGAGTAGTTCGGAAAAATCCAAACTGGGTAAGAGAGAAGAGATTCCGAAAAGGAGCTCCAAGGGCTGCTGGATTGGAGAAAGTGGCACCCTACTTCAGAGGCGCCCCAGGCACCCCCTGCCTCTCAACACAGGCATTGCCTGTGTGTCAGACTTCTCAGTCCCCTCAGCATCTACCAGGAA
This sequence comes from Desmodus rotundus, assembly GCF_022682495.2. Taxonomy (NCBI): domain Eukaryota; kingdom Metazoa; phylum Chordata; class Mammalia; order Chiroptera; family Phyllostomidae; genus Desmodus; species Desmodus rotundus. The sequence continues at coordinate 30,715,073 of NC_071388.1, read as the reverse complement.
ACCTCATCTCTCCGCTCATGATCTCTAAACAATATCTGCAACTCTTGCCTTCTTCCATCTCTTCCATCCTAAGAAATGCCTTCCTGTTAGTCTTTTCGCATCAAAACACTGTCATTTCCTTTTCTTCAAGGCAAACTTCTTTATCTTCACTCTATCCCAACCTGCCACTTCTCCACTAACTAGACTGTCCCTTCCAGCTCCGTCACTCTGCAGATACTGCTTTCACTGAAGTCGCCGCTATCATCCTAACAATGAGAACTCTTCTTGCCCTTATTGTACTGAAGGTTTCTTTGGCCTTTGATATTGTCCATCCCTCCTTTATGCATTGCACGAAGGAGCTGACAATAATAACTCAGTTATGAGGATTTAAGTAAAGTTCTTAGCATAGCATTTTGTACATAGTATGGGCTCTAAAGGTGTTTGCTAGTATTATTATATTATTATTTTTCTCAGTTGCCTTTGTGATTCCCTCTTTCTGTGTCTTCTTTTAAATGCAGATGTCCTTCACCTGGTGTTCTGACCATACAGTCTTGCTGGGCAATCTCACCAGTCTTTTGATTTAAACGACTATTGTGTCATGCCTCTCACATTTATTGTGTATCTCCAGTCCAGTGCTGTACTAAGTCTTTACACGTACGCGTCTAACGCCCTGAGGGGGATCCCCATCTGCACTGGCAGTGTGCCCTGGTGTGGTAAAATTATCCCCAGTTGAGAACAGGTGGGTAACTTATATATGGTTCTTTGTGTCTTTCCTGAAGAGACTGTAAACTTCCTGAAAGTCAGCACAATTTCTTATCTCCGCCTATGTCCCTTAGACATAGCACAGAGCTCCCCACACACTGAAGCCATGAACCCAACTCCCCAATTCTCAACTTACAAGGTCTTACCTTAACAGATCATATTTATAGCCCCTCCCCACACCAGTCCCTGTACAGACTGTTACATTTAATCCTGGTTTCTTTTAAAAGGAAGCATCTGTAATAATTCAATAATGAGAAAAATATATGTTAAGTGGATGATGACTAAAACTTTGAGATAAGAGCACTTTGTTAAATTTAGAAATCAGATGAAACTTTATTTCAGAAAAGGTTTGAATAATAATATATTCTATTAAAAGAATGACTTGCTGGTTATTTTTAAAATAACCTAACGAAACAGGAGCTTCTAAAATTTTCACCGCAGCCTAAGACTTGAAGAAAAGAATAAAGGTCTGGGCTGCTGCATCTGAAGCCATCACATCAATGGCTCCATGTCAATTTATAATGGTAAATGTGCCACAGAAATAAATTTGTCATGGGAATTTTCACAGCAATAAATATCACAGTCTGGTGGCAGTAGATGGAGTTATGGATCACACCCTCGCAAGCCATAGGCCGAGTTTCAGGAACGTGACACGTGTAAAGCACATTAGCTGAGACCTTCAAGTCTTCATGCTTCACAGGTCAGACCAGATTGGCTGAATTGCAGAATGTATTTGCTGAAATACAATAACTCATCTCCTTAAACCACACCCCAGCTTACTGTGGAAGAAGAATTAGCCGAAAAAGATCTTCACACCAATGTGATACAGTAGGAATGAAGATCAATCTTAAAACCCTTTTGACCTAAGAATTATAATGTTTTCCATTGCTTGAAGGCATGAAAATGGAATATGATTTACTAAGAATAGCTAGACCTGGCTGGCATGGCTCAGTGGATGGAGCGCCAGCCTGTGAACCAAAGGGCACATGCCTGGGTTGCGGGTCAGGTCCCCAACCGGGGGTGCATGAGAGGCAACCACACATTGATGTTTCTCTCCCTCTCTTTCTCCCTCCTTTCCCCTCTCTCTGAAAATAAATCAGTAAATAAAATCTTTAAAAAAAAAGAATATCTAATACTTCATCAGAACCTCTAAGTTCCAAAAGTGGTATGTCATTGGCCTGTAACTTAAAAGCTTTATAATTGTGGCTCTTATCTAACATCTCTCTTGTGCTTCCTTCTCCTGCCTCAACCACCCTCAATGCCTCACCTCCCTTCAAATAAAGCAAACCTTCATAAGCTTGCCTTCTTCCTCCTATTAACTTTCTTCTTCCTTTGACTTCTTAATTGAAAAAATATATATGTTTTCTAGACAACAAGATATACATCTCAGGGGAGTACTAAAAGTGTCAATAATAGCTTTGCCCTTAAGAAATTAATAATCTATTATTGGAAAACACAAGTACTAAGTGATCATAAAACCAAGTAGAATATGAAAACACCATAAAAGGGGGGAAATTAAGTATAATGGAGATTTCAGAGTAGAGTGATATCCCATCTGCTAGGAAGACACCAGATTTTTAAAGAGAGGTATCATAGATGAGGTAATATAATACAAGTATAATTTGGGTTGGTATATGTTCAAGAAAATACCAAGTCAACCTTTTAATTTAGGTATATTTTATTGATTATTCTATTATAGTTGTCCCAATTTTCTCCCTTTGCCCCCCTATGCCGGGTACCCTCCTTCCCTCCAGCAATCCCTTTAGTTCATGTCCCTATGTTGTGCGTGCAAGTTCTTTGGCTTCTGCCTTTCCTATGCTATTCTTAACTTCCTGCTGTCTATTTTGTTCCTACCAATTATGCTTCTTAATCCCTGCACCTTTTCCCCATTCTCCTCCTTCCCCCTCCCAGCTGATAACTCTCCAAATGATTTCCATATCTATGATTATGTTCCAGTTCTGGTTGTTTGCTTAGGGTTTTTTTTGTTGTTGTTGTTGTTGTTGTTGTTTTAAGATTCAGTTGTTGATAGTTGTGAATTTGTTGCCTTACTAATGTTTATGGTTTTGATTTTCTTCTTTTTCCTTAATAAGTCCCTTTAACATTTTCTGTAGTAATGGCTTAGTGGGGATGAACTCCTTTGGCTTTACCTTGTCTGGGAAGCACTTTATCTGCCTTTCCATTCTAAATGATAGTTTTGCTGGATAGAGTAATCTAGGTTGTAGGTCCTTGCTGTGCATCACTTTGAATCTTCTTGCCAGTACCTTCTTGCCTACAACATTTCTTTTGAGAAATCCACTGATAGTCTTATGGGAACTCCTTTGTAGGTAACTCTCTGCTTTTCTCTTGATGTTTTTAATATTCTTTTTCTTTAACCTTTGGCATTTTAATTATGATGTATCTTGGTGTGGTCCTCTTTGGGCTCAATTCATTTGGGACTCCCTGTATTTCTTGGACTTGTATGTTTATTAACTTTGCAAAATTAGGGAAATTTTCTTTCATTATTTTTTCAAATAATTTTTCAGTTTCTTCATCTTCCTCTTTTCTTCGGGCATTGCTATGATTCCAATGTTGGCACTTTTGGAGATGTCCCAGAGGTTCCTCAGCCTATCCTCATTTATTTGAATTCTTATTTCTTCTTTTTCTTCTGGTTGAATGTTTACCTCTTCCTTATATTCCAAATTGTTGGTTTGAATACTAGCTTCCTTAATTTCTCTGTTGGTTTCCTATTGATTATTCTTTATGTCATTTAGTGTAACCTTCATTTCTTTCTTTACCTTTTGGCCACATTCAAGGAGTTCTCTGAGCATCCTTATAATTAGTGTTTTGAACTCTGCACCTGATAGGTTGGCTATGTCTGTTTCACTTAGTTCTTTTTCTGGGTTTTTTTCTCCTCAATTTAGCAGCCTCCCTGTGTTTGTTTCTGTGTATTAGGTAGAGCTGCTTTTACTCCCTGTCTTAGTAGCTTCAGCCTATGTGCAAAAGGCACCTGTAAATTGTGTGGGGTAAAGCCTAGGGAATTGCCAGGGAAGTGAAACCCTCTTTACTGCTGCCACCACCTTTCCATGACACACCTCATTTCTGCCTGTCTCTGAGACTGTGCCACTCCTACCTATTTGGATTAATGTGTCCTCTTTAAATCCTTGCTTGTCAGAATTCCATAAAGCTCTATTTTATGATGGTTCTGGGTATTATTAGTTTTGAAATCTGTTACGATTCTTCCCATGGTTGCAGGAGGAGGTAAAGTATGTTTACCTATTCCTCCATCTTGACTGGAAGTCCTCTCAACCATTTTTTAACCTTTGTGAAAACATAAAACACAGTGTTTGACTCATGATAGGTAATTCACAAATATCATTTTCTTCCCTCCCACAGAAGTATTATGGGCTAAATTGTGTTCCCCCAAAAATTATATATTGAAGTCTTAATCTCCAGTACCTCAGAATGTGAGTCTATTTGGAGATAGGGTCTATACAGAGGTAAAATGAGGTCATATGAGTGGGTCCTAATCCAATAGAAGATGAGATCAGGGCATACACAAAGGAGCATGGGAAGACACAGGGAGCAGATGGCCATCGGCAAGCCAAGGAGAGAGGCTCTCAGAGGAAACCAACCCTTCTGACAGGTTTATCTTGAACTACTAACCTTCAGTACCCTGAGGAATTATATATATGTTGTTTAAGCCACACAGTCTGTTGCTTTGTTCTGGTAACCATAACAACTAATAGAAGGAGTTAAGGACTAAAGGGCTAAGAAGACATCTTGGATCAGCACTGTGAAAGAGCTAAAGTTTGGGGACTTGATTTGTTAGTGAGTAAGAAGTCAAATAAGGTTTGTAACTCAAGGTTTATCTAAACCTGAGTTTAGATAAAAAGGTTTGCCTTTTATATTTGGATTGTGATGATAGGGGAGAAATATTTGGAAGATCAGTTTGGAGAGTACTAGGTCACTGGATCAGCCCACGTACAAAATAATTGAGGCCTGAACTGGCTCATTAATAGTAGGCATGTGAGTTGAAGTAAAGTGTATTTAACTTAGCAATGGATTATATAATAGAGAGTCAGGAAATGGGAAAGATCAATGGCACCAACTGTTACCATGATGCAGGTATTAATAATAAGGATGTTAGTGTAATTTTTAGAGAGTTAAAAATATGACTCTCCTGTAAATATAGAATGAATATGTTAAAGATTTTACTAATCAGTTAATGAAAAAAGCAGTAATATTTATACACACATACGCAAGATATGGACAATCAGGAATGCTGAAATGAATTTGCTAATGAATACTGCTAAGAATGTTAAAGAGAAAATCCAAATGGCGTCACTGATGCAAAAGCCCATGATACCAAACTGAGATTTAATACCTAATCTAACTGCAGTTTCAATGTGTCCCAGAAACTGATGAACCAGTCTGGAATTTTCTGTTCAAGGCCCAGTAACTTATTTGTCACATGGGCTTTCTCTCTTCCCCAGAGAGACAAGGTAATCTGCATGATAAAAACCCACCCCATTTCCTTTTCCCAATGAAAAGATGTCCCCACCCTCTCCAAAACTATTTCTTTTGTTGATAGGTCCCTTGCCCTACCCTTCTTTCCATAAAAATTTCCCATTTTGTACAACCCATTGGAGAGCCTTTCCAGCTGCTAGATGGGATGCTGCCTGAATCATGAATTGCTTAATAAAGCCAATTAGATCTTCAAATTTACTTGGGTGAATTTTGGTTTTTGATAATGCCAAACTGGTTACTATTATAAAGGACAATATAACCAGTTGGGTTATCTTTTCCATAGGGCAGTGATCAAAGGCTTGTCTACGAGACAAACCACCTGTGTACTGCCATGGAGAAGAATCATTTGCATGGCCATCAGTTTCCTACAAGTAAACTTCCAAGACTTCCAAGTTATAAGATGACCTAGTCAATGGAAAGGCAATCAAAGGTCCCTATTTTTAGAGAGTTAGAAAATCCCAAGACCCCTAGACCATGCCCAGCACTCCACTGATAAGACAGATATCCTGTAACCTCCTTTGCCCATTTCCAAGCCTTGCACTATTTTTACAGACAATAAAAACAGGAGAAGCTATTTTTCTTTTTGGATATGTTAAATATGCAGTGCCAAAGAAATGCTCGGGAGAGGAAGTCCAGCGTGCAATCAGAAGCGTGAGACTGCACATTAGTAGAGGAACAGGTCTGAATAAATTTGTCAGCTCTGCTTGATCTTTCCACACACCTCATCAGCGAACTTACTGAATTCAGATGTAATCATAGGCTGGAATTGGAGGCAACTGCCCTTCCCTTCCTCCTTTTTTGTTATCAGCCTACTGTAGTTTCCTGTGATCCCTGTGTCTAACAGGTTTAAACATCTTGGTTCTGTGTTCTTGAACCAGCTTCCCTTTTGTGGCCTTTTGATCCCTGTTTATGTTTATTTCAGGTGTCTGGACCTCAGCTTCTCTCTTCTGTTAGGCTGGCCCCTCAGACCCAGATTTCAGCTGGTGTTTCTGGTAGGAAATGCTTGCTCCAATCTAGACCTAACAAAGAAGAACCCAACTGTCATCTTAGTCATTTCTCTGGTACTTGAGTGAGCTCTGCCTTAAAATAGAAGGAGCAGAAAAGTAGATAGGAGTTACCTGCACAGACATGAATTTTTTCATACAAATGTCAGTATTTCCCAGTTTCTCTCTGGCCTTTAACCACTTCTGTAGCTCACTGACAGTGTCTCCTTTTCTCTCCTCTCTATGTGCTGGGTGTTTGTCATGTGATCTGTAAATAGCTCTTGTAACCGCTAAGTAAAACAAAGTGTTCATCCATTCACTCATTCATTCGTTAAAAATTGCTAAATGCCTCCTATGTGCTAAGCACTATACTAGATGCCTAAAGATACATAGATGAACACAACATATCCTCGCCCTCTAAAAACTTAACCACCAAAGGCTACAAAGCAATGATTTTTTTTACCTTTCCAGGTATATCAGGTTTGCACACATTCACTCAGAGGCCCTGCATGTAAAGGAACCATCTGTCCAAACAGACCAGGCTGTAACCCTGAATATTGTTGAATCAGACCTGAATGAACCCTCAAGGTGTTCTCCCCAAATCAAACCCAACTCTCACTCTCAGGAAGCAGACACAGCCATAATGGAACTTCTTTGTAATCATAAATATATCCTCGCAGTTTTACCTTAAAGATTTCAATTTCCACAAAGAAATAAAGGTGTTAGATTAGCTAATTATTATTATTGTTGTTGTTGTTTTAGAGAGAAGGGAAGGGAGGGAGAGAAACATCGATGTGAGAGAGAAACATCGATCAGTTGCCTCTTCTATGTGCCCTGAGCAGGGCCCGAACCTGCAACGTAGGCAATGTGCCCTGACCAGCAATTGAACCGGGGACCTTTTGCTTTGTGGGACAATGCCCAACCAACTGATCCACACCGGCCAGGGCTGCCTGATTAACGTTTTTAAAATTATTTGATTGCATTTGTGATATACTGAAATGTTATATTTTAAAAAAATAGCAATAGTTTTATTGCTTCAGAAATTTGATTTAATTTCTTATCATCGAGAATGCACAATTAAATATCATGTATCTAATAATTCCTAAGAATCTTTAATAAGAATGGGAGGAGGATTGAATATGGGAGTGGGGTGGGCAGGGCAGGGGAGAGTAATGGGGGACAAGGGGGGTAACTGTAACTGAACAACAATAAAAAATGTTTAAAAAGAATACATTTATCCTAATTTTATAGTTCATTTGATCAAAGATGTTAAATAACATCACCAAAGTAAACAGGAACTTAGTACAAGAAAAGCATGAATGATTTCTCATCAGTTTATTTTCAATGGAGATAACTGATGTGTTTCAATTAATATGAAGAACTGAAGGCCAGAATCCCTTAATAGAGAGATGGAATCCTATGACCAGTGAAGCTATCTATAAGTGATTTAAATTTTGTAAACAATAGATAACAATCTAGTTTTCTAAGCCCTCAAAGTCACTGGAGGTACCCAACAGCTCTTTCCTGGTAGACTTTTATTTCTCCCAGAAGCCCTTCCAGTTCAAATATCATGACCATGTGAAATTCCAGACCAACGTTTGAAGCCTCTCTGCTTCATCTGAGGCTGCTACAGTGAGGGCAAGATAGGGCCTGCTGGTGTGTTCCTCTTCCACCCCACTACGCCCCCCCCAAAGAAACCTGTAAATAAGGTACAAACAGGGAAATAAATGTATAGATATAGATATCTCCCATTTATAGCAGGGATATATATATATATATATATATATATACACACACACACACACACACACACATGAAAATTTGAATTAAAGAAACTATATATATATATATATATATATATATATATATATTTGAATATATAGTGTTGTCTTTGGTGGTTGTACATTTTGGGAAAAGCCAAAAAAAGATTTAAAAAAAATTCTCTTTCAACTCACCCTGGTAAGAAAATGATCATAACAAAATAACGTCACCACCGAAACAAGCAAACAAAAGCCTGTTCTGTAACCATATGGGTCTGATGAGGAAAGCTCTGGAGGAGACTCTAAAGATGAAAAAAACCCAAGAACTAAAGTGACCAGCCATATTTATTTTGAACAATGCCCTTCTGCTTCTTTTGCTATAGGCATCCTTTAACTCCTACACCAACTACTTATTGCTAAGATTATAACAACATAAGAAATGTATTTTCAGAATTTTATTTTTAAATTATCAACAATAATGGTACATGTATGTCATTCTATTCTTTAGTATGCACAAATAACTAGTAGGTAGCTTTGAAACACGTATAATCATATAAAAGGGGGTAGATTTTCAACATGTACCAAGGTCGTTAGTGCCCTGAGGAAATTAGGAGATAATTGAAATGATGAAGAGATGAAACTCTAGGTGAATGGGCTGTATATTAATGAATCAATATCACATTTATGAACAGCTTTGAAAAATGATTCCTACTTTTTGCTTATTTCTAAAGTTTTAAAGCTTAGGAAGGTAAGTTTTAGGAGGACTAAAATTTGAATTAAAGAAACCCCATTGATCCATCAGAAACATTTTTGCTGTAATTTTTCTCAGGATAATTTGATTCCCCTCCACTGATTTCTGCAGAATTTATCATCATCTCCACTTTTGTACTTGCATGGCCTCTCCTTTTCTCTTTGTAAAATCATCAGTTCATAAATTATCTCACCTAGAGATCAATTCTCCTACCTCTGCCTGACAAAGTTATAGAGACTTTAGGTAAAGGGAAAAAAAGATTAGGATTCTGACAAAAAAAAAAAAAAGATTTAAAAACAGAAGAGTTTTTTCAATTTAATTAAAAATAAAGAATCCTTCATTGGCAAAAAAGTCATTAAGTGAATTTAGGGTGACTTAAAGCAAAACACTTCCCAAAGAGAGAACTTAGCTTCTAGGCAAGTTATTTAAGGTTAAAGCAGCTACAGGTATGTGGAAAAAAAACGGTGCCCAGAAACAAACTTTCCCTGCTCCCAAAAGGGATGGAAGTGAGATGATAATCCAGGTACTGGATGGGGGAGATGCGTAAAAATATAAATGTACAGTCAAACCATTAATGAGTTCAAAAAATGACAAAGGTGTCTTCCCAGAGCATGTGGGCTTTTCTGTTTATTGAACAAGGTGTATTTTGATACTTCTAATTGATTTAGAAAGGTAGCTGTGATACATCATGTTTCCTCCAAGTCAGACCCAGATGTTGGGGCTCAAGTGGCTGTCAGAGCTCCCTGGTGAACTAAGAGAAGCTCCTGTTGGTGGCTGTGGACGCAGGTGATCAGGCTCAGGAAAAGGGTCCAGGGAAGGAGATCTCCTCCAGTGCCAGGACAGGCTCAGGACTTCGACAGATGTTTCCATTGGAAGCCACACAGAAAATGATCTTGCTGATGGCTTCACCAGGCCCACGGTAATTCCCCCTAAGGTTTGAGCTGGGAAGCATGAGAAACCGAGATCAGCCAAATGGACAGGATCCGGGGCTCACAGGGAAGGGACGACAGAAAACGCCTGAAAGAAATAGCTGAGAACTGAAAATGAATTCTACACTCCGAACAACACTTCAGAATCTGAAATCCTGGACACAAACTCCCCAAATAAATACCCTGAAAGAACTTTAGTTGTTGGTAGGCATGCAGGTTGTTAAAATATTAATGTATTTCCACACTGGTTTGGAAAGTAGTCTCTGTCCTGAGATCCCTCAGTGACTCCCCAGCCACTGGACTGCCCCCTGACCCTGGACCTCCCTGACTTCTACCATTCCAAGTAATAAATGATTAAAACCTAGTAGCAGGGTCCTAAGGACCCTGGCAGCTCTGGCATCTGCTCTGAATTTGTGGACTTCCTGTGCCGTACAGGCTACTAAATAATTTTTATATTACCTTTGCTCAAACCCAACACTTAAAATGAAGTATCATGAATTTTATTGTTTTCTCATTCCATCTTCACTACAACCGCCCGTCCTTTCATAGGAGTGTCCCACACACTTCACAGAAACTGAGCTTTCCCCCACCATCACCTGTTAACAAAGGGAATATTGATGGCACTATCTGATATTGGATTCAAAGCTTCAGTTATTGTTTCCAATTCCAGGGGCCCTGAGATAGGCAAAGTATGAAATAAAGGAAATATGAGATGTGCCTATAAAGTGATGAAACCGATTTTCCCCTGTGGCTTGTGGGATTTCCCGGATTACTTTTTCGCCACGCCTTCTATAGGTGGTAGGTAAAACTCACCTTCCTAGCTTATTGATTTTGTGCATGGCCCAAATAAAATAGGCATTATTTTCCTCAAGTTCGTGAGGGCTCTATAAAAGGAAAACACAGTATTTTACAGAGAACTCCCAGATTCCTACTAGTCTTCCCTCCACCACTGTTAATTTGCTGTTTTAAAATATTTTTCTCCAAGAACAGGACAAACACTGTTACCTGGCATAATAGAATATTATCAATGTCCCTAATGGACAGCAAACCAACTAATGACCAAACTAGCAAAACCACATTCAGTGCAGTTTTATGAGGATAAAGTTACCAAAGGATGCCAAAGAAACTGTACTGAGTGTCTTGGACTCGTCACCACCAGTCGCATCCTCCGCCCCTCCGACAGTGGCTACGAGGTGTGTGAGAATGAGGCGAAAGGAGCGAGGACAGGATTTTGCAAGGATACTTCAAGATAGACATTTGCCCTGAGGTTTTATTTATGAGCCTTCCCTTTTTCTTTGGAAGAGTTTACAAATTAACAGCAGGATGTTTTGCGGGGTGTTTGACAAGATGCTGAGTGCTTTCCCAAATTTTATCACTCAACTTTGTTAAGGGCACAGCCACGGGAAGGCGACAGTAGCGCCTGATGCCAGTGTTTCATTTTCCTTTCTCAACAAAAACTTAGTATCGTAAGAAAGTGAAATCTGCCATTTCTATGCTGGTAAGTCAACTTTTCAAAGTAATTTCACCTAATACCAATTGTCTACTTACAGCAAAAAATCAGAGAGAATCCAGAAAAGACCAGTGTAGGTAGGTGCTTACTCTTCCCTAGTGTGTTTATGTAAGCATGAAATCTATCTGAATGGTGATAATGTAATCTTCATTAATGTTGTTAGATATCTTTCAAGTATTGTTACCTATGAGCAGAGAAAATAATATAGGTGTATATAATACTATATGCATGTTGTTTTACCAATATGAGATCACATTGAACATTCTCTTTTGTAAACTATTTAATTTTATTAATTTAATAATATTCCATAGTTATTTCCATGTTATGACTGTTCTATGATATTTTATCTTTTTAAAGATTTTATTTATTTATTTTTAGAAAGGGAAGGAGGCAGAAAGGGAGAGACACATCAATGTGTGGTTGCCTCTCACATGCCCCCCACTGGGGACCTGGCCCACAACCCAGGCATACATCCTGACTGGGAATCGAACTGGCAACCCTTTGGTTTGCAGGCCAGGACTCAATCCACTGACCCACACCAGCCAGAGCCTGTTCTATGATATTTTAATAATTGTAAGAAAGTGCCATGATTTATATAAAGAGTTTCCTATGAATGGAATTTAGTTAATTTCTATTTTTAATTATTATCAGTAATGCTCCTATTAACCTTCTAGCTAAATATTTGCGCACATTCACGCTCGTGAAATGACTTGTCAAGGTTGCTGAAAACAGTTCAGCACAACTGAGGCTGACCTGTCACTTGCTCGCTGATCTACGTGTTCTGTCTGCAAAGAAAATACCATGGGCACACTCTGCGCCCGATGCTTTAACAGTGATTTTAATGTTCTCTCCTCGGAGAGGCATTTCTAAGTGTCTGCCATGTGTATCCTGCATAGACATAAATATCACAATATTGTGCATTTTTTTAAGTTTTTTGATTTTTAAAATTTAAACTTAAAGTAGTTGTTAGAGGTAGCTGTATTCTCTGTACAATATGAATCAGAGACAGCGCATCACACATCACAAGGGATTGTAAAGTTATTCAATAATTTGTGCTTAAATAAGTGATAAGCAATCTTGGGGAAAATGCATTTAGAGCCTCAGCTCACACCATTTACAAAAATAGACGCGGATGGATTAAAAAAAGATGTTTTGTAAAACAAGCTGTTGAAAAACTGGAATTGGATATTCATGAAACCTCTGAAGAAGGGAAGAGTTTTGTAATCAGAAGTTAGAAAAAGCACAAAGAAAATAATCAATAAATTTGTCTTTACAAAATTTTAAAAAACTTTTGCATGTTACTTAAACAAGAATCAGATGAAAGAACAAACTAACGTTTGAAAATATAGCAGTAGAACACATCACCACCCTTACTGAAGAGAACACACTTATTAATAAGAAAACCACTATGAAGACAAATGCAGAACTTCTGCAGAGGCAAGTCACAAAGGTTGGCAATTCCAAATATTTTAAAAACACTACCCTTACTAGAAACCAAACAGATTAATAAAATGATGGTATAGCATATTTTAACCTATAAAATATGACAATGCAAAATATAAGACAAGGTATGATGAAGGTATATTTACTTTGTGGAATATTGCTGGTTAAAGTACATATAGTTATCTGAATGTCTGGAAAAATATTTCAGTATGAATAAAATGCTATAATAAATATATATGCCTTTATTTATTAAAAAACTAATAACAACATAGCCAAAAATATTTTATACATTTGAGTACATGTACATTGAATGAGGTTTCAAAAACTATGAAGCACATAATACAAGTATATAAAATCATATTAACAATAAGTATCTGTTCTCATAGTTGGTTAGCATAGTGTACCTGCCATGTAGAATTCATGCAATAAATATTTGTTAAGTGAGTGAAATAGAAATCTATTTTAGCAATTAATATGAAATGGCAATCTAGAAAGAAATGAGAAAATGCACCAAAATGTCAATGAATTTGTATTAGTATAGTACCATTTGTGGGTGATTCATGCCCCCAGTATCCTTTCACTGCCTTTTATTTTTACTTATATCAGTTTTTAAAAGGAAAATTATAATTCAATAAGCATATATGTTAGATTCTGTCCTATCTTAGGTTAACCACTTCCAGGTTGTGCTATTTAGCACTGTGGTTGGTCTTAATCCTGAGAGTGCTCTCTTAGAAGCCTAGGAAAGATTGCTTTACAACATGTTTCTTCCACTTTGGTAAAAGAACCCGATATCTTATTTGAGGAGTAGGGGGGAAAGGGGATTTCTGGAAAGAACTTTTGTAAGAGGTAATGTTTGAAAGATGGTTAACATTTCTAAATATCCACAATATCCTTGTATTAGTTTTCCCTATATATAATTACACTTAAGAACAGCCACATCAAAGCCCAGAGATGTAACTACATCAATATTCTGAAATTAATGGCAGATTCACCAGAGTTTATAGATTGTGCGGGGTATTTGGTGGACATCCAGATTGAACTTGACAAGCATGTGCAAAGCCATGGAGAGGGTTTGAGCAGGGAACTGCAGGAGCTCAAACCAACACCTCACCTCCTCTCCCAGGCTGCCTTCACGTTCCCCTTAGAGGCCTCTCTTCCATTCCCAGCGCTTTCCTCCCAGTGCCTTTAAAATAGGATTGATTTCTATCTTTATTCCCTTGGTATTCCCTATGACAGCTGGTTAATCTGAACCAATGTGTCAATTAATCTCCCCTTTCATGTAACAAACACATTTTAACAAAGGCCTTCTGGGGATAGTACCTAACTCAAGATGAACAAAAGGATTTTTATGTGTCAGCTCCAGGAGATTGGATGTGGCTTCCTAAACATTGCGGGGACACAGAATGTGATACCATTTCTGGTCTCAGCAGTAGAAATTACTGTGGATAGTAAGTTGTCATTGGCATAAGAGTGTAATGATGGTATGTACAGTGTTCGCCTTGTCCCCAAAGCTAGATGATTACTTCAGAAATGGAAGGGAAATAATTTACCACGTACAACTCACTCCATGCATGTGAGTGCTAGTGGACTAGTAACACACAACAGCCACCAGACAAATATGAACTGCAAATATTCTGGCAGAAGATGAGAAACACAAACAAATCCCAGATATTAAAAACCCTTCACAATGGGTCCATGTTTCCTCAACATTCATCCTTTGACTGGTGCTGATCTGTTACCAAGTTTTGTGCTCATTTGCACCAAAATGAAAAAACAAGAGAGAAAAGTATGTTTTTTCATAAAGTTTAAGTCTTCCTCAATTTAAAGATTTTTTTTAATGCTAAGATTGTTTTGTTCCTTTTTTACGTACTATAAATAATCTTCTATATGAAATGATGGTAATCACAGATAGATTTTTCCCCTAATGCCCTTACTATTTAATCTCTTGAGACAGAGAGAGACACACACACAAGCAAAATCTAAAAGTCTTGGGAAATTTCCTAATTCATGACATATTTTAGATATCAGAGTTTTCAGAGTTTCAGTCTATTGGAGTTTTCTTCTTTACATAATGTCACATTTTCAACTATGAATACATAGAAGACATCTTTCTACCACCTCCCCCTTGTGAGAAAAAAAAATACTCAACATGACTTTGCTTTTCTTGAAAACTCAACGGCCACTGTCACACTCATTATTTACTGTAAATAAATAATAACAACATGGAACTACTTATGTTTATTTTAAACGAGCGCAGGCTACCCCATGACTTGAATAGTCCCATAGGATTTTTCTTTTAGTATTTCTTTACCTTTCAGTTTTGGTTTCCTGGTTATGCATGCTCCCTGGCAGGGCTTGCAATTGTTCCTCTGTTCTTATTGCCTCCTCATCCAGCAACAATTCTGCTAAGAACTGGGCAACGCAGTTGATAGATGAGAGTAAAGTTCCTAACGGTAGTGTTTGACCTTCGAAACATCTAATTTGGGGTGGGAAAAATGTTTGTGATGATTGTATGGCTCTAAGTGGTGCTCTAAAGAGGTATGTCGCAGTTACTACGAACAAGATCACTCAACACCCACTCCTAGACCCTCTCTTGTTCCTTCCGTAGAGGCCAGAAAGCTTTCATGCAGTGCTGGCCCTATGACACAGTCATAGCCTATGGGAGGTCAACAGAAGTCTGCACAAGGCTCCCGGGAACCTTTACTAACACAGGCACTGACTCATCCTACTTCATGAGCCGTCTTTTGGATTAGAATATAGAAGAGACAGCTGGAGGTGCAAAACCCATTTTGAAACCATGGATGAAAAGGATGCTGAAGGGGTAAAAGTGCCTGGGTTCTCAGAGATATTCCTTAGCTTTACCAGTCCTGGATGCCTGCCCCTAGACTTCTTGAAATGGGAGATACATAAACTATTAATTGTTTAAGCTTCTCTTAATTTGCAGTTGAACATATTCTACACCATACCTCAGTATTATGTATCTGATTTCTCTAGAGGTAAATACCATCAGTTTGTTTTATCCTTAAAATATTCCCCAAGGAGATTTCAGTATTGCAAAATATAGCCAAAGTCACTGAACATTTTCTGAAGAGAGTTGCATATGAGCATTTTGAAAACTGTATATCCAAAGTACATTAGTAAGTTATATCTCAATTTTCAATTGAAGAGTAAGAAGGGTCTATGAGTATAAAAGCAAGTATTCCCAGGACCACAAACCGGAGAGCCTTGCATTACTGCAAAATGATGCAATCCTATTATTTCACTGTTTCAGAACTTGAACTAACAAAGACAATTTTCTGTTGTTAAATAGAATGTGGATATATTTTGAAATTTTTTTTCTGGTGCATCTTTAAATGACAAGTCATATACTGTGCGGGAAAAGTTGTCAAAAGGTAGCAGAAAACTGAGTCACAGATGCTTATTTGGCAGTCAGGAGTGTGAGGAATTAAGCAAATTGCAGAAAGCTTCACAAAGGATTTAATAACTAACAATTTGGCACAAATTGAAATCAAATGTGTTCCATCGTTAGGATGTTTATCATTGATTCCCCTCCCCCTCCACTTCAATAGCAAGGATGTTAAAACTTCTGTGTGTAATACCTTTGGACACTGAAGAGCTCATTTGGAGGATTAAAAGAAAAAGCTCACATGAATGAAATGAAAAGAAACGTTAGCATCAGCCTCTCTTTCCTTTGCATTTTGTCACTTGATCACTTATGGAGAGCACAGAAAGCAGGACACTGAGGTCCTTGTATTTAGACTGCACAAATATTTAAAATTTTATGCTAAAACCTCTCCATTTTATTAGTGAAGGCCTGAGCAGGAGCATCCTTGACCAGCTGAAGGAACTCCCTCACTCTTCAGAGGTAGGCTGCCTGCACTGGGTAAAAAGAACAAGCCTTGTAAGTAAAACGAACAAATCTCGCTCTTCCAGAAGTCGAAGTTGAATGCAAAAAGAGGTTAACTGCTGCAACTTATCTGTTATTTAGCAAAAATCTTTCTGTACTATTATAAATACAAAATAAGTGTTTTTTTTATTTTAATCTATTGAATGTACTAGGGTGACACTGGTTAATAAGATTATATAAGTTTCAATTGTACATTTCCATGACACATGATCTGTACCCACATTGTTTTAAAAATTAGAAAATAGAAGAAAATCATGCATAAACCTACCAGCCTCAAAAAACATAATTACTATTAGCATTTTTCTCTTTTGAGAAAATTTACCTTTGCTTCTTTTGTCTTTTATAAAATCATTTTGTATATGTAATTTTGTATTTTGCTTTTTTATTGATGTCTCCTAAGGATTTTCATGTGGTTGCAGTCTTTTTTTAAATTTAATCTTTATTGTATTTTTTTCAATTACCATTTAGTCCCCAGTCCCCTCCCTCCCCCAGCAATCACCACACTGTTGTCCATGTCTGTGAGTCCTTTTCTTTTTTGCTCAATCCCTCCAACCACTAACCTCTCCCCACCACCAGCTGTCTCCTGCTCTCCATCTATGAATCTGTCCTCATTTTCCTTGTTAGTTCAGTTTGTTCATTAGATTCCACATAGGAGTGAAATCATATAATATTTGTTTTTCTCTGACTGGCTTATTTCACTTAGCATAATGTTCTGTAGGTCCATCCATGCTGTCACAAAGGGAAAACTTTCCTTCTTTTTTATGGCTAAGTAGTATTCCCTTGTGTAAATTCAAATTCAAAATGGATCATAGACTTAAATGTTAGACACGGAAACCATAAAAATCTGAGAAGAAAACATAGGCAGCAAAATCTCAGACAGTGCTCATAGCAATATTTTATCAGATATATCTCCCTAGGCAAGGGAAGTAAAAGAAAAATTAAATAAATGGGACTACATTGAACTAAAACTTTTTGCATAGCAAAGGAAATCATCAAAACAATAAAAAGACAACCCACAGAATGGGAAAACATATTCACCAATACATCTGATAAGGGTTTCATATCCAAAATTTATAAAGAACTTATAAAACTCAACACTAAAAAAACAACCCAATTTAAAAAATGGGCAAAGGACCTGACTAGACACTTATCCAAAGAGGACATACAGAAGGCCAATAGACATATGAAAAGATGCTCAATGTCACTATTCATCAGAGAAGTGCAAATTAAAACCACAATGAGATATCACCTCACACCTGTCAAAATGGCTATCATCAATAAATCAACAAACAAGTGTTGGGGAGGATGTGGAGAAAGGGGAACCATTTCGTGTTGTTGTGAGAATGCAGATTGGTGCAGCCACTGTGGAAAGCTGTATGGAAATACAACCACCAATTAAAAATGGACCTGCCTTTTGACTTAGTGATCCCACTTCTGGGAATATATCCAAAGGGACCCAAAACACTAATATGAAAGGGCATAAGCCCCCTATGTTCATTGCAGCATTATTTATAATCTCCAGGATAAAACAACTATGGGTTGCAGTCTTTATAATCATCATTTGAATGCCTATACCATAATTCACATTTTATATAGTATAATTTTCTTACCTATCTTTAAGCATTTAAGTTTTTTACAGTACCATAATGTTTTGTTTAAAAATGCTACACTAAAAAATAAAGTCATAGATCAGGTTCTTTATTTTAGATTCTTTTTTTAGGTTACATTTTAAAGTGGAATGACTGGGTCAAAGGTTATGAACACTGTAATGGCTCTTTATACAAACTGTCAAATTGTTTTCTGAAATGGTTGTAACAATTACAATGCGTCAGGAAAATGAGGAAATATTTATTAAGGATTGATGCTAGCAGAGGGAATATGTTATTTTGTACCCAAGCAGGTCAGGGCTACTCAAATATCTATTTCTACAATAGCATTTATTTTCCATAGAGTATTTCTAGAAACACACATCTCCATTGTTACTTTCTGAAAAAGGTTTTGGTGGGAAAATATTAGGGAAGTACATTCTCACTAACCTGCCTTGGAGACTTACTTTACACAGCAGTATACTCAAGTTCTGTGATATCCTGTCAGAAAGACAACTCTTCAACTTTGTTTAACCATGTTTCTCAAACACCCCCCCAATGAGTGTCCCCACCTTTTCATCGTACCTGTTCTTATTTTGACTTACCAACATGCTCTAACAAACATGCATAAGAGAAGAGGAAGCACACCTCCTATGCAGTTGGTTAGTACCAACTACTCTCCCCAAAACTACTCCCCCCATATCTGAATAAATCCTGGAAAATTCCTGCTGTAAAATGATGGCAAGCCTAGTCTAAGGCAGCTTTAAAAATGCCTAGACGTGAGCAGATCTAGATCAGCCCAGGCCGACTCTGTGTAACTCCAGGACTTCAGGTTCAGTCAGGTATTTGGGGAGCACCAGAAAGGGAAGTTGTTTCTAGGTTTCTAGTCAGCTCATAAAAAGAATTATCTTTCCCCTCTTCTTTCTTTTTTCTCTCTGATTGGTTTACAACACCATGGATTTATCTGAGTCTCCTCTTCCAATGAAGCTGCTGCTGTGTCACAAACAAGAACATAACTAGGAAAAAGTGAAGCCCTAGGGTAACAGCAACGTTGATAGAATATTCCACGCGAACCACTTGGCGCACGCTGGGATTGCATCACAGGGAACGGTACAACATGTTATTAATGGTAGTGTCTACCCTTATTCCAGATAAATAAAAGCATTAAACAACCTCTTTAAAAGATAAACTGGCAGTTTCTTAGAACTGTCTTTCTGTTTGATATCACCCTATTAACAACAGATAAGTCCCATTTTCAGGTAGTAATTTTAAATCACTTGTTAGGACTTATCTAAGAGAAGAAGATCAAAAACTATGACTAGTAAAATGATAACAAACTCACAACTGGACCTAAAAAAACAAAAACAAACAAGCAAACAACTAGAACAGGAACAGAATCACAGAAATAGAGATCACACAGAGGGTTATCAGTGGGCAGTGGGAGCAGAGAGCATGGAGGAAAAGGCACAGGGAATAAGAAGCATAAATAGTAGGTACAAAATAGACAGGGGAGGTTAAGAATAGTATAGGAAATGAGAAGCCAAAGAACTTATATGTACAACCCATGGACATGAAATAATGGTGGGGGAAATGCAGGTGGGAGGGGGGTGCAGGGAGGAGGGGAATAAAGGGGGGGAAATGGGACAACTGTAATATCATAATCAATAAAATATATTTAAAAAACTAAATAAATCACTTGTTAACAACACTGACACAGACACTTAAGTTTGGCAAGTGAGCGAACTACCAGGAGACAAAGGTTAAAAGATCAAAGCCCTGGGACATTAAGAGCAGAAAACAGAAAATGTCAATAGGATCAAAACTGAAGCAACAAAACTATGCAAAAACAGAAGAATAAAACAGAAGGCAAACTGAATTCATTAAACAAGTAACATCATCCATGAGGCTGATAACTTGTTGTATGTGAGAACCCAGATCTCTGACGTGTGAAATAGCATTCAAATCTAAAATGAAGATTATTGGACTATCATAAAAACATAGTCCAGAAATATTTTGCAATGTAGATTGAAAAACCTATCATTTAAATTTTCAGCCTGACCATGTCTCTCTGTAAGAAATAATCAAATTGATAAAGAAATAAAGAATACAGTCTAAGTAGTTTTAATTGCAAAATTAGTAGTCTGTTTAAAAATATGTACCCTGTTGCTTGCTAGTGTGTGTGGCTCAGTGGACTGAGCACCAGCCTGCAAACTGAAAGGTTGCAGGTTCGGATCCTGGTCAGAGCACATGCCTGCGTTGTGGCCCAGGTCCCTGGAGGGCATGCAGGATTCGATGTTTCTCTCTTCCTCCATTCTCCTCTCTCTAAAAATAAATAAAATCTTTTTTTAATGTACACTATGAAGCCAACAAGACCTGGATTCCCACCATTTATAAACTTTCAGGTGTTGAGGAAAATGCTTCTTTTCTCTAGCACTCAGTTTCTTCACATACAAAATATCACTTTCCTTCCCTTGAAGGGTTGTGGGGATTAAATGAGATCATGCACAAGAAGTACTTAACACAATGCCTAGCACATTGCAACTACTCAATAAATAGTAACTATTATTAAAGTATTATGTGTTTTATTGGGAATGCAAATGACAAAATACAGGACTAATTTTGGGTTGAGCCCCAGGCTAAAGTAACATAGAAAAGAACTACTGAACTTCATTTTAAGCTGAGGCCCAGAGAATCCAAGTGGCTTTCTGAACTGGTAGAAACCAAGAATTTTAATTCTTAATCTGGAGTTTCTTGACATGACTCAGCACTGCTGTACCTCCGGGAATTGTAACTGTGTTAGGCCTGATGTCTAATGACAGGAGCAATTTCATCAATGTCATCTCTGAGCCATACTTAAGGCGGCAAGGCTGGGTCACCAATATATAATAAGATCTTTAATGAAATCAGTCCTCCAGGATTAAAGTGTTATTGCCCAATTTTCTCACACCAGACTTACACTGAGAAAGGACTACTACCCAATATCAAAGGAAAGTTGGTGTAATGAACTAAAAGGGAAGTATACGAAGAAATGGCAATGCTTTCTTGAAGTTTCCTTTTCTATTAATGAAAGTTGGCAATTAGAATTCAAAAGCTAAAGCAGATTTCAGTCTGTGTTAGATATTTTTCCTCATGGGTATTTTCCCCTCTTGTTTAAAAAAAATAAAGGAAGGAAGGAATGATCCAAAGCCATATTTTTTTTAAAGTTCTGAATCATTAAACGTAGTCTTTCATATAAGATACAGTATCAGATCTCCTTTCCTCCACATGAATCTTGGGATAAAGAAAGTAAACCAGCAATAAAACCACCTGTTTCAAGTGCAACAGTTCTAGGGAGAGGAACCAGCAAAAAGCTGGCTTCAACTAGAACCAACAAAGCTTTGGGTGGAGAACTATGAAAAGTCTGTGTCCTGTTCCCTGAGGTGCTCCAGCCGAGGTTACATTTCTGCCATTAATATGATGACCCGGGGCCCCATCTCTCCTAGAGATGCAAATAATGAATGGAAAGAACCGAGCAGCAGTACCAGAGGAGCCATTTCCCTTGTAGTGAACCACATCCGCCCCACCCAGCCATAGTACTCACATACTCGAGAGGAGACCAGGACTACAGAAGAGGGGAGCTAGTAACTGGAACCTCCCCAATCTTATTCTTCTGGCCCCAAAATCCAATAAATAAATATCTTTTTGAAATACCTGCCATTCAAGCATATTTAGTGGAGTTAAAACATTTGTGTGGGCTGGGATAATTGTAATAGACTGTAATCTTTGAAATTACCCACATAACTCATTCTGCATTGCTTGTTCTTAATGGGAATTCCGACAAGGTCATTAAAAGTGAGTTTCACCCATGAGATCTAAGGTGGAGAGTGGAAAATCAGATATGCGGTACCTAAACAAGGGATGTTCATATTGAGCAGCAGTGGAGGCTGGGGAGGGGGCGTGGACGGAACTGACAGAATCTCTAAAATTAAAAGACTACAGTCAGAAGCCTAGGCCTCAAATGCACAGCTCTGTGTGTCTGTGACAAGTTGCTATGGGGCTTTTCCTGTTTCCCTGGAATCGATGTTTAGCATCACAACTAAGACCAAGTAGATATTGAGTGTCCTGTGTTTTAAAAAGAACTGCCAATAACTGTGGCTTCTTAAGAGGCTGTCACATTAGCTTTGCTACATGTCACCTCTGGTCTTTATAAAGCGGCGGCTGAGGCTGAGGGTGGGTGGAGTAGCCTGCGTTCCCACCACTTTGCACAGAAATGATATGACTGCTGAGAGACCTCTAGAAAAGTAGTGTCCTGGCCATCTGGTCAGTGCCATCCCAGGACTGTGGCCCGCCTTTTGAGGAGACCCCAGCTATGAGGTTCACCAGTTAACAGGAAGTAAGAGAAGTATGAAAGAGTTTCAAAGATATCAAAGAGGAGCCAGAATCTACATCAGGTAACTGTGCTTTGGGAATCCCCACACCAGCCTCCCTTGAGATCACACGAGGAAGCCAAGTGAGAGTTCCTGCCATAACAGTTCTCGCTTTCCCTCCTCCCACCTACCCTGCCAATCCCCTCTACATGGCAGGAGCCCGAGTCTGGCTTTGTCCTGGGAACTCTTGACTTTTCCCCCAGAACCCAAAGGTTTGTCTTGATACCAGAAGAGTTAGAACCTAAAAGAAGACTGAAAGATATTGCCTTCTTCTTCCAAACAGCTCCCTGCAATCTAGGGTCAACACTAAATAGACATAGGAGAGAATATTAGATTAAAACTTTTAAAAATATTGGATTGAGATTTCAATAGCCAAACATGACTTGGAGAATATGGAATTGGCTGATATAATGCTGTAGTCACATTTATTGATCATTTACTATGAACTAGTCACTGAGATTTACATAGAGTGGTTCAACATAGCCTCACAATAATCCTATGAAGTTCTATCATCGCTCCCATTTACAGATGTGGAAACTGATGCACGAAAAGTTAAGTACTTTTCCCCAAGTCACACAAGTAGCACGTGCTGGAACCAGGCACCTCATATCCTCACTATTTTTCTAATTTTCTAATGATAAGCCTATGTTTATTACTAATTAAGACATGAATGTTTGATTTGGGGGAAAATGGTCAGGTCCTTTCTTAGAATGAAAAGAAATTTGACTAAAGGTACATATTTTCAGCACCTCCTCCATTTAAAATCTGTTGCAAAAATTTCATCTCCAGCTATTTGATAATATTGAGTGATCTCTCCCAAAAGTTTTCTCCAAACTCTGAGTTGTGGAATTTTGTCCAAGTCCTCATAACCCATAAAAATATAGTCTTCTGAAAGAATATTCTTTTCCATCTCACTGATTACTACAGGTAATCTATTGTAGTTAGCTTAAATGAGTAAAATTTTAATTGCTTGGTATTTCAGTTAATAACTATCTCCGAGCCTCTATTTGTGGGCTGCATTTAGTCTCTTACTATAGATGCTTTCTTTCTTGGTCATGATCTAAAAATAAATAGCTAGAAAACCCAAGCCTTCTCTGTGTCATGTTATTTGTTTTCCCTCCTTATTAACTGGGGAGCCGGTACTTCCCTCCGCCTTGTTCTTGTTTCAAATGTGTTATGAAAGGCTTGTTCCTTCTCCTTTGTGACCTGCTCTAATTGGAACTCATTTTGTGTCCTGGCCTCTCTGACCGCCCTGCAGGCTTCTGATGTTCCCTTACTCTCGTCCTTGCTGATCTGCCCTTGTTCTATTCAGCAGATAATTGCTTTTTGCATTTCAGATCTTAAAAACAGGCTATGCTTTACAGATGGCGGCCACCTATGTTTTTCTTATCCTTCTTTTCATCATCAGGCTTATAGCTGCACTTTGCCTTTAACACTGTCATAGTTTTTAATTGTAAAGAAATTCCCACCACTTTTCCTCTGAAAGTTAGCAGGCACAGAGTAGCCCCCTCAAATACGCTGGGTTCTGGTATGTGTCTTTTTCATCCCTCTCTCAATTCCACTTCTCCATTCCTTCCCCTTCCTTAGTGTTCCGTCATTGCCCCACCGCGAGTGACTAAAAAGGTAACTCTGAGTTATAATTACTCTACTTGCCATGTATTGAATTACTGGTGTGCTTCTAGCTCTATAATGGTAAGTCATTGCTGAACTTTAAGCAAATATTCCCATTGTGATGAGTCTACGAAAATAAACTAGATCTATAGACTCCAGAACATTCTTTCCCAATGGCTGCATCTTCTAAAGTCTGGTTATTTCTTCTCTCATAAAAGTCCTTTTATAAGCAAGAGTCTGTTGTCTTTATTTTAGTTCAACTAATTATTTCATTTTTATTTACATGTCTATAAGGAGCTTTAGGCCAACACAGCACTTTCAAAGCACTAAAGAGAACCAAAATTAAAACAGTCTTTGCCCCATGAGCTTACACTCTATTTTCACATTTCTAATATTTTTTAGAACTGCCCTAAATTAGTTTTTTAAGAGAATGCTTCAATATACAATAGTAATTGTAGTATCTGCAGAACCCAGACAACTCAGAAATAAATTTATTTTATCCTATCAGGGTTGTGAATATGCAAATGGGTTCCAGCCTTTCACACCTGAATGGATGGATTATATCCTGCAGAAACCTGTTTGGTTTGGGAAATTTAATTAAAACAGTCAGGCAAAGGTTTTCTTGGGACAAAGAGGTTTACAGTATTTCATAGATAATATTGAACATTTTATGAACATGTCACAGTCACCAAACTTAACATTAGTTGGTTGGATTTTCTTGCTGTACTTCTAGGTGACTTTTGAATATAGCACTGTGCAAAAATCAAAAATCACAGTAGTGATGAGATCCTTTCGTAGAGGAAATGGAAGTACACAAGTTCGGAATCTTAGAAGCAATTGGAGACCTAGGATTACACACCCAGTGTTTATTACCAGAAACCTTACTGAAGCCATCAGAGCTATAACTATCTTCAAGGCTGATTGTCTGTAAGATACGCATTAAAACTACGGGACATAAGAATTGTTAGCTCCCTGAGGGCAGAGAACATGTTCAACTTCAGTGAGGACCATGTTTTGCCACTGTTTGGCATCTCATCCTCTTGCCTTCTGAGTGGTTATCATGTCATCTGTGACTTACAGCCTGTAACAGTTGCCTGCTCTGTGTGCTTCCAGTTCCCCAGTTCCTTAGCAACACTCACGCTGCCCTTGGCTACTGCAGTTACAGCTCAGTCCTTACCACCAGACTATGGATTCTCTGCTGGTGCCTCTGATCCCTGTATCTCTAGGACTTTGCACAGAGCCTAACATGAAATAGGTTTTTCAATAAATGATGCTTGATTGAATAAATGAATTAAGGGATGGGTAGATAGATGGAATTAATTGGACTGAACTAATCATAAATGGTAATTTTATAGTGTAAGCTTAATCACTGTTCACTCTAACTCTCTCAGGAAATCTCTTCATGTTCTTCATTTCTTTTCTCCCTAAATATACAAGCATCAATTGAGTGGCTCTAAAGGGTGCTGTGCTGATTAGAAATCCTACTTCTTCTCCCAAAACAGAAAATGGAAAAGTCCTTCTGCCTGCATCATGAAATATTTTATTACAAAGTGTGAAGCCCTGCTATGCCACTGAAGATTAAAAATAAGTAAATGGGCAACTTTGCTGTTTGATTCCATAATAAGTATCCAGATAGCTTTACTATCATTTTTTAATATGAACATGTTGTCTATCAAAAGAGAATCATCTTTCAAAACACTCTAGAATAACTTAAAACATCTCAGGGATTATAAGGGAATCATTTAATTCCATTTTGCATTTACAGAAGGATATTTCTGTTTGTATTAATAATGAGTTTATTAATAGCATTTTTCTGTGCCTCCATGCCAGCTACTGTGCCAGATGAAGAAGATACAAGACAACAAGAACAAAGAAAGGGTTAGTCTCTAAACTCGTGGATCTCACAGATCCAGTGGACCTGGATGGCTAGATGAGGTTTCCCAGTTGGGCACAACCTGTACCCATCCCTTTCTTCCTCGTGCCTCCCTGCTCACTGGTGTTTGGTGCGCTGTTTTGATACTCCTAATTGTCTGCAGAAGTCACCACCTCCAACATACTGCTTTCTGCCACATCTCAGGTCTTACATAGAAGGGAAAATTAAGCTCTCATTCGACAAGTAATTGTTAACCATTAAGGTAAAACGCAGAGTGCTAGAGGCGTGAGGCCGTTTTTTCAACAGTCTTTTCATGTCTTCCTGTCAAGCTACAGGATGGGGAGGTGGGCTGGAAAACAGGAAATAGGAGCTTGTCAGGAAAAAGTTGAAATCAGAAAACAGAATCAACTATAAAAACCAATTAAGTCAAAATTTTTTATGTTACAAGGAAAATCATTCATGCTTTGCCTTCCTTTAGAAGAATAACCACCGTGAAAACAAATTTATGATAAGACAGAGATAGACAGTTAAAGAAAGACATGCTTTCCATTTTTTTTTTCCCTCTGAGGCATGCATATGAATTTAATTGCATGAAAGCAATGGTGTCAAGAAAGGAGCAAGTGAGTTTTGTTTGCAAAATTATAATTTTCAAATGGAATCAATTATAGTGACACAAATGCAATTATTAGCTAATCATCTAGATAACTGAATCATAGTTTAATTTCAAAAATATATATCTGTTTTGTCACCAACTATATACTCTCTTCTCCTTAAATATAGGGTACATTGTCCTTTTGGTCATTTGTAAGTACATTTTATTGATTATGCTGTTACAGTTGCCCAAATTTTTCCCTTTGCCCCCCACCATCTGGTGTCCTTCCCTCCATGTCCGTGGGTCGTGAATGTAAGTTCTTTGGCTTCTTCCTTTCCTATACTATTCTTGGTCATTAAAGAAGTAAAAAGTACAGATATGCTCTTGGTATTTTGCAAAAGGCAGTTCATGAAAAGTCTTGAAGAAATAAAGCAGTGATGTCCAGTAAAGTGTCATATTTTTCACACAACACCTGGATGCCATAAATGGGTGCATTTCTCTAGCTTTAAACCATAGATTACCATGAATTCATTCTCATCAAATGATATCCACCACCGTCCGCAGCTCTCCTATGGGAAATTCAGCTGAAATGAAATCAGTCACTGACTGCCTTTTATTCAATTTCTAAAACTTCAAGAAAAGGTCAGATTTTGATGGTTTTCTTTAACAGTGTATGTGAAGTTGTAAAAAAAAAAGAAAAAGAAAGAAAGAAAGAAAGAAAGAAAGAAAGAAAGAAAGAAAGAAAGAAAGAAAGAAAGAAAGAAAGAAAAGGAAAGAACTTCACTTGAAACTTCCAAACTGGAAGATGGGGGGCTCATGAATTTAGTGATGGCATAGCAGCTTTCCCTAAGGTTCTTGATTTGAATTCTGCCTAAATCAGAAGTTACCAGAATTGCTACCAGGCAGAGAATCCATGAAAACATGTAAGGAAAATCATCATCTCTCACACTGCTAAATTATTGGCACCAGGGGCAACCTAAGTGGCAAGCAGAGAATCAGCATCGACTCAAAGAATGAATTAATCTGTCAGTATTTTTTTCTTCTACAACCTTTAGTGTTGGTTGAATAGTAATAGTACAAGGATATTGCCCATCCATAACTATTAATTCAATGTAATCTATTTCTAGACCTGAATTCAGCCACTTAAATACAATCATCTATCTAATTCTCATGTTGTAAAACACTAAGAGAGAGGTTGTTTCAGTGGTCAATTAAACAAGACACTTGAAATACACACTTGTCCTAAAACGTGAAAAGTGGTCAGGACAATAAAAGTAAATAAATAACATTAAAAGAAAAAATTCCATGGACATTTAGGGTGAGAAAATTTACTTCCAACTATGGTTCTCATGTAAAATCTGGGTTGGGTCTTCAAAGACTCATAGAACTGCGCAATTTGTAACTGGAGGTGAATGGGAGATAAAGGGGGCCTTATAGGAAAAGGTTACAATGTCACTTCTATGTGTTTATTGGGCATGACCAAAATGATAAACATTTAAACATCCTCAGTCTCTTACCAATTCATTGTCTTTATCCCTCTTCAGCTTCTTCTTCCTTCTCACCAGAAGGATAAGTTAACTTAAGAGGAAAAAAAAAATACAGGAGGAAGGAAAATGAAGATTAAATTCAGAAACACTAGGAATAGAGAAGACCTTTGTACAGAGATGTTGAAAAGGGAACAGAGCCTTGTGAAGGGAGTGGTAATAGGTATTTATTCCCACAATTACACAAGGTTTTACTTTCTTTTTTAACAGAGCATAATGCTGAGGATCCTAGAATTGTTACGATTGAAGGGGATCAGAATACACTACCATAAAATATACCACTTGGTGGAAGATTATTTTGAGTTGAAGGCAAAAGAGAAATGGCAGACTTTCTAAAAGGTCTTTGCTTCGCTCTCCCCCATTTGCCTACACTGGAGATGACTGTAGACTCTAATTAGCCCAACGATGACACTAAGGGGTACCTACATCACAAACCTTGGTGGACGACCCTCACCTTCCATTGGTTTCCCAATATATTTATCTCCTTGCTGTTCGCCACCCCTAAAATCCTAAACTTCTTTTCCTTTGTCTTGGAACTTTGCCACAAATTTGTTGTTCTTTGTTGAAATGGTATATCAGCCGCGGGTTCCAGCTACTTCTTTGAGTCTTCGCTATTTTTCGAGGAAAGCCTCCATATGCCTATGTAATAAACTATTTATCTCGTGAATCCTTCCTTTGTCAGTTTAACTGATAGGACCCTAGACACTGAATCTAAGAAGGTAGAAGAAAGTAGTTTTTTATTCCCCTGCAAGGTCATACAGCTGCTAAGTGCCACTGTACAAGCACAGGTTAAACTGACTTTAAACCCAAGATCGTCTCTACACCACAAGTCTTCTACTGGAATGGCCAGGAAGTACCCAGTGTGTGCTGTGGCTGAAGCATGGGGTAAAAAGGAGAGGAGGAGTATGACTAAGGAGGGGTCAATAGCAGAGGGTCAGAATATCTTGGTAGAAATAAAGAAGTATTTCTGGGTATAAATGAGGTAACTAATCTTCAACCAACCACCTTGGAAAGGAAGAGAATTAGATCCCAAAAATCAACAATAGGAAATGATGAGCAAACTGGTGATTTAAGTGCAATAATGGAGAAACCAAAGGAAGATTCCTGGGCATGCAGTGGTGTATCAGCCTTTTGGATCCATGCTTCGAAGCTGTGAATGAACATCCTCTGGTGGGCCATCCTCGGCTTTCCCATTGCTGGTTCTCAGAGGCAGACTCTGCCTCCAGGAGCTCTGGCACCAGTCTGCTGCCTGCAGTGATCCCAAGATGATGGGTTTCGGCCCGTTTTGCTGCCCCAGTGTTGGAGCAGTACGTACGATAGATGAATTAGTGCCTAAAGGAAGCTTTTCTCTCCCTCTCTAAAGTAAGCAGAAGAAACAGGGAAGCAGGTGGAGGTAGAAGACGGAACTGAAAAAGAGAAAACTCAAGAGACCTATTACTACAACTGTCTGAGACACTTTAAAAAAGGAATAAACACGCCTAGAATGTTTTTAAAAATAATACAGTGATTTTAAAACTTAAATCTCAGGAATCAGGAGAGTAGCCTTTCCAGTAAAGCTGTCTCATCTCCATTTTAACAACTATCATCCAAGAATGAAGAGGGAAGAGAACAACTGAGTGTGTTTTGATTTTGTTTATTTCTTCTGTCCTTACCTGTCATCTTCAAGCTCACATCTTACAATTTACTCACTTAACTTTGCTTATGGCAAAGGTTCGGTGTATCTTTTATCCAAGCCAAAAATTCACAGCTTAAAAAGAGAGCTAAGCAAAACATTTTATAGACTATTCCTGAGAGAGCTTAGAATTAAATTGTTAAATGTTCTACTATAATGAAATTTTGTATAATCAGCAGGGAAGTAGCTGTTGGCCATTTGTCAGTTTTTCTAGTTGCATTTTTTATTCATGAAAAGCATAATTAGAAGCCTCTATAGGTGGAAAGTCTTCTGTAATAATAGTACATTTTATCAAAATGGTGCTCTTTAATTTGAAAATTTTACAGCATTTTACAGTGATGATCTGTTAGTAATAATAACTATCACATCTTTAAATATTTTAATATAGTGCA
Organism: Desmodus rotundus; assembly: GCF_022682495.2. Lineage (NCBI taxonomy): Eukaryota > Metazoa > Chordata > Mammalia > Chiroptera > Phyllostomidae > Desmodus > Desmodus rotundus. The sequence goes on along the minus strand of NC_071388.1, from coordinate 30,684,867 downwards.
TGTAGAAGTGAGAGAGCACTTACAAAAATTCACTAGACCTAGGGAGGGAATCTTGTACCCACTATCTCAATTATTTCTCAATATGTGCATTTACATCTTAGATGTTACAAGGCATCCAAGGATGGGAAATATACACGATAAAGTGACTGGAATAAGTAAAGTTACTTTACATTTTCAAAGTGATTTTTAAGTTTACAAAGACATTTACGGGTTTTCTATCCTTTGTTTCTCATTATATAGCTCTTTCTCTCTTTTAGAAACACAGCATCTCACACCAGGACAAAACAGTTTTGCTTGCGGTTTTCTATCTGGCGACTGTCGCTCACAATAAGTCTTACAGCCTTTTGAGTAGGGACTGCCCTCTTCTTGCCATGGCTACCCCCTGGGGCTGCCCCATGGAGTTACTGGGTGGTGGAGGAGACCTCTTAGTTTTGGAAATCAGTTTCCTAATCTGTGAAATGAGGCAGTGGTTCCTGATAACTGATCACCTTCTCCCATAGCTGTAAAAACTATTCTACTCTAATCAGGGGGGAAAGAGCCTAAGTTACAACATAAGCAAAATTTGTGGTTTGTGAGAGAAAAGAATTGTCTTTTATAAAAAGTCGTAACACTTAATAGAATGCTGAGGTCCCTGAAAACAGACGGCTGAGGTTCTTCCTTCTCCTGTCCCTCCTCCCTGCCTCCTCTCTCTCCCTTCTCCCCACCCCCCTCCTCCTTGTTAGCATGTTATTCCTAAGACAGGGAAAGAAACTTGCCTCTGTCAGGAAGTGTTTAGGGTACTCTATTTGCACATTGGAGTAGTACTATTTAAACTAAATCATGACCTACTTATGGCATAAATAATTTCTCTACGGCGGAAAAGATAACCCTAGGGTTATGATTGATTTTACTGTAGTGCATTAACCATTCTGTGTCCAACCTAGCAATCTTAACACCTTTTTATTAAATTTCATATAAATACCAAACTCCTCAAATGATCCTCAACCACACTCAATATCTTATTGGTCCCCTTATTTAATAAATTGAATAAAATTTTTGACATGTTTATTTTTTATGAAAATCATTTTTTAACTTAAAAAATTATTCTTTAACAATTTTATGTAAGAAGGATAAGAATAGTTTTATAACACTTAGGTTTCAATTACAGCATGTATATAATTGTAATTCACACTGTAAGTGGTATTTCTTATTGTGGATGTTGTTCAAAAGAGTTTGAAAGTCTCTGAATTAGAAAATGTATCGCATGACCTCTTGAAACCCCTTCTATTTCTCCAATTCAAATGATCCTGCCTTATCGCTTCTCCTTATTCTTAAACTTAAGCTTCAAACAACCAATATTTTTATCATGTTTCTCTGAGAATTACCTGCAAGAAGTCCAAATCCTAGGAGTAATTTTTTAAATAACCAAAGTGTCAGGCAGCTGATAGCAAATCTCCTCCTGGGGCGGACAGTCCCCCGGGGTGTGAATTGGTGGTTAGTTCTGTAGAAACAGACTGTCAGTTGCTGAAAGGAAGACGCTTCATGGCCAGCTGATTTGCAGGGAGAGACTTGGAAAATGTCAGGAAAAGGGTAAAGCACAGAGATTACAGACCCAAAGTAAATACAGTGGTGGCACGAGGCATTTATTGACTTAGCACAAAATATCAGGTGGCATTTTACAATAACAGCAAGATAACTGCATGGGAATTCAATTCATAAATAACTGGAATCCTGGTAATAAAGACGGCGAAATCAGGGCGCGCCCAGCTATATTAAAGCATTACAGCCACAGCAAGATGCCTGGCTCAGAATTTTCTTATTCAGATTTGGGTTCCATCTGCCTGTTGGCATCAGTCTAACTTTGGCTTCTACATAAAGCCTTCCTTGTGGACTCTCCACTGGGGACACAGTTTCTCTTCTTTGCTTTGCAACCAAAACAAGGGGGATGCAAAAGGCTGGTGACATTTTTATTGGAAACAGTGTGGCTTTTTCAACTATAACTTACTTTGAAAATCTGCAATAGTAGAAATTACATTGTTCTAAAGGAGAGAAAAAAATCAATGCAGGGAATTTCAACTGGTAATACGGTAAATGCTTCAGAATTTGGTCGAAGTCATAAAATAGTATTATTTTTGTGTAAAGTCATCTAACATTTCAATCACAATTTCTTGTTGCTGCTGATGTTCAAGAAGTCATCATTTACATTTTTTTCGTGTGGTAACACGGAATGGCTGTACCTGCAACAGGGCAGATTCCAACCTGAAAATTCAGCAGAGAGCTCCTAAGAGACGTTATTTGCAAAATTCTTCAGTGACATGATTGATTTGTGCTATCAGAAAGCAATAAATAGGCACGATTGTTGAGAAAGGAAGCTTTACATATTGCACAAAATACTACTGTAATAATAGAAAATATGTATCACCTCTCGTGTATCACAGTGGGGAAGATATCCAACTGTATCTGTGTGCTATCTAGCCTGTGTTTGGTCCCTAACTAGCAACACACCCTTTCCTTGGTCAAGTCAAACTCCTCACTTAAATCTCCTCAATTCACAAATGAGGCAAATAGTACAACTTCCAAAATGAGACAAATAATAATGAAAAGTAAGTGAAATAATAATTATTAATATAATAAATTTTCACTTAGTTGCAATAATATAATGTTTTATAGATTGTAATATGCTCAAAAAATGAAACATTTTAACATATTATATCTTAAAACATGGATATTCAATGTTTGAATTAATTTGTTTCTGATTTATAGTATTAAACTTCAAGATTATAAGTGACATCCATCAAAAATGTAACATGATAACATAAAATTTAGGCAAAATTCCTGATCTCTCAGGATTCATTACAAATTGGACTATTATTTAGGAGTTAAAGGTCTCAAGGGCAGATTTAAAAAAGTGTTCTTCTTATCAAATATATGGTATATGATTTCCCAAAGTCAAACATTCTTAAGTGAAGAAAACTGATAAACCTACTAGTAAAAAGGAGTCTCTCCTGAACTTTTCAGTTTTTGCAGTTTTCACAGGTCAGAAAACAGGAGATTTATATAGGGTGAGGGAAAAGTAGGTCTCTGGTGGTTCATATAGAAAATAATTCAATAATTAATAAATAAACCCTGTTTCACATACTCACAACTATAAAACTTTTGCCCCACCCTGTATGATATTGTTAAAGAACATTTGAGTGCATAGAATTTAACATATTTTTCATTATAACAAAAACCCTGAGAAATTACACGTTATATCCAATTTATTACCTAATGGCTTGGAGAAGTAACATGGACAGTTAGCAGTCTGACAAGCCACTCCTTCGCCATGAAAACAACCAGTATAATGAGATTAATGCACTCAGGTGGCAAGCACTGGCTTAGAACTTTATAACCTACAGAAACAACTAATTTTCTACTTCTCTGAAGGCAGAGCTTTCATCAGGTCAACCAAGCATGACTTCTACAGATGCCTCACAACCACGCTCCCATCAGATGGCATTTGCCACGTGCTGATTTATGTAGAGCAGGGCGCTTTAATAGAAACACGGGTTTTCCAGAGTGCTTAGAAAGCTCAGAGCTTCACAGAGTAGCTCAGTTCCCAGCCTCTAGATTTGCTATAGATTTACGGTAGTTCCTAGAACAGTGAATAACCTCACTCTAACAGGTTTTAAAATGAGCAACACTGACCTGTGGCTGTATTTCAAAAGCCAAGAAAACCTATATTAATATCTCTGCAGATGACAGTTTGATCAAGACAGGGTTGAAGTGCTAAGAAGAAAAAATATTTATAATAAAATCCTTAAGAAATTAATCTTGTAAATATCCCTTTGAAAGTTAGTGTGGTACTTAAAAGAACAACTTTGACATCCTTGGCTATGGCTCTTGGAAAAAAATTAAGCAGGTTTTATTTGTTTTTTAAAGCAAAAGAGAAAGACCCTCTCTCAGGAAAAGATAATAGAAGGGGGGATCCCAAAAAACCAAATTATCTTCTGGAGGGTGGGCCCCTATAGTACAGACTTTCCCTGCTAGGTGAGTGTCCTACGAACCATCTGTATCAGTGTACCAGCTGGCATTGTTGTGAGAGGCTGCGCTTGGTTTCAGGGAATTTTTTCTGAAGACTTTTTCAATGCTTTTGCCTGTTTCATGGTGGGTGATTTACAAGCACACCTGCTCACACCATGCTGAGTGTTCAGCAGTTTTTGACCAAAAATGGCATGACCTCCTTCCCCCACCCTGCCTATTCACCTGATCTTGCCCTAAGCAACTTTTTTTTTGTTTCCCTGGATGAAAAAAGTCCTCAAAGGGAAACGTTTTGCCGACATGGAAGAGGTGAAACACAAGATGGCAGAAGCACTAAAAAGCATCAAAATCGATGGGTTCAAAAACTGTTTTGAGTAGGCTCAGTAGCTGTATTGCGTCAAGGGGAGAGTACTTTGAAGATGACTGAAGTTTAAACATGTAAGAATAAGTACACAATTTTTTATAATTAAATTCTGGGTTTGGGGGATCCCCCATATGGTGTGTCTATGTATTTTATTCTTACATGTTGTATAAATAAATGTCAAAACCACACTTCTTTGAAGATATCTCATAATAATACATAATATTTACATGACTGCAGATAAGCCTTACAACAAACAACTCCGTGAAGCAGGTACTACAGCTGTATCTATCGTGTATATGTCAAAAGTAAAAGGTTCCAAAAGGTGTAACAGACTCTTATAATCATTTTGCTTATAAATACTGGAACCAGCATCGCATTCAAAATCTCATTCAAATCTCTTTCAAAAGCAAATGAGCTTTCATTTAGAAAAGATTTTTGTGTATATTAATCTGAATGACTATAGTTTCACTATATTAAATTGGGATGATATTTCAGGGATAGTAGTAATGCATGAGCTCGCTTATTTTCAAACATTCTTCACCCTACCTCAAAAGGCATATGCATGTTTCCCTGGAAGAAATACTTAAAAACAGCACGCCCAGACTGATTATTAACCCCAGTGAGGCAGAAAGTTCCTACAATTATATAAGAATATGTCAGTGGCCGGATGTGCCCCAAAGAAAACCTTAATTTAATGAAAATCAGTTTTCTTCCAGCTTCTTCTTCTCTGAAGGTATGAGTAAGGGTTTTCTTGTTTCATTTTTCCCTTTTGACAATAACCAGGAAGGATATCCATTACTTTTGCCAGACAGGCTGTCACTGCCCCTGGTAAGTAAATATGTTTTAGAAGGTTTCATCTAAAAGGAAGTAAAATATATGTCACTCTCCTAATCTGCTGTCAGACATCTTTTATTCCAATGTGTTTTCAGAGAGGAAGATAGAATTGTCATTTTAGAAAAGTGATAAAAACTTTGGGTGCTTTCTGATAAAATTATTCAAGAAAAGATGGTCTTCAAACATATGGTGAGTGGGACAAATAATTTTTCCTCTCCCAAAAAAGAATAAAGGGAATTAAAAGACTTAAAGGGAATGTCTAATTTTACTCCATGATATGATAACATGGTAAATGGTGAATCATGAAGCATCTGTAATTTGGTGAAATAAAAGGGGACCAACACATCATAATGAAGGGCTCTCATATAATTAATAAGGGCATAGGCAATCATTGTAAACATATGGTTCTGGGTCTGAGTAAAGTTTCATTCAAAAAAGGTGGGCTTGAACCAGCCTGTAGAGAATCTTTTATGCTCTGCTAACTTGAGGAATAAACAGACAGATAAAAACAAGGAGTCCATTTCATGTCTCTTGACCAGAACCTAAATTTTGCTCTATATTTACATGTATAAGAATACAATATAAACCTGTTCCCAATAGAATACAGAAACCCAGAGAACAGCCAAGGGAAGGGAATAAACACAGGAACTCACTGAATTGTTTCTTTTGATCAATCTTATTAACAGCAGATACAATGAGAGCTGACCAGAAAAAATATTAACAAATGTGTATTTTGTGCACCTACTACATTTAGTACTTCATCATAAATTTAACAGAAATACCCAGAGTGTTGGGCTCCTTCTGGTCAATTTAACACACAAAACAAAAAACAAACATGAGGGAAAATGGTAAGTATGGTGTTAGAAGCGATTTCTCCATTATGGTTCCCATTTATACTCTGTAAAACAAAATTCAAAGTTTATTATGATCCTGGATTCTTCCCAGATTTTGTTGTAAATCAAACTATTTTGTAATGTTATTTATTTATTTTTTTAGAGAGATGGGAACAAAGGGAGAAAGAGAGGGACAAAAACATTGATCGGTTGCCTCTTGACATGTCCCAACTGGGGACTGAACCTGCAATCCAAACCTTGCCCTGACTGGGAATCAAATCTTCAACCATTCGCTTTGAGGGATGATGCCCAACTGATACAGAGAGATCTGATCAGATCATTGGGATGGAGTAGGGAGGGGCCTTAGGAACAGGATGCCCAAGGCAATGGTAAACAGCCTAAGACCGGATTGGCTGAGAAGCTGAATGCCTCCAGACCAAGTGCAACTGTGGGCGAGAAGATTTGAAATAAGAAACCTCCTCTCTGGTGGGCTCTTGGGTTCTCTTGGGCTCCCTCTTCCTTGAGGATGGCTGGTGATCGTGCTGCAGCTACTTGCATTTCCCAAAGGATGATATTTTGGATGGGAAGGAACTCCAGGTGCAGCCTAGGACCAGGCTGGCCTGGCAGAGGATGGTAGGGTTATTTTTCTTTGGGTGTTCCAGAGGGGACAACCTCTGAGGCAGAAACCCGCCATTCTTCCAATATTGTGTAGCTTCTCTGTCTTATGGTGTTTTAGTTTGTACACTAACCCTATAGAAATGAGATAATTAAAAGTAACAGGGGGAATGATAGGAGAACTCCAGTGTTAAAGAATTTAGCCTTAATTGATAGGCTTAAGTAACCAATGCATATAGAAAGCTGTTATTCCAAAATTGTGAAGCTTTGGAATAAAGACTCTCTTCCTGTATCACCAACCCTTTGCCTCTGGGATTTTGCCTAGAGGGTGGCAGCAGGCAGTGGGACCCCAATTGCTGTTCAGTAACATAACCAACTGAGCCACACCGGTCAGCAGTCAACTCAAACTATTTCAATAGGAGAGTGAGTTTTTATACTATCGATGACATGACTATGCTTGTAACACTGCAGAATGTCTCCTCTCCAATTTGAATCTTCCACGACGTTTGAGCGGTGGCAACCTCTCGGGTAAGTGGGCTAAGGACAAACACAATTATTTTCATTTGACTTTTTTTCCTAAAACTAGAAACATAATTTTTTTCTTTGCTCTGTCAGGTTGATTTTCCTGGATTTATCCAGTTTATTCATCGATTCCATTCTATTCTGGACAGTCACAGATGTCAAAAATGCCATTAAAATTGTCAATCTTTGGTCAAGATAAAAATCTCAAGATTAATGAAAAAGCTCAACTATATTTTTAAATGGAAGGAGGAAATCATAAATATCCTGGGGTCATTCTGTCAAGATATAGAAAGAACATTATAATCTCAGTGGAATCCAACAAGTAAAAGATAATACATACCTGAAAACTAGGTTAAAACCTTTTTTAGAAAAACAAACTTTTTTTATGCTCCAACGAACTACTCCTACATGTGCACACTCATATACATAAATCCCCTAAAGCACTAATTTAACAGAGATTAAAAGAAAAATCAAAATAAAATACTTTGATGAATAAAACTTGCAGTAATATTAATGAGCACTTTTTCCATAAATAAAGATTTTGTCTTTATTGACATTTCACCTAGTTTGGCTTGTTAACTGACTGTAGAAATCAAAGAAAAATTAGAGGAAAAAGGACTGACAATTCCACTGCTGATTTAAAGGCAGATTGCTAATTTTAAGAAGCCAGTAACAATAGCTAATGGTCCAGCTTAGCATACTGGTCCATGATGTAGCTGGCAACTGGGACATAAGGAATCAGTGGTGTTATGATTTTATGTTTCCAATTATGTTAGCACGCTGACAGTTCTGGAGACTTCCGATTGCATGGTTCTTCTGTGAAGACAACAATGCCTTCTAATCTAGCCTACTGGCTGAACACAAGACATAATAAGCATGAAGAAAAAGCAACATCACAATAGATTCCGCCACTAACCTTGCACATTCAAAGTGAACAAATATCTTTTTATTTTTATCAGCTCGATCCATGGGAAGGCTGGTTTTGAGTTTCACTTGCATTTTCAAAGCCTACAACAACTAACACTAATGGCAAATTGATGATTCTGTTTAATGACTGCCTGAGATTATTTTTTAATCAGTAAATAACATTTAACAGCATTTTCTAACCCCATAAAAGGTCTTCAGTGGGTGAAATCTTCACAGAAAGCTCACTGGAAGAGAGCACACAGCAACAGCAAACCCAATGCAGCTCTTCAATGAAGTTGTTAGACACACAACGTCAGCCCTGCCGGCTACAAGGGTTTGTTAAAAATCGATTCGTTCTCATGATCAAAGCTGAAAAACCGTTCCTCAACCTGCTTCATATCAATAGACGATTTTGGGTAGTACATCACACACACAGAAACAAAGTCCAGTAACGGTAGAGAGCCTCAGAAATCTGACTTCCAAACAATATGTAAAGTGGATTTCTGTTAGACAGTAAGGGATGAGCTTAAATAGAACCCAATGTCAAATAGAGAGGTCGAGCCTTCTAACATATAAACAACCAGTGAGGTTTCTTTTCTTAGTTTAAATGTGCAAAATAAAGGGAGGGCCTGGTTTATCAGAATGGAGCTGTGACACAGACCTTGACAAGGCTTTTCAAAAATTTTCTTATCAAGGAATACTTTGCTTCCAATCTCTTGGCATGTTTACATATGTGACTGTGTGCACATATATGTGGATATGTGCACACATGTAATAGCAAATAATTAAGTACTGATATTAAGAAACAACTCATGGATGATTTGTTTCTTGCTTTTTCTAAATGAAACAAAGTTCAGTTTGTTGGAGCTGCTTAGAATAAGTCACAGAATAAGAAGACAAATTATTTTCCACAGTGCATCAGGTGTCCAACTTTGTTCTCTTAATGCCAAAAGTTAAAAATATGTATCACGTGCATGTAATGGGGAGAAGATTCCTGAGTTATTACTGTAAAAGCTTCGATGAAAATTAAATCACACCATTGCTATTCCAAGAAGAACTGAGCAATCAGTCATAATTACAGCCCAAATAAATGAATTGGAAAATGGTTGATGTAAACAGGTCATACATAGTCTGAGTTTTAATTTGAAATTAATAACAGCACGAATTATGCCTGGTAACAATTCCTCATTAGAAATGAATACAGGCAGTGCCTGGAAGTAAGTGTTTCCTATCTCACGGCTTCATTCTCCTGATCGTTGTTAGGGGTTAGAAGAAAGTGGGAGACGTACATGGGTATGGTCTCTGTGGCTCCTCTTCTATTACAGGATAAGGGAAATTGCATGAGTAGATATGGAGTGGTAAGAGGTAGAGAAATCAAAGGTTGGTAATTATGGTATGTTTTACTCAGCTGTCTCTTCCTCCTGGGAGATCTTTTCTACTGATAGGCACAGTCTGCAGTCCCCATTATTTCAAAGCTGGGATATAAGTAGTTATGATCTCTCTGGGAATACTTCAGGAGAGTCTACCCTTTGAAAAACACATGTTCCCCTCTAAACCAAGGGGCACCTGAGCCCCCGGCAACAGACCCCCCAGCACCTGCAAGGCATCATATTTGTGTTAAAATGTATCTCCTTATAAAGAACTATCCACGCCTTGAGCTGTTACAGTTAGTGCAAAATAATGTGCCACTGCCTTTTGTTCATTGTATTTTCCAAAATAAGAATGGATCCCAATCATAATTACCTCTCCCTTCTAAAGCTCCATATTTCATTCACCTTATGATTAGTACTCAGAACGATATTCTTGGAATGAGGTGCCATATGGTTTTCTTAGATTGAATGTATCGTAGAAACCACTCTAATAAATATTTTTCAAACACCTGATTACTTTAAAAATAATTATCATCTACTCCATAAAATATTAACCAGAATATGTGTTGTAGGATTTTCTCTTTCAGTTTGGGTAATTAGTTACCTGTAAATTCTGACACCTTTTATTTAGCACTTACTGTGCTGTATTTCTATTCTGTTTATTTGTTTAAGCATCTGACTCTACCTTAATGTCAGGAGCTAGTGGGAGACAGAAGATGTACACCTTGGTCTTCAGAGCATCAGCACCCAGGGTGAAGTTTACACATAATAGGTTGTTGCTAAATATCTCTTAGTTAATGAATAACTTTACTGTCTCATCCAGCTAATCACAGTACAAAAAAGTTTATATATAGCCTGTGGTTCCTCAAAACGCCCCCTTATCTTTTTGACACCTTTCCAGACGTCCATGGGCCCCTCCTGAGGTGTAGTTCCTTTGGAAAATTCCAGTGACATTATTTGCCTTTCACCACAATTTATACGCATATTCTCCACTCCCCACTTACTTTCCCAAGGACACAACGCAGTGTACCCCTAGTATGTTTACGTCCTTTCTTTCCAGGAATGACACTGAAATCACTGGAAAGGTGTAATAGTGGTAATAAAAGCTACCACACACACAAAAATAAAATAGCGAATGAAGAAGGGCCCATCCCTGAATGAGAGCTCTCACTACAATTCTGGAAACTCCTTTGAGGATACAGAGAAAATATGGAAGAGGGGTGGACGTCATAACTCAGATGGTCACAGAAGGAGAAAAGGCCAGAAAGGAGCCCGGTGGCCGAAAACCTGAAAAGATTGGGAACTTATAGAATCAGATAAGAGTGGGTGATTGAGTTAAGATATGAGGCTAATAAATGGAACTAATTGAAAGCTTGCCAACAGAACTGCAGACCCTTCCCCACTTTCATCCCACAAGCAGAACAGCAAAGATAAAAAATGATGCACAGAGAGAGGTCAGAAACAGACTGTAAGACCTTGGAGATCATCTGGTACATCTCCCTCGCTGTTGTCGGTGGCCTTCTTGAAGTGAGCTCACTCACATGGCAAGTTAGCATCGGCGCTGGGACCAGAGCGTTGAACCCATCCTCAGCTCCACTCTGCTTTCCTCTGCGCCACGGGGCTTCCAGTTCAAGAGGCCACTCACTCCTCAGACCCTGACTTTTTTCTGAAGAATGATGAAAAGAATGATTTCAACACTCTCCTTGCTACAGGAACAACTCAGGTGAGATAAAAAAGAAGTTATTTCCTACTTTCCTGCAGAGCTTTTTAAATAGTCGTGGTCCACAAAACCATTATCAAAAGGTCCTTCTAGAACTTCACAGAAGGAAAAATACTGCTATTTACAGCTTTAAGTACTGTTTTTAAATAAACACATTTGTTGTCTAGACATTGGCATGACAGACTGGAAAATACACTGGGTGGGTTATGTGGGACAACGCAGTAACTTTCCTGAGTTACAATTCCTCAAGTAAACTGAGAAGCATTCCACCTACCCAAGAGCATATCTGAGGATTAATAGTGAAAATCCACATAAAATATTTAAAGACATCCTTAATACATACTGTGCTTTTAAAATATTAGTTTTCCTGCTTCCAAATAAATGTGTGTTACTTTATAGTGCTCTGAGGTTCCTTATATAGTAAGCTTATTTGAGAGATTAGAGCACACGTTATTAGATATTTTTTTCTTAAAGAGACCTTGGATCTTTATCTCAATTTTGTTAGTTTGAGATCTTGGATAGAAGCAAAAATGTTGTCTTAAAGAAACACTTTACATTATCTAGTGCAACTCTCTCACCTAATATACAAAAAATTTTCCCAAGAGGCAAAGTGATTTATCTAATGTCATACAATCGATAAGGGGCAGAAATAGGACTTGAATCCAATCTAAGTTCAAGGATAGAGCTCTGCATTGCCTCAGTTAAATTAACTAGGTCTCTGTCTCTCTACCACTAAAACAGACAAACAAACAAACAATCGAATAACTTGGGTTAAACCCAAGGTTCCTTCCACTACACAAATTCTAGGATTGGGGCAGAAGAAAAGGAACATTTTCTGAGTGCCTATGAAATAGCAGACACAAGATCAGTTGGAAGTTAATTTATTCCTGTATGTGAACATTGATCTAATTGCTAAGATATATAGCTATGTAACCATAAGTTATACCATATTTTCTATGGGAAATTTTGGCAGTTTTAAAATTCATCTAAATCACACGGTTACAATGATAACCAGGAAGATTTTATGGCAACATAAAAATGCTAATAACATAACATTAGCATATACAGATGTTGTACATTATAACATCTGTATATGCTAATAACGAAATACAGAAAATTGTATATTTTCAATAATTACAACTTTAGGTGCTAATCTAAGAGTTCCTTTGGTGCAAAAACAAGTCTTCATCCTCATCTCTGTGTGCCTGTATCCAGTCCAGAAGCATCGATTGAATTGAATTACACTAAATTTTTTTAAAAATGAGGCTGTACCTATTAAAAGTTTGAACTAATATACAAAAGTGATAGTTTCTGCTGCTTGATTATCATAGTAGATTACAAATAAACTGTATTTCTGTGTTTGGCTCTTCAGTAAATGAGAGATATAAGAGAAGACTTCCTTGGACTTCCGAGCCTCAGTTCAATCGCTGAGGTGTTTAAAAGACTAAGGCATGATGTTACAATGTTAGTCAAATCCTTATTTCCTTACAGAAAATATTTCAGTTTTTATAAACGTACCAACTGCAGTGGAAGTTTAATCATAAGAAGTGTGGAAAATCTTTGCTTTACTAATATGCTCTTCTCTCCTGCCCTGCATGAGTATCAGCCTCAATTTCTTTTTCAGGAATCCTAAGTGTCAATCAGGAAAAGATACAGTCAAATGAGGAAAACACTGTCCTTTAAAAATGGCATAAAGAAATGGTCACAGCAACAGACAATGCATGTTTGAACATTTTTTTACAGTTTGTTTTTAGATGAAAAAAATTCCAATGTAAGGAAGTGATCACAGGATGAAAGACTGGGACAAGAAATGGGAAAACAAAGCAGAACTCTAGGCCAGCTGGCAATCCCCCTGCGAGCACTAGGTATATTCAAGACACATATCAAGAGTGTATTTAAAACAACAAAAACCTTGTAGTGCACACACACCTTCTTTACATTGTTTAGAAAAATTATCCAAAACTCAGAAATAAGGCAAAAGCATACCTCTAGGGCTTTCCAATGTTACACTGGAGCACTAACAGGCCCAGCAAAGATAATTTCATTTTCTCTTTTTTTAAAATTTTATTTATTTATTTTTAGAGACAGGGAAAAGGAGGGAGAAAGAGAGGGAGAGGAACATCTCACATGCGCACCGACCCAGGATGAGCCCACAACACAGGCACACGCCCTGACCAGAAATCGAACTGGCGGCCTCTTGCTTTGCGGGATAAAGCCCGTCCAACTGAACCACACCAGTCACGCAAGGTTATTTTGTTTTCTAGGGCAGAGTTTTTCAGCTGGAACACCAATGAGATTTGAGGCTGGATGATCCTTTCCCAAGGGTGTAAAAGGAGGCAGAGAGGGCTGTCCTGTCCTTTGTAGGGTGTTGAGAGGCTTTCCTCAACTTGCCCCACACATGCCAGTAGCGTCCTGCAGATGAGCAAGATAAAAACTGTCTCCAGGCTTTGCCAGATAATCCCCCAGGGGAAAGATGCCCTGAATTCTCAAGAAATGCTGCTTTTGGGAAATGTATCGCCGTTTGACGTACTATTGATCTGTGCCCAGAGTCAGTCAAATGACCGAACCTTTTTGATTGACAGAGATACAAACACTTTCTCTCTGGTAGAAAAGATGTACTTAAAGATTATGATTTTACTGCCCTGTTGAACATTAATCAGTATTTTCTCTGATTTAGCACACTTATGTCGTGACACTTTTCCCAACTAAACATATAATCTCTCTTCCTCAAAGGCTCTTTAAATCAGCTTCACCATTCTGAGTGTTCTCTCATTAATGGTTAAGTAAACTACAACATACCCTTACTTGATATTTGTACGAGAGCCATGTTTTTAAGAATTTTAAAACTATACTTGGATAGCCCTTTCCACCTTTAAAGAACTATGCATGTCACCTTTCCCCTAATAAGCCATTTCCATAAAACACAGAGTTACCTATGCTCTAGATTGTTCCATCATGAACCATCGAAGCCTTTTCACTTGATGAGTGGTAAGAATTGAATGTTTGTACATGGGGATATAACCTATCTCAAGTGCATTTAATTACCACTAAAATAAGATTTTTTAATTATATAATTACTTTCCCTGTAAAGACTAACAACAACCTATAGATCAAAAGAGCTTTGTTTCAGATAGGAAAATAAATCAGAAAACTTACACAATTCTCATGTAATTTGAAAAAGTAACCACCAAGAACCCCACCACCAACCAAAACAGACACACAGATTCACGCAGACACACATGTGCTTGGTGTGGAACTGAGGGTCCAGGGCTCATGCCTTCCCGAGGCAGTCAGAAAACAGCCCTCGGGGCCAATGAGAAGTATTACATTCAGGAAGGAGGCCTTGAAAATTCCACAGTTTTAAAACTGGAAGTGAAGAAAAGGCTCTCTCTTTATAGTAATGTGGGACTATTGCATCTAACGCTTTCCAACACTCACTAATGCCTTCTGTGAGAAAGCGAACATGCCTCTGGCTTAGGCAGTGTCTGGCTGGGAATTTATAGCATAGTTTAGCTTTTATATTTTAGGTATTTATTTCCCAGTTAACTTCTACTTATGATAAATGATACTGGTTTTTCACTTTCTTTGTAGTAAATTTAAATTGGAAAAAATATTTATACATAATAGTACAGGTTGTAGAAAGGATGTGGTAAAAATTATGAATGCATTAAGTAAACGACAAAAGTTTGGGGAATGCTCTGCTGGAGGAAACTGAAATTTAAAATGAAACTTGGCTTATAATTGCTTGACCTCAAGTTTTCATTTTAATCGATTATTCAGAACAAGCTCCTTCAGGAGGCAGTCTTAAAGACGCAGTAGTGAGCAAAGACCAACAGACTGATGGTCGGGAGAAGTTTCATTCACATGGTGGACGTGTCACCAGCTGACTGCGAAATCTTAAATGGGGAAGGCCACTAAACAATAATTTCATAATGTTTAAAATTCAGGAAAAAGCAATTTCTGAGTGTCCTTTCAACTTTAAAGTGCAGAGATTGGCTGCTATGATCATACCGATCTCACCATCTTCTACACTCCTATTAATTATCTCACGCCTACTGGATTTTTCTTTCCAGTACGACCATACAACTGTTGAGGAGTCATAGCAAATACTTTATTAAGGAGTGTTTTATGCAGTGCTGGCCAGAGTAACACTCAATCACTCTGTGGCCATTGCTTGCTAATTCGCCATCAGAGATCTGATGAGCATTTTTATTAAAAAATAAAGTGGCATCCCTCTAAAGAATTTAAAATTTGAAAAATCATTGTTTTCCACTATTTTATGTACAGTTTATTATATAAGGACATGGTGAATAATTGAACATATCCTAAAATATATAAACTTAAGCTACTACTCAAAACCTACCATATTCATAACAGAACCGAAAATAGGCATTTGATGAATTTTTAACCTAGAAGAAATTGACTAAATGACAACTGCACTCTAGGACAGTGATGTTGAAAACTGTCCACTAACCACATGTGGCTAGTAAATGTAAACATTTGTTTCCTCAGTTGCACCAGCCATGTTTCAAATGTTCAGTGGTTAGTTATTAGCTACCATTGTAGACCTGTAATGTGATAGATAGGTTGCTTCCATTACTGTAGAAAAACCTACCGATAGCACTTCCCTAGAGCATCCAAGAGAAGTTCCTTAATTGAGACAACAGGTCAAAGGACACTGAGTTTCTCCAATCATTTCCCAACACAGGAAAGTGTGGGTAAAGAATGCGCCTTATGTATCAGGGCACAACAAAAGGGGGATGTGTTCTTCGTCAACTTCCAAATGTACACATTAAACTATACTAAGCGGACAAGTGAATAGTACTATAAACAGGAAATGCACATGTCAAAAAGGTGAAAATTCAGAATACAGAAGAAATGCAGAGTAAGTCTTCACTGGAAACAACTTTCGTATTTCTCTAAGTAAGCATACCGAAGTCCATCGCCAGGAGGTATGTAATATGTGCTTGGCAGAACTTGACTTTTTAGCTTAATTTTTTACTTTTATTATTTATTTATTTTCCAAGGATCCGGATCTTCAGAATTCCAATTGAGAAAATAAAAAGTAATTTTTAAACAGGCCTCAGAGATGGCAACACACATCACAACCACCATGTCTACCCGACTCTTCCAGCAACATTAAAAAGGATAGGAAAAACAAAAATGAATGAATACCAGCTCAACAAATATAGTCTATACGTGAATTATCAGCAAAGATACAAGGCATGCAACTAAGTATTTAATGATATATATCTTATTTACCTCATCCTACCAGATGGGTTATTTGAAATAACTCCAGTCTCCTACACAGAAAAGTGAGATTCTGGCAGACTACTCACTAAAGATTTTTGGCCCTATAGGCAAGCAGCTGTGAGTGGAGATGGGTGTGTGAAAAAAAATGTGGTTAGTAAAAGGGTGGGCAGACGCCAAAGCATAAATGAGGGCCCAGCAAAACCTGTACTGTTGTCCTTGCATCTCTGTCCATCTGTGTTAGCTACAAATGGGCTTGTTCAGGACCATGGGGAGGAGGGGAGAAGTATGTCTTTAAGAAATGGTATCTGTACAATGTTTTCACAATCATTAACAGAAGTGTTAAATCATTATGTGTCAACCTGGTTTCTGTCATGTAGTAAGTTCTAAAAAATTTCATTGGACCAGAAATGTAAAATGGTCATGAATTTTATCTGTCTTTTTCTTTTTTTTTCTGTCTGTAATAAAATAAGGTTTCCCTGAAGTTTTCATTCCCTGGAGGGCCCATATAAACATAAATGGCATTCTCTCAAAGTCGTAGGTATTCTCGAAGCCTCTGAAACCAAGTATGGGTCGCCTTCCTGTTCTGCACCAGGTCTCACCCATGCTTGATTTCATGGACCAGGAGAGCAAATCTGGCAGATCTCACAGAGCTCTTGAGTCAGGAGAATCAGCAGAAGAAGGGAAGAGAACAAAGCAAGAGAAGACATTAAAATCATTGGGAAAATAACATTTTACAAAAAGCCAGCTCAATGAAAGATATTTCTGGTTCAATTTTTCATTCAGATTATCTGTACTGTCCCCAGGATGACTGGTAGTGACAGGTAAGTATCCGACGACTCTTGAAATGCATTTTGTATCTATTTATTTACTGCCTATTTTCTATCATTTGGGATAATCAGCTACACAGTCTTGTCCAATATACTTTCCACCAATCATTCTAGACCTAAGTGTGTAACTTTCTCAATCATCAAATTGTACTTATAAAGCACTCACTTTCTGTATAGTTCTTTTAATGTTGGCTTACACTTGTATGAGCTACCAAAAGAAAAACACAATTTAAAATATCTTGGTAATACATGAATTCACTGACCTTTTCATAATAACCAAAGTTTCATCTGACAAATTTGATGTTAGAAAATGTAGAACTTTCAAAAAAAGCATACTACGCAATTTTAAGCAATTCAAAAAACTTGACTAATTTCTGTTAATTTAAGATGTTATAAATGTGTATCACAATCTTTCAATATGAAAAGGAAAACAGAAAGTAAGTGACAGAGAAAAATCACACCAATATGACACTTCTAAATTAGCAAAATGTAATTATGGTCTACATAAGATTATCAAATAATAAAATCTAAGTGTTATAGCATAAAAGTGAAATATACCTTAGAAATAGAATATATTTCTAAGGTATATCCAAACCACTTAAAAGGTAGCAAAGCAGGCATTATTGGCCTTCATTTTAATCTGAGTTTGGAAGTGGGACACTAGAGGTTGTGTCCTCCCGACATGCCCAAGCTCCATGCTTCCATGTCCCTCCAAAAAGAATGATAAGCTAAGGATGTTTCATGCCCAGAACTGACAGTGGCCCAAAAACCTTGCTCCATTCCCTCCCTGCTCCTATACAGCTCCATCTCATTATTATCAACTCTTGCACCAGTGGTTAAATCTGGTATTAGCATTTTACGTCTTTTCTTTTATCTTAGGTGCTCTCTAAAGATTCTATCTTATACTAGCCTCTGACTTTTTTTCCTCTTGTGGATCCAGAGGCAGAAAGAACCATCTGGCCCAAGTCCACTTCCCCTATAACCACCATGACGACCACCTCTCAACACCACACATGAGCCCAGCCCCGCAGATGAGGGGGGCCCAGAAACAGAATTTATTTATGAACAATTGTGTATGTATTCTTCCATGTTGAAACTTCAGTCACCTTCAAAGTACTCTCCATTTGATGCAACACACTTACCAAGACGTATTTTTCCACTGGTCAAAACAGTTTTTGAACTCATCAATTTTGAAGGCCAATTTTAGTGCATCTGCTGTTTTTTTTGTTTCACCTCTTTCACATTGGCAAAACATTTCCCTTTGAGGACTTCCTTCAGACGGGGAAACAAAAAAAGTCACTTGGGACAAGATCAGGTAAATAGGGAGGATAGGGCATGGGCGGGGAAGGCGAAATGCGGGCAGGTGTGCTGTAAATCACCCATCATGAAATGAGCAAATGTATTGAAAGAGTCCTAAAAAAAACAAACAAACTACTAAAGCCAAACACAGCCTTTCACAACAATGCCAGCTGGTGCATTGATACAGATGGGTTCCTAGAACACTCACCTAGCAGGAGAAGCCAGCACTGCAAGGGGCCCTCCCTCCTGGCAATAATTCCGCTTTCTTGGGGGTCCCCCCCTCATAGACCCTATGTCTCATCTCACAAGTACACAAGCCTTGAGAAGAGAGCACCACTCTCAACAGTTTCTAGTTCTTCATAAGGGCATTGAACTTTATTTCTCCAAGTACTATGCTTTAATTCCCAAGTGGCATTTTACCAACAATAACATCTTTGTAGATAATTTCATGTCAAGGTAATATTTGCTTAAAGGGTACAGGCCACATAATAAGGATATTCCATGGGGCCATCACTAATACATGATGTGGGAAGGGGGGAAGAAGAGTGGAACTAGTGATGCAAAAGATGAAAAGGGTCTTACCCAATAGACAAATAAAATGCAGGGCCTTCCAAGAACAGGGAGAAGGGTTTTCAAGGGCAAGAGATAGGAAAGATTCAGGAGCTCCCAGAACTTTACTACTGCCAGAGGATGAGTAAGAGGAAGGACTTGGGGACAGAAGCAGAAAACCAATCAAAGATTAGCCTACAAAGGCCACACCATGAAAAGCCATAAATTCAGTGGCAGAGAATTTGGATATTTTACCAGTAAATGGTGAGATACTAGAGACTAGTTAGAAAGCTGTTGCAATATTCAGGTGAAAAATGAAGAAGGCCCCAATTTTGACTTGTGGCAGAAAAGATTAAAAAAATTGAATATCAATAGAGCTTGAAGGCTGGAAGCTGTGATATAGGAAGAATGCATGAGGACGCTGACCTGAACTCGGGGGGTGTGATGCCATTTATTGAGAGAGAGAAAAAAGAAAACATTAAAGAGATTTAAAGAAGATAGATAATGAGCTAGGTTCAAAACATTAAATTTAAAATAGCAGATTTAAGAATCCTGGCTTTTAAAACCAAAAGAGTAATCAAGACAAGACAGGCCAGCATAGACAGGTGGAACAAAGACTGGAAGACGGGTACCCCAATGGAAGGAGAGCAAAGAGAAAAAAAATCAAGAGAAAGAACATGTCAACTTTGGCACAGGCCAAAGGAAGCACTATTATCTTACTAGAAATATTTTAACACTGACAAAGTTTTTTGTATGGTTTTATCATGTCTCAGTTCTTAACTATATTTGATCTTGACATAGAAGATATTTATTTTTTTGTTATTTTGAAAGCAAACTTCAGCCTAGTTTATACCAAGAGTGCAATCATTTCCACCATTTCATAAGTGAAATAAATACTGCAATATAGTATTATATTGATTTCCATGTATTATAATTAATTTGAGGAGCTCTGGCAATCATTTACTTTACACTAAGGCTTAGTGTAAAAATTGCTTTTCCTGCTCAATAAGATTCCTCCATGAAATCAATTAGGCAAATAAAATAAATTTGTAAAGCTCATTCATGCATGCACATCACAGAAAAAGAAGCGTCTTCCGTGTTCTTATTTATTCATCATCTTTACTTCAGGATAGAACACTTTGTCCGTAATCAGAACTGGGTTTCAGTATAATTCTCCATAAATATAACAACTGAGCAGATATCTCACCTTGCCTGGGGCTCCATTCTCCTCACTTCATCGCTATTCACTGTACCGCACTGTTTACATGCAGATCAGTCTCATCAGTTTCTGAATTATGCTTTAGACCCTTACTATTACCTCCAAGAAAGTTGGATGCAACCTTTTGAAAGAACAGGTGGCTACCAGACAGAAAAAGTGCTTCAATATAAACTCCCCTTCCCCCAAACACACACAAAAGACACCACAGGGAGCTGGCAGTATGTGAAGAATCATCAGTCACGGAATCTTTATTAAACACAGCACACACCTCACCTCAACAGACTCGGAATCCTTACACAACAACAACAAAAAAGCCTTTTGCTGCAGATTACTTTAGATTTAGCTTCAGGATCAGAGGGGTCATTTTATTTTATTTCAATACTTGGCCCTGACAGAAGCGTCTTTTCCTCAGCTGGAATTTTTCAGCTCAGTGCTGATTTGTCTATCCTAGAGACTTGAGTTGAAATGCACAGTCTCAACAGGCAGAGATGCAGGGATGGCTTCATTGAACTGTTTTTCTGGATCCTCTGAAACAACAAATCAACTTTTATAACTCTAACTCCAAAGATTTCATGTCATCTTAAATCTTTGAATGCCTGAATGTATTCTTTAGTCCACTAGTAGTTATTTTTAAAGGGGGGAAATGTTACCTACTTGATGGTTTTACCCAGTCTGAGACCCGGATCTCTCACTGTGGGTACAGTACCAAATTGCCCTCCCACCATCAAGACACTGTTCTAAATCAGCCAGTTTTGAAGTTAAACAAATGAATAATCCAATGATTTCAGGCCTTGATGAGTAGCTCAGGTACAAACACTCTGTTTGCTATGGAAAATATTAGTGAGAATAAGACTTTGCTAGTAATGAGCGAAAATTGCAGTGGTATCAATATATAAGTTATATTTCTATCCATCCCGGATTACTTTAGAGTCTTATAAATTCCTCAACTACAGTGGGTAACAGTTCTTTCCTATAAAAAACAATGCAACTGGACAAAAGATTTTCATAGCATTTGCAGATGTGGTTTTCCATTTCCTGGCAGTAATATATTTAAGAATGATTTTTTAAAAAGTAGCATAGTCCCTTGCTCCTTTGAAAAGCCTCACTGACTTTTAAACAACCTAATTTCAACTATAGCCATATGTGAGTTAAGAATAATCTCATTGGGAGAGTACAAATTATGAATCTATAGCTATCAACTTTGTTCTTTTAAACAGAGAAGATAAAAATGCATTGCTTATATGAAAATTTGATTACCATTATTTTATCTTTTGCTCTTCCATACTATAGTTTTTATTACTTAGGGTAGTTCAAATAATGTATTGTAACTGATGTTATTTTGCCCTCTACAAATATATTAAAACTTAGGATCCCCATCAGAAATTTTAGATACTTTCTCTCCCACCCAATCAAATAAGGTTAATAATTTTTCTACCTTAAGGCACTGCCAATTTAACCGCTCTGGCTGGAGGCCCCTTTCCAAACCCAGCCTGCCTATACTATATCCCCAAACCTCATTATTTCAACCCATTTCTCCAAAGCTCTAACCCTTAAAGCAGTGAGTGGTCCTAAATCCTGGCTGCACATCAGACTCTCTGGGGAAGCTGTTGCAAAATATGGACATCTAGAAATTCTGATGTAATTGGGTTGGGACAGGACTTGAGCATCGACACTTTTTTATAAGCTCCCCAGGTAGTCTAAGGTGCAGTCTCATTGAGAACCACTGCCCTAAAGCAATCTACCAGCAGTCCCATCCATTTCTACTCCTTAATTTCCCCAAACTGTAGGTCTAACCACTTTTCCTTCACAAACACACAGAACCAGAGATCCAAGCACTATAGTTTCCAATACATTTCTTTTTAAAAAATATACATTTTATTGATTATGCTATTACAGTTGTCTCAATTGTCTCCCTTTATCCCACTCTACCTGATACCCCCCCTTCCCTCCAGCAACAGCCCCATAGTTCGTGTCTATGTGTTGTGTATATAAGTTCTTTGGCTTCTCCATTTCCTATATTATTCTTAACACCCCCCTGTCTATTTTGTACCTGCCAGTTCTGCTTCTTATTCCCTGTACCTTTTCCCCTGTTCTCCCCTGCCCCCTTACCCTCCTCCCAGCTGATAACCCTCCAAAAATCCCCATATCATTTCTATCAAGTAATTTGAGCAATATCACTGCGATCTCTCTCCCTCCCCCCTCTGTGTGTGTGTGTATGTATATTTCTATGTTTTCTATATTCAAACACATAGGTGAAAGAAAGTGTGAAAAAATATCAGGAACAAACAAATGCCCTCAAATACTGAAGTAATTTGCTTTTCCCAACCAAATTTCCACAATCCTTCCCCCCTCAGGCCTACTATATCCCACCATTACTCATCACTAATTAAGAAAAAAATTATTCTGTTGCAGAACCTAATAATATTTCAAAGCTGGGCTATCTCTGATAACTTTTACAAACATTTCACTAAATATTCCACCTAATATTAAAACCTCTGTGGAAAACCTTCCTATAAAAATAGAGATAGCAGAAACCTTTTGCAAATATTCCACTGGAATCTTCCTTCAGCTTCAGCATGTATCTCAGTTTTGGGTGAAGGGAAGTGTGGCTTTCTTTTCCTATTTTTAGTTTTGTAGTGTTGTGTAGTGATTTGGGGGATAACTAGCTGTATTAGTTTCATATTGCTGCTATAACAATTTACATACAAACTTACTCTCTTAGAGTTCTAGAAACCAGAAGTCGGAAATCAGGTTTTACTGGGCTAAAGTCAAGGCATTGTAAGGGTCATGTTCCCTCTGGAGCTTATAAGTGAATTCTTTTCCTCACCTTTTCCAGCTTCTAGAGCTACACTCCCTGCATTCCTTAGCTCATGGCCCCTTCCTTGTCTTCAAAGCCCACAGCACAGCATCTTCAAATCTCTCTTTGCTTCCATCATCACATTACCTTCTCTTCTGTAGTCTCCTCTCCCTCTGCTTCCTTCTTAAAAGGACACTTGTGATGACATCATCGGGCTCACCTGGGCATTCCAGAATAATCTTCTCATCTCCAGATCATCAGTTTAATTATGTCTGCAAGCTCTTTCCGTCATACTCACGGAGTCCATGGATTAGGATGTGGACTGAAGCAACGTTATTTAGCTTCTGTCAGTGCCTGTGGTTCTGTACTGCTTGTTGCTACTCATCCTACACAGAATGAACTAAGCTTCCTGTTTAAACCAAGTGACAATTTAATAATCAATTACACTCAGGTACAGCCAAAATAGGACTGGTTAAAAACAGCAACATTGGTCACTGAGGTAGAGCTATTCATTTTTCCAGCAATGTATTCTACCTAATAACACAATTGTCATCAGCTGTTTGCCAAGTTCAATAAAAACTTCACCTGACATGGTTGCTACAGGAAATGCTGGGTAAATATTGCTTTTTGCTTCAATTTTAACACAAACAAAATTCAGCAGCTTCCTATTTAACCTTAACTATCATTTTTAATGTATTATTACCTAATATGGTTTCATTTTATTAGCACCATAAAAACAAACTCACATCATAATTTTTCCACTGACAATGTTGCCTACTTGAAGGCATCATAAACTTATAAGCACAGATTTATAATTCATACATTATTTAGAAAGAAGAGACCCTTAATATATTTTATCTGCAAAAGAAAGTAATACATTTCAGTGGAAAATTGTGTTAGTAGAGAGAACAATTCAAGCATGTATGCAAAAGTATTCTGACCATATAACTAGATTATGATATTTACATGTATAAAATTTCATTGGCTCAGAAAATAAATAATAAACTACTTCTAATCTCTGCTAAAGGGAATTTTCATAAGGTAAATCAGATGAAAAAACAAAGCATTAAATGCAAATACTTGTGAGAATGACAGAGAATCAGAGGTGTTTTAATACCTGTTACTAAAGAACAGATGAGATAAACTTAAGAACATAATCTAAATTACAACATTCAAAAGCAATAGAGTGCAAGTTAGCTGGTTTCTTTTGACGGTAGCTCTTAGACTGCTTAATCTTCAGGTTATAAAAATAAATGATAAAATGTTCTTGTGGTTTTAAGTGTGCAAAATTTGGGAAAGTTAATATTTAAATTCAAAATACTGTTAACCAAAAGCCAGAACTAATAAATAAATTAATAGCAGTGAATATACAGTACATTCAGTATGTTTTGTATAAAGCAATTATTGAGCAATTTTCTCTACTAGTGAGAGAAAAAAAAAAACCCTCACATAATCTTCATCCTCTTCCCTCCCTAAATCTCACCTGAAAATAAAAAAATTCTCAAATTTAAAATGAAGAAATCAATTATAAGCACAGAAATGCCCAGAAAACAGAAGATGGGGTATGAGCAGACAAGAGATGGTATCCAACTTTTGGGAGGAAGAAAGTCAATGGAAGTGAGGTTACCCAGTCAGAAAGACAGAGAAACTTGATTGGGTAACAAAAGTAGATTTCCCAGCAGGAAGGAAACCAAGTTCAGATGCACAATCCCTGAGAGGCTTAGGAATTAGTTACCAGGGACACCAGGAATTCAGTGTGCAGGACAGGACTAAAAACAGAAGGATTGTTTTTAAATCTATATAAGGGAATTCCCACTCTCAGATTCTATGGGCCCCTCAAACAGCAAATTAATTGTCCTTTCCCCGCCCTCACAGAAGACAGGAAGTTTAATTCCTGAAAACACTGATGGACCCCAAATCAGGGTTGGATGTGAAGTACTGCACCAAAAATGGGGATTAAATATAATTTTCCTATTGAATGAGGGTGGAGGATTCTTTTCTGGTGAAACCAAGTGACCCAAGGTGGAAAAAAAAAGACCTAGAGATTCTGACTGACATTTAAATGTCCTCCAAAAATGCTAGTCCCGTCCCCATGTATTTACCCAAAGATGGCTGCTTGCACACACACACACACACACACACACACACACACCCCTATTATACTGATTACCAGCAACGTTTCCTGTACTGTTTGGTACTGAAGGCCCCAAAACAACAAAAAAACCCTGAGGAAACAGACAATGCAAGAAGAAACTATGTAAGTGTGTGCATGCGTATGTGTATCCTCAGACATAAAAGAAAAATATTGCAGATATTGGACCTAATTTTATTAGAAAACTATGAACAAAAGCATTTTAAAAACAGGAAAAATTCAGAAATTAAAATGATGGTTTTCCAAGAAAACAATGTGAAGATTGAAGAAATTTCTGAGAGTGTGTAAAACTAACACAAATGAATGGAAAACAGGAGTCCAAACCTTATGTATAGGATGGAATCAATCCAGGAGAGCAACATCTAATTAACGGTGGTTCCAGAAAGAGAAAAGGAAAAACAGAGGCTCAGCAATGATCCAAGAAGAAAGCATCCAGGGCTGAAGGCATGCATTTCTGGATCAAAAGAGCCAGTCAAATGCAGAACACAAATGAATGAGAAAAGGCCCACGTTAAGCCACAGCACCAGAAAGAAAAACAAATTGGAAAAGCTTTTAAAAATAATCAGTCAGATTCACAATAGATTGTGAATCTGAAGGGTTGCAGACATCACAAACTGAAAGCCAGACAGGAATAGGATGGGGAACTGCCTTCAGAATTCTTAGGGGCAATTCTTCTCAACCTAGAATTCTATAACCAGCCATATGATCAGCCGCTTGTGGGGGTGTAAGGAAGACTTTTTGAGAGAGTAAAGACTTCAAGGAATTTACCTCTCAATCAGTCTGTCTCGAGAAGCTACTGGAAGGTGTTCTCCATTAGAAACAGTTAAACATAAGATTCAGAAAACAGGGGGCCCAATACAAGGGAAAAGCAGAGGCAACTCCTGAAGCAATGACGAAGAGGAAACCATCCCCACTGGAGCAGGGGCTGGAGGGCCCAAAGAGAGCGGCCTCCAAGACAAAATAAGGACTGTTATTTACATCCCTTCACAGGCTGGGCCTTGTTGAGAGGAGTCCATAAGTTCTCTCAAAAAGTATGCACTGAATTACCGTTACAGAGGAAAACAAGCAAATGAGAAAAACAAAGCATTGACTTGCTCCATTAAAAAGTCAGAAAAGAAAAAACGTAATCATAGTATGCTAAATGAATTATCTATGATCTACATTTATCTATCTTTAGATACTTAACTGCTGAATTTTGATTTAAAAATTTTAAAAACCTGAGAAGTTTTCAGAGGATAGAGAGAGAAAATGTATATAAGAAGGGGTGGAGATAGGAAGTGAGAAGGCTAAATCCTCATTTTCTATACTGAGAAGACAGACCATAACTAGAATAGAAATAAGAAAGCAGCAATATGACCATATTATTTAGAAATACAGAAATAGGTGGAAACAGGGGAGGGAGGTGCAGAGGGCTGGGGTGGTGGGGAGGGGTGGGGGGAAAAGGCAGAAAACTGTACTTGAACAACAATATAAAAAAAAGAAATATAGAAATGCATATGAGAAGAAACTATAAGAAGCTATGAGAATAGCTATGAAAGAGGGGAAATTAGGTCCTGTCTAGGGAACAAAAACTGAGGAATAGAAACGGTGGGTCAGTAGAGAGTTGCTTTTTATTTATTTTTTAACAACAATCATTGTATAATTCTGTGACTTTTAAAACTATGAACATGCACAACTTTCATAAAATACAAATGCATTTTTATTGAAAGCAAATATCTAGTGAAAATCCTCTAATCCACTAATGGCAGCTCTTTTCAGTGCTTGTGTTCAAAGAAGTAACCCAAACATGTTTTGACATTGCATACCAAATGTCACACCACTCATTTCATTTCTAGCACTTCGGTGACTGCAATGGCAATTTGCACTGGCTCCAAGATGGCTCTAAGATAATTCCAAAGCTTTCAGCGTAAATTGGTCCTCTTTTACTCTGTGCATAAATTTTCTCAGGCTCAAGCTGACCAAGTGGCAATCAAAATGAAACACAAATAGGACGTTAATATTGCATTATTGCTTAGAGAACATAGGAGAAAACAAAGGAAAACACAACCACCACTTAGAACTTCAGAAGCAAGTTTCCTGTTGGGATGATTATGTGTTGTCAAAATGTATTAATTCAAATGAAGAAACAAATGCTTACATCTATTAATGCCAGGCACTGTGCTAGATAAATAGCAAATAAAAAATGCATAAGACATAGTAACTTCATTCAAAAAGTTTATTATCAAGGATATTAAACACTAGATGCTCTCTTAATTGACCTCCATTTATATTACTTGTTATACTAAGCCTCGCTAACCATTTCCTCCTTTATTTTTTATTTATTTTTATTGTTATTCAATTACAGTTGTCTGCATTTTCTACCCACCCCTCCACCTCACCCCAGCCAAACCCACCTCCGTCCCCCACCTCCACCCTCCCTCTTGGTTTTGTCCATGTGTCCTTTATAGTAGTTCCTGTAAACCCCTCTCCCCACTATCCCCTCACCACTCCCATGTGGCTAATGTTACAATGTTCTTAATTTCAATGTCTCTGGTTATATTTTGTTTGCTTTTTTCTTTTGTTGATTATGTTCCAGTTACAGGCGAGATCAAATGGTATTTGTCCCTCACCATCTGGCTTATTTCACTTAGCATAATGCTCTCCAGTTCCATCCATGCCGTTGCAAAGGGTATAAGCTCCTTCTTTCCCTCTGTTGTGTAGAATTCCATTGTGTAAATGTACCACAGTTTTTGGATCCACTCACTTGCTGATGGGCACTTAGGTTGCTTCCACTACTTGGCTACTGTAAATTGTGCTGCTATGAACATTGGGGTGCATAGGTTCTTTTGGACTGGTGTTTCAGGGTTCTTAGGGTATAATCCCAGCAGCGGAATTGCTGGGTCAAAGGGCAGTTCCATTTTTAGTTTTCTGAGGAAATTTCATACTGTTTTTCACAGTGGCTGCACCAGTCTGCATTCCCACCAGCAATGTACTAGGGTTCCCTTTTCTCCACATCCTCTCCAACATTTGTTTGTGGATTCGTTTATGTTGGCCACTCTGACTGGTGTGAGATGGTACCTCATTGTGGTTTTAATTTGCATCTCTCTGATGGCTAGTGATGCTGAGCATCTTTTCATATGTCTCTGGGCCCTCTGTATGTCTTCCTTGGAGAAGTGTCTGTTCAAGTCCTTTGCCCATTTTTTAATTGGGTTGTTTGTCTTTCTGGAGTGGAGTCGTGTGAGTTCTTTATATATTTTGGAGATCAGGCCCTTGTCTGAGGTATCATTGGCAAATATGTCTTCCCATACTGTTGGTTCTCTCTTCATTTTAATGCTGTTTTATTTAGACATGCAGAAGCTTTTTATTTTGATGAGGTCCCATTTGTTTATTCTTTCCTTTATGTCCCTTGCTTTAGGGGATGTGTCTGTGAGGATGTTGCTGCGTGGAATGTCTGAGATTTTCCTGCCAATGTTTTCCTCTAGGATTTTTATGGTGTTACAACTTATATATAAGTCTTTTATCCATCTTGAATTTTTTTGTGTGTATGGTGTAAGTTGGTGATTGAGTTTCATTTTTTGCACGTAGCTGTCCAGATCTCCCAATGCCATTTGTTGAAGAGGCTATTTTTGCTCCATTTTATGCTCCTGCCTCCTTTGTCAAATATTAATTGACCATAGAGACTTTACTCTCACTTTACCTCATAATCTGACCTCCCACAAGCTCACAACTTTCTAGATCCAACTCACAATCCTTCCCCCCCACAACAAGAGTCTTATCTTCTTTCCACCCTTTCTAAAAAGTGGCTAGGTGGGTGAAGTATCATGGTTAACACTATATATATATCCAAGGGATCCCCTATCTCTTCTCTAAGGGCTGGTACTTTAAATATCATATAATACACTCCTGCTCTCTTAAACCATTTAGCCTTCCTCCTACAACCTACCATAAAAAAGAGTAGGTAGAAGCCATGAACACCAGAATACCTCCTGGAAGAGGAAACCCACCAACAAATATAATGCCAACAGCTAAGAACAGAAGAAGGTGAAGGAGGGAGTGGAAGACACACTAACTCAACCCAGGACCTATCTGGAAATATAACTAAATAGTAAAGAAATTACTAAGAACAAACAACTGAACAAGAGCAAGAGAAAAGCCTCAAAACCTTGTACACATGGAAGAACCAGCTCCAACACAACCTACCCACACCTGCACAACAGAAAACAAGAGGTGGGGGACAGACTGACCCTCAGAAAACCAGCTGGTGGGAAAGACCCACCAAAGAAAGACCCAACAAGGACCAAAAACCAAAGTATACACAGAGCCAACATAAACCACAGCCCAAGATCAGTAAGATCAGGAGATCAAGGAGACTGTACCACTGAATCTCAAAGGTATTCTACCACAGAAATTTATATCATAAACCCAGGGAGTCAGAACAGAGTAACTTAAGAAGCAGAGGCTAACAGGAAGAGTCTCACAAACAATGGGAAGACAAAGACACAATCCCCAAATGAAAGGAAAGGAGGAAGTCTCAGAAACAATGCTAAATGAAAAAGAGGCAAGTCAACTATCAGATATTGAGTTCAAAGAATTGGTTATAAGGAAGCTTAATGAGCTCACACAGAATTACCAAAAAGTACAGGGAAACTACATTTCCTCCTTTAAACACTGATGACTGATGTTCACAGTGTACTGAACACTCAAGCTAGTGACTGTTCTTTCACCAACAGCTTCTTCACCCACCAGATGAGCTGTACTTCTATGTAGGGGAGGAAACAAAATTTCTCTACCCTCTTAGGTTCAGTAGCTCAGCCTGTGAAATAAACTGAAAAAAAAAAAAGTTTAACAAGAGAAAAACAGAGGGTATCAATGCATACATCACATGTACATATTGGAGAATTCAGTAACAAGTAACTCAAAAGGGTGGTCAGAACTTGATGCTTATATGGCAACTTGACATAGTCTTTCACTTAATGTGGCTGACTGTGTTTGACAAAACTAATTGGTAGTGTACATGTCTGTGGTGGCCGGCAATGCTTTGCAAACAATGGCCCAAATTTGGGATTTTACATTAGAGCTCACCCTTTTGATGCCTATTTTCTAAAGCATTGAGTTAATTATTAACATAGAAAAAAGTAATTTCTACTAAAGAACAAAAATGATGCAGATCCTCAAGAAAAAGAACATGATATAGACTCCATAGAATAACAGAACATCAGGTTGTAAAGGGTCTTGGATGTCATATGACCCATCCAATTAAATGAAGAACAGAGGCATACCTGAAACTGAAGAGGAAAGTGTAAACATAGATCAAAGTGCACGTGGCAGCAGTAATTAAATCTGATAGCAACTGAAATGTCATCTCAAAGCCTTACCTGTCAGATCGAAAGCTTTCACTATTGCTATCATAAGGAGATATTCTCAAGCCACAATATGTTCCATGTAACAACTTGATTTTCTTTGAAATGATTCAAAAATGCAAATTAAAAGGTATATTATGGCAAACAGCTTATATTTTGCTTTGAGTCTTATTTGGTTGTGTTTAGTTAAATTAGGATATCATGATTCAGTTAAGTCTTATTAATCATATTTAAGAAATGTCACTATCCAGTCCTGAGACATATACAACAAGGATCCTTCCATTTATAGAATACGGTGGGGCAAAAGTAGGTTTGTGGTTGTGAGTACGTGAAACAGGTTATTCTTGAAATATTATTTATTAATTTATTGGATTATTTTGATTATGAACAACTATAAACCTACTTTTGCCCCACCCTGTATATCTCAGAAACCTTGGTTATAGTTCTCATTCTTCACTAATTTTCATTATAAATTCAAAGGCATAGTCCCACTATGGTTAAATAGATAATGAATGGGCCTCACAAGAGTGAGAAAACTAACCCTAACAATTTATCTCAGTTTTGAAATATGGTTTTGCCAACATCTGAAAATTTACCCTCCTTATCAGTCCTTCTTTCTGCTGGTATATCCAATTCTCTCCCAACACCCATCCTATGACTCCAGATTTGCTCTCCTTTCCCCCTAGGAGCTGGCTAATAGAGCAAACCCACAGTATCACAATTTCCCCATGTGAGGTCCTGTGAACTAATACTGCCCAAGAATGCTTAAGTTTGAAATGATGACTTAAATACAATTTTTAGTTCTATAAATTTTAAATTCTGCATATTGGATTATACTACAGGAGATACAACTTTATCCTTTTCAAAAGAGAGAAATTTATATGTATAGCCTGTAACCTAGGATAGGTGGTCTAATATTTTATAAAATTATACCCTGTAACAAAAAAATCTAAACTACAGAAAAAAATAAGTAAAATCATAAAATCTCAGACTGTAAGGAAATTTAAAAACCATCTAGTCCTGTCACTTATGCTTGAACCTTCTTTACGGTTCTGTCCTCAAGTTGTTCATTGGTTTCAATATTCCTTCAAATAAATTCTACCTCCTGATGCAGCCCCATTCTGTTTTAGAAAAACCATTACAGAGCTACTGTGAGAGAGGAATCTGTCTCCCCATTCTTTTGATTGCTATCCAGAGACCACGATATCTTAAGCCAAGGCTCAGAAATCCAAAGGCAGCCATTTCTTCCCCATCCCATCTTCTCTTTTCCGTTACTTCAGCCATATTTTGAAATAAGCAATAAGACCTCAAACCATGCTCCCCAAATCTTCAGTTTTCTGCCTACATCTTTAGGAATACTAAAGATGTTTTCTTAGTTTTCTGGTATTAGTGATATTAGGTCCGCCACATAAATATGCATTTCAGCAATTCTACCTTGTAATGTTACCTATTTTCTTGTGCATGTGATTATCGTGAGCCATGTTTGTTCTACGTACAGTTATATCTATGATTTTCACTCAGAAGAATGAAACTGGAGTTATGACAACCTGCTACAACTTTTGAGAAGAAGAAACAAGAAGTCACAAGGACAAGTTTCTGAGTCCTAGAGTAGGACACTAATAATTTAGCAGCAGTTGGTTTTTCATTAAGAGATGTAAAGGCAAAAAGAAAAACCCCTAATCTAATATTCTTTACCATGCAACCAACATAGATGGTTACCAAGGTAAATTATTAGTAATAAAGGTATCTCTACTAATGAAAAACATTCTAACAAACTGAAATAGGTGATAGAAAAAGCAAGACTTTGTTTTTAATAGACAGAATTTCTCCTTCATTAGCATAACAGTTTTGCATTAAAAACTATCAAAGTATCCACGTCAAGAATGAAGTCCAAACTGCTATGAACTTACATAGATTTCATATTAGTAGAATCATATTCACTTAAATAAGAAACAGCAAAGTTTCTTTCTAAGAAAAATAAGTCTTCACCTTTGTGATATTATAATAATTAGTAAATATTCTCTTTAAACTGAAATATATATCATGAGCTATTCAATTATTA
Source organism: Desmodus rotundus (assembly GCF_022682495.2). NCBI lineage: Eukaryota > Metazoa > Chordata > Mammalia > Chiroptera > Phyllostomidae > Desmodus > Desmodus rotundus. The sequence goes on along the minus strand of NC_071388.1, from coordinate 30,652,207 downwards.
CTATTAAGTTCTCTCAAAATCAATCTCTCCTTATGTTTGACTTTGTTTTACGTCTAGAATCAGTTTGCATTTAAATCTTCCATCCTAGTAAAATTCAAAATGAATTTATTTATTGAAAGTCCAAGGTGCAGCAATTTGTTCTCCAGATTTTATATAGGTTTTGTCATGATTAATTTGCTCCAGGCTTTGGTTTTGCTGATTTGGATTCACTTTCTAATTCCTACGCCTTCAGAATGCACTCTCTTCTGTCCTTGGAGAATCGATCTACACAAACGTGCAGCACAGCAACTGCTCCAGTCGCCTACCTGCCACAGCGCAAGTTGTTGAAGCAAAACATGCATAGTTTGGAAATGTGATGCAAAAGGAATCTTATGTTTTTCCTTCTCTCACCCATAAAATAAGAGAAGAGGTATTCAGCCAGAAGCATGCCAAAGTTACTATATCATGAAGAGGCACAAAAATAGCCCTTACTATAAGGAGAGTGGTTACATTTGTTGATGAACTTGGCTATCATCTGTGGTGCAGATGTGTCAGGGATCTAGACAGTGAGAAGCAGTGCGGACAATCATGGACATGAAGAGAACCTGAAACTCCATCCAAATATTGTACAAACTCATGAAAGTTTATCAGTAAAGGTGTTGGCTACCCCTTAGGATATATTCCCTATATTATTCTACCTGAACTTTTCATTCAATGAAGTGCAATGTTACACCATAATATCATTTTCCGGAGTTGAGCATGAAAGCCAAATATCCTAAGAAAGTTCACATTTTTGAGAGTTGTAGAAAGTTGTCACTGCCTAAAAATGTTTCCATCTCTTTGAATTATTCATGATAATTATTTCCTTACCTGAGTGGTTATGATATTTTCTATTTATTATTAGCATATATTACAATTAAACAGCCCCTGTATGAGGCTTTCAGAAAAGTAAATGAGCAAATATGGTTCTGCTATCATGTAAGATGTAGGGAGGGGAATCTACTTTGAATTATCAAATTATATGCATAGTATGCTTCTCCTGGTAGCACATAAAGAAAAATAATACATTAGTCTGTTAGGATATGGACCAAGCTAGTAGAAATAAGTGGCAGACTTGTACTACAGAAGCTGACAGTATGGCTTAGTGTCCAAAGATGGGCTTTGCATTCATACAAACCTGCATTGGAAGCCCATTTCTGAACCATGCGGGTGGGGAAGATTTAGACAAGTCAGTTTTCCCATCGTGAATAGGGGATAACAGTGTACACTTCATCGAGTTGTTATGAAGACTAAATAATAATACTTTCTATTCAACTCTCAATTAATAGGTATTATGACACATGTCAGGCAGTATTCTACACACTTGGGATACAACATGTTCTGATACAGAACATAGACCACTGAGGAGGTGACATTTATGCTGAGATAATGAATGAGGAAAAGGAACCATCTAAGCAAAGACTCTTCTAGGGTGAGAGACCAGCAGGTACGAAGGCCCAGTTTCAGAAGAATAATGGACAAGATGGAGCAGAAAGGAGGACCACAGGGAGTGAGGAAGGTGAGTGTGGGGACACCAGCAGGGTGAATCATAAAGGACTTTGTTGCTCACTTGGTCATAGTTGACCAGGACCTGTAAGTTTACTAGGACATTAAGTCTAGTACTTTCAGGTATGAAAATTAATATTATTTAAGAAAATCAGAGCCAACTATTTTTATCCAGCTTCCTCATCTTTTCTCTCTCCACAGCAGGGCTAAGGCTCTTGACCCTTAGCATCGATTCTACCCAAACCTGTAGGATCAATCTTAAAATTAAACAAGGAGTAAGAAAAGGCTACAAAACACAGAAAATCAAGAAGGGTGAACACTTTGTTGGGCTACAGATTGCAAGTGTGGGTGCCAGTATTCCACCCGAATATCCAGACTGGACCAGTCCCCGTCACAGGTGTCAGTGCCAGAAGCAGACCAGGCCAGCCACACTGTTCCTAACAGGCTACACTGTTTCCACAAGAGACGAAATGTCCCACATGCCCAGCTGGAGAGGAACAGGGTTGGGTGGAGAATGTCCAAAAGTCTGAACATTGTCCTAAAGGGCACCAAGTCATCCAAAAGTGATCACTAAAACACAAAGCATCGGTGATGCTCTAAGCTGACTAAATAAAATTTGTCCCCCAGCCTGCCCGTGAAGGGGTTCAGAGTGTGCCGCCTCACAACTGACTACTCTGGCATTAGGATTACTTTGCGCTGAAGGCGATTTAGAAAAAGCAAACACAAGAGGAGGTCTCTGCCAGCTGCCACTACACCTTGTCCCCTCCTCATCTGCCTGAGAGCAGAACATCAATACATAAACTCCTCTTGTGAAGGTATGCACACACCGACCACTGCCCAGATTTTCCTGTACTGGGAAGGGTATGACAACCTTCTTGTTAGACACAAAGTGGCACCAAGAAAGAGTCTACACCACCAGACATCGCTGACTGGCCCTTACCTGCATTAGGTTCCCCATAAATTTACCTTCCCACAATTTGCCACCCCTAGAAACTCAAAAACCCTTACTTTGTGTTGTCACCTCTCTACAGATTCACTCCTCTTAAGATGCTACATCAGCCCAAGTTCTAGCAGCCCCTTTGAATTACTCATCACCGAGGTCTGTGTGTTTGTATGATGCTCTGGTTAATAAGCTCTTTTGTGAATCTGTCTTTTGCCAGTAAGATGAAAGCTCCTTAGTTCATGAAAGTAAAACCAGGGACAGAATTCTATTTATAAATTTGCTAATAATGTCTTCCTACTACAGACTTAAGACTTCAAGTCATTTCAAGTTGTTAGTATACTATATCATATAACAAAATAAAAATACAATATATGAGTTAAACATAATACGAACTTGAGAATCCAAAACCAAAAAAGGCAGAGTATGTTAACAAGGTACAGCAAGCAGGTGATTTGCATAAAGGATGTTCAATCAGATTTTTGATCTCAGCTGCTTATTTGTAACAATAACACTCCCAAATCACTTAGGTTTAACAACAGAAAGAACTGGTGGTTTAATTGTAAATGTTTCAGACATGTAAACTTCCATAAAAATGGAGTAAAAAACTTCTTAAAGATAAAATAATTATTTCAGTTGATTTCTCTAATCTAATACATCCTCCTTTCCTGTCTCATTTATAATGTTGATATTAAAATTGTTTCATTTTCATTTTCTTTTCTTCTTTCCTCTGAAGCAATCTTTTTCTGGGAGAGAAAAGATAACCTAATAGATTTTTCTATCTTTAATTTCCTGCATTTTGTGAATTTTTAATGCTAATGCTTTAAAGAATTCCTCTTATTTAAATAAGATATTTGATAAAAAGTATTCCAGATAATCTTTCCACTAAATCTTTAACAGCAAAGCTTAAAAAAAAAGTTATTACCATATGCTCTTTAATGCCTAAAGCAAAGATCTAGTATGGAATTGAGAATCATAATGAGGTCGATCTCAATTCCATCAATGTTATGTTCCATTAAAATCAAATCCAATCACATTCCTCATTTCAACCCAGCATGGCGTGGCTTTGAGGTATGTTCAGAAATGCACTTAAATTAGAAGAGAAACATTAACATTTTATCATATGAATACCACTAATGGCTCAGAAGATTAGCAATAACACATTTCCGGAGACTTCCTCTACTAAAAATGTACTTTTAGTAATATTTCCACAGACCTAATTGTAACTATGGGAGGTGTGGTTGCAGCTAACAAAGTTCAGAAGCTCTTGTTTTTAAAAAAAAGGAAGAAAACAACCACTATCAGCGAAAACCCCTTAATGAAGAATCCAGTTCCATTTGCCATTTTACCAGAAAATAATTATTCATCTAAATCATCCCCAATTAAGTGAAATAAAGTAGTACAATTCTCAGGTGAGTAATCAATCATCCTAGATAGATTTCTATGAGTTCTAACTAAATTTGTTATTTTTGTGGGTGGGAGGAGGGGTTTATGTTTTCTCTACTACCTGTTAGGAAATGGTACCAAATCATCATGATTCCATTACTCTTCTCTATACTTTATCTGTACAGACATAGCCCACAAGGCTCAGAATGTCCAGTTATGGCAATCTTTCAGTGTGAAGTCTGAAGAAGGCTGACCTCATCATAAACCCCTTCAGAGTTAACCCTATTCCATACACCAACAACACATCGCTGAGAACAAGGAATAAGAGATCATTCTTAACTTATGGCAGGAATGCATTCCTTAACACTTTCTTATCTTTGAATGGATTCAACTTCTTGAGTGCTTAAATTATAACCAGCACTGTTAGAGATATGTCAGATATAGAGGCCATGGCCTCATGGAGATTGTAATATATACCTAAAGACCAGAAATGCATGGAATTAAGGAACTTTTAAGCTATAACTTCTCTCCAGCATCATGAGGGAGTCATTTTACATTTGTAAGAACTGAAGCCCAAAGAGTTTAAGTGCCTTTGCACAAACCACAGAGCTAGTTAGTATTCTGCCGGGACTAGTATCCAGAAGCCAAGCTCCCAGCCATCACTCATCCTGAATACGAAAAAGGGAAGAGCAGCAGGAAGAGCAAGTGTGGAAAACACTCACAGAAGGGCCACTATTTCTCTCCAAATTTTAATGACTGCTGAAATCACCTGCTCCTGCAGTATCAATCCATAACAATGTAATAAAGAGCAGATGTCCATTAACCCAAAATATGTTGAAATAAGGGTTTCCACTCATGTACATGAAGGAAACCAAAATATGATCATTGACATAAAAATTATTTGGAGCTGAAGCCCATTAAGTAGCAGCAAACTCAGGAACAGCTCTCTTTACCCTCCCCGGTCTGCCAAAGATATAAATTCTCCTTTTAGTGGTGCCTTACCAGCACAGAGATGGCACTAGAGGAGTCTGTAAATAAATTGACTTCATAGCTCCCTCCCGTATATTTACCTTCCCGCACTGTGCCACCCTAAAAGCCTAGGAAGCCTAGTTGGAAGCCTAAAACTACTTTGTCTTGTCATTTCTCCACAAATACATTATTCTTTGTCGAAGATCTTATATAAACTGGAGTCTAAGTCACCATTTTGAGTCATTCCTAAAGGTTTCTCTTGCATGAAATGTGCTGCATATGCCAAAAAACTACTTTTTCTCCTATTAATTTGTCTTTTTGTTTAACAATCCCAGCTGAATACGTAAGATGGGAAAGGTAAAGTTTTGCCTCCCCCCCCCCCCCCGCACACATAAATTCTTTCACAAGCTTAAGAAAGCTCTCTCCATCCTTAAACTCTCCAGAGCTGTAAGCTAAAAAGCGAGGCACTGAACTAGAAGCGATTGGAACACACGATGCCACATTTTAGTTGAAGCTGGGGGATCTCAATTGTGAGACCCTTTAAGAATGTGTTCTCAGAGAAGTCAGTGCATCTGGTGATCACACATTGGCCACAAGGCTCCATATCTGCTTTATGATCTGGAAGCAAGTGGAAGTGTGAGAAGCGGAGGCAGTGGGAAGAGCCGAAGCCAGAAAAGTAGGGAATGCTAAAGATGGAAGAAATTTCAGGTGTGAACCCCTAAGTTTTGGCATCAGCAACCAATTTTTAAAAATATTTTAAACCATTTGTTCCTTAATATAAAGGTTAATCTGTAATATTAAAAATGTACATATGACATTATGCTTAGCAGAATTAATTTTTTTCTGAAACTATCATTTTTAAGAACTCAAAAGAGTAAATTAGGCTTTTTTATTTTTATTAATACACAAGTAGTATACTAAATCTTTTGCCAATGAGATCTTTATATAAACTCAAGTACTGTATATGTGAATTTGCTTTTAAATATTTGGTTAATAACTATAAAAAATGGCTCATGTATGCTTAAATGCTCAGTGTTTGCAATTGGGGATAATTACAATGACAGCTGTGAACCCTCACTAAAAAAATAAGAAAAGACAGTATAAGAAGTTTTGTTTCCTGAGTCCCCTACCCACCTGAAGTCTTGGAAATATATGTATTTCCCAGAGAAACAGAGAAAGAAGGTTGGAGGGAGGGAGGGAAGTGAAAAGGGAGCAGGAGGAAGAGAGAAGAACTAGTGAATACAGACCCAGAGTGCCCGGGACAAAGGCTCAGCAACTTAGTGATCCAATCAGAACCCATTAAGTGTTGGCATGGTGGCTAGTAGAGCCATAACTGCATAACCACAACAAAGCACACCACATCTGAAAGCATTTTCTTAAGACAGTGGATGAAGATATTAAAATATTTGCTGTGGGAAAAGGATTGGTCAATGAAAAGTCTTAAATGCAGTGAAAATTTTTACTAATTTGAATGCCTATGGATTGCATTAATATATGTATAGTGTGCTGCCTTAATTGCTTTATTTTTAAAATATATTTTATTCATTATGCTATTACAACTGTCCAAATTTTTCCCCCTTGGCCCCCTTCCACCTGGAATCCCCCTTCCCTCCAGCAATTCCCCCATTAGTTCATGTCCATGGGTCATACATGAAAATTCTTTGGCTTTTCCATTTCCTATACTATTCTTAACATCGCCCTAACTATTTTGTACCTACCAATTATGCTTCTTAATCCCTGCAGCTTTCCCCCATTCTCTTCCTTCCTGCTCCCAGTTGATAACCCTCCAAATGATCTCTATATCTATGATTCTGTTCCTGTTCTGGTTGTTTGCTTAGTTTGTTTTTGTTAGATTCAGTTGTTGATAGTTATGAATTTGTTCCCATTTTAATGTTCATAGTTTTGATCTTCTTTTTCTTAAATAAGTCCCTCTAACATTTCATGTAATAATGGCTTGGTGGTGATGAACTCCTTTAACTTGACCTTATCTGGAAAGCACTTTATCTGCCCTTCCATTCTAAATAATAGCTTTGCTGGATAGAGTAATCTTGGGTGTAGGTCCTTGCCTTTCATGACTTTGAAAACTTCTTTCGAGCCCCTTCTTGCCTGCAAGGTTTCTTTTGAGAAATCAGCTGATAATCTTATGGGAACTCCTTTGTAGGTAACTGTGTCCTTTTCTCTCACTGCTTTTAAGATTCTCTCCTACATTTAATCTTGGGTAATGTAATTATGATGTGCCTTGGGGTGTGCTTCCTTGGGTCCAACCTCTTTGGGGCTCTCTGAGCTTCCTGGACTTCCTGGAACTCTATTTCCTTTGCCAGATTAGGGACGTTCTCCCTCATTATGTTTTCAAATACATTTTCAATGTTTTGCTCTTCCTCTTCTCCTTCTGGCACCCCTATGATTTGGATGTTAGCATGCTTGGAGAGGTCCCAGAAGGCCCTTATACTATCCTCATTTTTTCAAATTATTTTTTCTTCTTGCTGTTCTGGTTGAATGCTTATTCTTCCTTATGTTCCAAATCACTGATATGAATCCTGGTTTCCTCCCTTCCACTGATGGTTCCCTATAGATTTTTCTTTATTTCACTTAGTGTGACCTTCATTTCTTCATTTATGTTGTTGCTGTACTCAGTCAGTTCTTTGAGCATCCTGATCACCAAAGTTTTGAACTCTGCATCTGATAGGTTTGTTATCTCCATTTCGTTTATTTCTTTTCCTGGAGTTTTGTTCTGTTTTTCATTTGGGCCATTTTTCTTTGTCTCCTCAATTTAGCATCCTCCCTGTGTTTGTTTCTGTGTATTTGGTAGAGTGGCTTTTCCTCCCTGTCTTAGTTGCATGGCCTATTGTAGAAAAGGCACCTGTAAATTGTGTGGGGTGGAGTCTTAAGTAATCACCAGGGCAGGACAACCTGCTTCACCATTTTGAGGTTCTGTGGGGGAGTAGGGCTCAGAGAGGAGACAATGCTGCTGCCAGGCTTCTGGAGGTTTGCCCAGTACTCGCCCCACTTCCAGTCATTCACCCACTTCCCATATGTGACTAGTGTCCTTCCAGCTGTTGCTCTGGTGCTGAATCCCAGAGTGGGTGAGTTTGCGTAGGTTCTAAGTCCATGCAGGCACTTTAAATGAAGTCTCCTAAAATCCGGCAGTTTCTTCTGCTGCCCCAACCCCCACTGGTTTTTATAGCCGGAAGTTATGGGGATTCATCTTCTCAGAGCTGGACCCTGGTATGTGCAGTGTGGCCTGGAGTTGAGGTTGCTCACTTCCAAGGTATCCCTCCATTTTTGATCTACCATACATGAACGTGGGGCCCTCTGTTCACTACTGCCACTGCCCCACCTCTCCACCACACTGTGTCTCTGCACCTCTCCACCTGTCTCTTCAACTCTACCCCTCCTACCCGTCTGGATGAATATGGCTTCTTTAAATCCTTAGTTGTCAGACTTCCATTCAGTTCTATTTTCTGACGGTCCTGGGTGTTATCTCTTTTAAGGTCTAGTTATAATTCTTTCTGTGGTTGCCAGGGGAGGCAAATTGTGTCTACTTACACCTCCATCTTGACTGGAAGTCCCCTTAATTGCTTTACTTTAATGTTTGTAGAATATTTATATAAGAATATTAAGTGGATGACTCCTCACCTCTACCCCCTAATTCTATTTTTTCTCATTAGATTTCAAATAACTCAAACTCTAATTTGGCTACTTGGATTTTTTTGAAACCTAGTCATTATGACAAATATATCTCACAAGATTTTTACTTTGTAATTTATCATTTTGCCTTTGTTAAATTGTTCAGGAATTCAACAATTCTATTAAGTTTTCTTTGATGTATTAAAAATTATCATTTTCCCACCCCAACCAAGAAACTTCCATGACTCACTCTTTACTTGACACTGTCTGAACAATGCTCATTTGTTTTATTATCTTTCACACAATTGTGTTAATATTTCCACAGTTTTATATATAGCCTGTGCCTATTTTTGAAACACAATCATATTTTTTGTCTTTTTTAAGGTAGCCTTTGTTAACCCAATCATATTGAGAATGTCCAGGTTAATGCCCTAAAGCCTATGGTGTACTTAAGAACATATATTTATGCCAATTAATAGTTTTCTATCCATTAATATGGCATGGGCATAAATTTAGTGCTCTATGTTATTTTCCTCCTATTCAGTTTTTAGTTTAATATCTATTTTAATAATGTCTTACAAAATCTTGTAGGACCAAGAGTGAAATCACTTGTTAAGACCTCGCGAGTGTTTCAGTGCTTCTGAAGGTTCATGCCTTGCCATTGCCCATGTCCTTTAACCTTGACTTTTACCACCAAGGAATATGTTTATAGGGCAAAAGCAAGGAAACATGTAACCTTTAATGGTAAATTTGAACAAACAATACATAAGATGGATCATGTAAGATTAATTTAAACATAAATATGTACAACTGCCAAAAGAGGAAGGTCCCTTTACTCAAGGGTGTGTAATACCCAACTGATGGGAATTAAAATATAAATGAAAGAAAAGAAAAGATAATCACCACATGTTTTCTAAATCACCAAATACATGTTCCACACCAAAAACTAACATAGAAATGCACCCACCCATGCACCCACCCCACAAGACACAGTTCTAGACCCTTTTCATATTCACTAAGTGCCCCTTGAATTAATTTTATGATACAGTACGTTTGGGATGGAAGATGGAATGAAACTGGTCAACACAGTACACGACTGTGCTGGGGCTTTAAGTAACATCTAAGTCTTCAGAGAGCCAGGAAGCTTTGCAAGTTTCACTGGTTTCTTTGATTGGCGTAAATTGCAAATGACTCTGCATTGTGTCAGGCAACTCGCAAATGTTCCAGCTGACTCTGCAACCAGCCACAACGCTGCCAAAAGCACTGCAAGGAACATAACACATCTTTAACTTCAAGCAATAGCACTCAGTCTGCCGTGTTTTAAATGAAACACCCCCTAAGTAATTGTACTCAAGATTTGAAAAGTTTTTGCTTCTTTAAGCAGCACGAGCATGCACTAATAGCTTTCCCTTTTATAATTTTGAGGATAATAACCATTGGGGGGACCTGAGAAGAAAGTTAGCCTTCAAGGTGTAGACCTCAAAGCAAGGAATGAAAACATAAAAGCAGTTATGGTCCGCTTTAGACATCTTAGAATAGAGAATAATGGTCTCCGCTCCTGTCCTCATTCCTCCTGGGATCAGAGCTCCATTTGCAGTTAATGGCGATTCCTTCTATAGGAGGCCTTTTAGAGCATGTGTGGATTCTGAACAGAATCACAGAACTGAAAACTGTCACGGAATGTAGCCTCTGGACTGTTCACCACTTGCAGTTCATAGACAAAAAAGAAAAGAGGAGCTACACAATCAGCGGGTATTCCCAAAAGCGAGCGGGCCTGAAATGGTATCTAAGTGGCACATCGCAACACACAAAGTGTCATCCACACGACATACGGTTCAAATCCAAGACGCCTTGCTTACTAGCCACAGGAATTCAAAGAGTTTCATAGTCTCTCTGAACCTGACTTGTTTTCATATGAGAGAGGATGATAACAGGATTCCTCCCTTGTGTGTCTATTGTACTTACTATGTAAAGTCCAGTCTGTGAGGCACCGAGGGCAGTGTCAGGGACCTAGAAAGTGCTTCATAAACGGTAACTGTGAGGTGACAGTGGCAGTGGTGATGACGAAGAGGATGCTGACGTGTGATGGTCGCTATTATTAAGGCTTTTAATAGTCCAGTGTGTGATGCTCTTTCTTCCATGGAGCTTTCATACACTCCATTTGCTCCCCTCTTGACAGTCTCTTGTCCTTTTCACCAAAATGCCATCATTCTGAAAAATTACCCAGAGCATTAATGCCTCCAGGGAGACTGCCCTGAATCCAGTTTGGATGTTCCGCTTCTACTCTTCACATCACCCAGAGCCAAATGTAGATGGCTCTGTGAAAGCCACCTGGAGAAGCTGAGTTCTAAAGCGGGATTTAAAGATGCTTGGGTTTATACATATTCCAGACACTGTGCTGAGGGACGAGAATAGATGAATAAACGAGACAAGGGCACAGGCCACAGAAATGCTCCCAGGATAGACGTAGAGCTACACCAAAATTGTGACAAGAGCTATAACAGAAGTACGTAAAACATTCTGTGAGAACACGGGAGGGAGAAATTAATTAAATCAAAGCAAGACAGAAGGGGAAGCTTTATGGAACATTTCAGTTATAAAATAACATCAGAGTTGGACCTTAAAGAGTGAGTACAAAAAGTTTCCTAAAAGGATCTTATCACAACAGATTGTCCTCATATTTATACAGACAAACCATCTCTGAGGAGTACTGGGGACACAGCTCACACTGAAATACCAATAGATTATTCCACTTGCGAGCAAATAAAAGATAAAGAAGTTGAATGGAGTAGCTTATATTTAGCCTTTCATTTGTTCCAAGGGTGATTTTTAATCAAAGCAAGGCTCCACGATGTGAGCAGAGGTAATTTGGGCTCTAGTAGCAGCTCAGGTGGTGGTCAGGTTACATTTGCTTCTCCGTGATGGGACTGCTGGGTGGTTAAATGAATTGATGATTGCAAATTGCTTTGAAAATACACAATGCTGAAGAAATGCCATGAATTACTGTTGTTCAATATACTCGGGAGACAAACTTGTCTCCAAACAGAGGGTCTCTGAAAGATCGAGTATGTTTAAAGACATTTAAGAGCTTTCCTTTTTACAACAAAGATGGAATTTTTAACTAGATTTATTCTAAAGCCATCAAAATGTCTAAGGATAATCTTTTTAAAATGACGTTATAACGGAATAAATCTAAAATTGCTTATAAATTCCACTTACAGGAAACATGAAGGAAAAATGCATTAAACTAAAACACTTTTGCCATCTTGCTTAAAACTAAATTAAAAGACATAGAATGCTTCCCATGCAAATTGTAGCTGTGATAGCACAGAGCAAATAAGAAAAAACAAATTAGAGCTATCTTATGCATATAAACATACAGAGAGGATTCTTTTTAAAAAGATGATGGAAGAAACTGCTCGGAGAAACTCACATTTGATTCAAATAATCAATCATTCCTTACTTCAAATGGTGTTCAGCAATGTTTGTTAGTCTCCATGAACTCTAACCAACATTTACAAAAGATAAAATGGAAATGAGATCATTCCTATAATAATGCTAATAATATTGATGATACCTTACATTTTTATACTTTCTAGTTTACACAGCAAATTTAACTATCTAACACTCAAAATATTGTGAAATAGATAGGACAGGTGTCACCATTGTTTTTCTTAATTTTTAAACAAGTAATTGAGGCAAAGAGAAGTTATCGGGCTACAGAGGTTGAAATCCCAGGGCTGATAGGTGTCTGAACCTAGATGCCAACAAGTTCTTCTCATTTCTCAGCTAGTGACCTAGTGGCATTATTTTCAAATATTGAAAAGAGCTTCTTAAAACCTTTATCTAAATAGCAAGAAATAATAGAACACATTTCTTTTCATATTAAAATAGAATTAACATTTATAGTATTTAATTTTTTATTAAAAATTATTTTAAGAAAAAAATGTATTGACGTAAGAAAATGGAGCAGTAACAATGAATTAGACAAATCTTTCCCAAACTGTATTCCCTGGAACACTCATCCCAAAAGACACCAGTGAGTGAGCTGTGGGAAAAAATTTTACAGTAAAGTATATATGTGGGAAGTACTGCTTAGTAGGCCTCTTTTTTGTGACTCTATCTATATTAATACACAAAAAAACTCTAAAAGTATCGACAGCTAAAAGCCCATCACCGTATTCCTTCTCCATGTGTCTGAAATTGGGGTATGTGCTCATTTGAGTTAAGAGTAGACTAGCATATGACAGAAATAAGTATGGTACATACCTCTGGAGTAGCCATTTTAATGTGATTTTACTAAACAATAAAAGCTATAAAATATAACTTTTAAATTTAAACAAAAGGCTATTACTTCAAAGCACTTCGATGTGTGGGAGGCTGCTCTATCCCACGACCTGAAGAAGCCCAGGAACAGAGTCCCCTTCCATCTGCCATGACGAAGCCCTCCCTAGAAGTATCTGAGAAGAAAGAGGATCTGAAACTGGAAGAAAATCGGCATGTCCAATATTTAAAATAAGTTATATACCTCCTTAGGTTTGAATCACCTGTTAAAAAGAAAAAGGAGGAGAACAAGGAAAAAACATGCTTAAAGTAACACTGGGTTAAAGTGACCCTCGATGCTCACTGTATCTTCTGCGGAAAGCAGCTATTTCGCTGTCCCTGGGAATGCAAACTGTAGTCCTACTTATCCAGGTTTGAACAAGTTCAGGTGTGAATCGTTCCCATCTGTTTTAGGGTAAGCATTCACTTCTGTCAACTAGTTACTCACTTAGAGCAGGTTGGAGATGAATTATCAACCACGCTAAAAGGGAGTTTCATCATAATTCCTAAGTGAGCTGCTCAACAATCTAAATATTTAGTTACTTGTTTCTTGAACAGGTAACTTTGTGTGAGAAATTGCAGAGGAATTATAATTTGTCATTTGTAGGAAGTGTCCTGCATGTCTCCAGTTTGCAAGTTTTGAGGCCGTGATTGTCCTGAATTAATAATGTGTAGAAAGAAGAGGAAATGCAATTACAGTGCATGAAACTGAGGTCCAGAGACCTACATCCTGGTGGCTCCTGCTTTGCCTTAAATGAGCCATCACTTGATTGGCTCAGTATCTGTATCCAAAACATGACAAGATATTTGCTGAGATGATTTCCTACAGTTTCCTACCAAAGGCTGAAGGCTGGAAATATACAGACACTTGCACACAAGCATCCGTGTGCACAAACTTGTCAAATCTAACATCGGAATGTAAAGCACCATAGAGTCACTACCTAAGACTTGGATTTTTCCATAATGTGACTCAGAATATTAAGTAATGTCTCACACATGATAGGCACTCCATAAGCAACTAGTAGTTGAGCTGATTTGGGGAGGAAGGGGCAAATATTTTTAAAAGAGGCACCAAATCAAACAGGCTAAAGAAATGGTCGCTGGCAGGCATGAAAAAAGGATAGTGGAGAAGCAATGTAAATACAGATTAGAAACAAAATGAAGTGGGGCCTGCTAATTACTGATAAGGAGTCAGAAAGAACACAGAATTGCGATTGACTAGGAGGCTCGAAATTTCACACACAAACGGCAGAACCTGGAGGACCTCAATCAATCACTGTAAAGGGATCCTGACCATTAATAAAGATATAAATGTAAGAACTAAAAGGCAGGAAGCAATTCTTGTTTTAAGAAACTTAAAAGAGGAGGAAGGCAGAAGAATTACTTTTCCACAGATACATTTTTGTGTCCTGTTTGAATTTTTACCATATGTGGGAATTTATTTTCTTGATTCTTTTCCTTCCCCTGCCCACCCCTTCCCTCCCCTCCCTTTCTCTGTAGTTATTTAAAAAGCTTTCTAACAGAACAGTTTTTAAAAGAGGAAATAAAATATTTAAGTGATATATTCCCAATTGACTGGTTTCTTTAAACAAATACATTTATCTTAATAAACTTGGGGGTAAAGTCTGGCATGAATATACCAAAATTGAACCTATAATTAGTTTCTTTTACAAAATGACTTACATGATAGGACAGGATAAGGAAATAGCTTCAGGACTTCAATATGATATTGATTCAAAATCTAATGAGTCAGTACCTAATAGTGAGAGTTTGGGCCAATTCTTGGGAGTTTAGTCAATTGCAAGTTAGAGGGCACAGTCCCCAAGAATACCCTCATGTTTGATACTAATTGCAAGTTTGCAGGTATTTAAAAACCCATCTCAGGCTCAATAATTCCCTAGAAGAACTCACAGAACTCACAGAAAGCTGGTGTATTTGGTCATAGTTTATTACAGGGAAGGATGCAGGTGAAATCAGCCAAAGGGAGGAAGCGCATGTGGCAGAAACAGAAAAGAACAGACATGGAGCTCCCATCGCCATCTTCCTGTGGATGCGTTGCCTTCCTGCCTCTGTGTGACAGGACAAGACACACAGAGTGTCGCCAGTAAGGGAAGCTCACCAGGTCTCAGTGCTCAAAGATTGTATGGGAGCTCCATTAATAATAGTATGATTGAATGATTGGTCACATGACTGATTTCCATCTCTGGGGTGACTGGTGCCATGTGACGCAAAGCCCCCATCCTAAATCTCCTGCCATTCTCACATCACAATTATGAACCCAAAATTAACTAATAGATATGAAAGTACTTCAAAATGTCATAATTGTACTACAAATAAAAGTATTAGCTTTTTTCCGGTAGGCTTCCTTTCAAAATTCAGACAAGTCCTCCCCCACAAAAAAAGTCATCATTGTTATGATATAATTCAATTGTGCCTTAAAATGTAGAAATTATTTTAAATTAGTTATTTACGGTAAATGAACAGTTTTGCAATAAAATATTGTTAAATATTAATTAATAAATATTAATGAAATATATCACGGTATGATGACATAAATTAATAAAAAGCTATTTTATATCTAGTGATTGACAGTCCAAAGAAAAAGCAACACTGTTAGTGTATAGGACATAATGAATTCAGTCTATCACCTCTTCTCTTTAATGTTCTCCATGAAGCTTCCCTGGCTTTATTAACACTTTGTGAAAACTTCTAATTCTTAGGAATGAGAAGATTCATCTTACTTGCAAAGAGGAAATAGAGCGAACATGGGAGAAAAATTCCTTCCTTCCTTTTTTCCCTTTCTTTCTCTCTCTTTCTCTTTTTGTTTGGACTACCTTCATGCATTTTGAGAAGTTCCAATTAAAAAATTTTAGTGGGGAAGAATAACAGGATAGCACATTACTTTGAACATTTATAAATGGGATTAAAAAATGTAACCTCAAGTTTTTAAATCATGCATAAAACTATTTTCCTGTGTTCATAGCATTCTATTAGAGCTAGCAACTTTGTATTGTTATTCATTCCCTTAACCTGCACAGAAATCCAATGGATGCCACAGAGAGATAAAACCTTTCAATAAAACCTCTAACTAAAGAAAAGCCATGGGATAATCTAAAACTGAATGAATGGTGGAGCAGTAGCGAGGTCATGCCTGTTTGCTTGGGTCAGAAATGTGAAAGCGACAACAGTGGAATGCAATAAAGGATGCTCATCAGGCTGGCCACGCTATTGCTGCACCTTTATGAGTGAGGAGTCTGAAGTAGCACACAGAGAAGAAGGCTTTAGAGGCAGGGCTTTTTCAAGTCTTTATCCTCTCATGAACGTAACACCAATCCAAAGCCTACACTTCCTCATTCAGAAACTGAGCATAAGACCTGCGCTCAGTTCTAGAAACTGAATCTTGAGCCAAACAACACAAAGACCATAGAATTTGCCCATTAATAACAGTTACATGGAACCCGAGGGCTGCCCTGGGTTCTGATGTTTCTAACACTAAGTTTTCCATTATTTCTTCAATTTTTCTGAGTAACCCTACCTAACCTTTCAACAGATCCCAGAGACATTTTACTTTTTCTTGTGTAAGTTAAAACTGGTTTCTGATGCGTGCAATGAATGAGCCCTGACTGAAACACATCCTGTATCCAAGAATGGTAGACAGTCACACTACTGATGTCTTTGGTCAAGAACCTGTCAAGTTGACCGGTGAAATTTTTTCATGCACTTGACAAGAACTTCAGTCCTGTAAGAGATCCAGAAAGTGTATGAAGACATGATTCCTACCCCAGCCCCGAGTAAGCTTTGGATAAAGCCAGGGAGAGAGAAATAACATATGAGAAACAATTACAGAATTATGAATAACTGAGTTACTAAAAATAAATCTAATTTTTCTGTGGAAAGGGAGAGAATGAAATAGAACTAAACCTCAAAGACTTTCTGAAGGAAGATCAAAATTGAGTACTAACTATAATCTAAATAAATGGCCGCTGTGATTAGGAGTATAAATAAATGAATCTCCATAAAAAAATAAATACCTAGTACATACACTTAAACAAGACCAACAAAATCCATAGTGTCAAGAAATGTCTTTGGAGGGGGATCATGAAAAGAGTCAGGGTCTCCATCAATAAAATGCACATTAATAATGCAGTTGGCAATGTTCAAGTCCATTAAAAAGGTGCAAATAAGCAATCCTACCTCTGTTCATCACCAGGCATACCTTATCCAAAAGTCTCCGAGTAGTCTTCAGGAAATGCATGAGCTGGAGGCTAGCGCAGAAAAGAAACAGGACAGATCCACATAGGGGAGAAGACGGAAAAGGGAACCTACAAGAGAAGAGTGGAAATAATGTCAGGAAGAAGGAGTTAAACGTAAGGGAGAAAAGTTACAGGAGAAAAAACATCTCAGAGAGGTAGTATTGCAAAGGTTTCAGAAGTGACAGATTTGCCGTTGATGCAAAACACGAAGTACAAAGTAAGAACTAACAATAATTGAAAACAATTTTTGTGTACACTATTAGACCTTGGTTTTTTAAAGTCAAACCCTTTAATTTGACAAAAATGTTTTTTGTTTATTTGTTTTAACGGGTCCCACCAGATATAAATGTCTAGGACTCAAAGATTTTGTGAATGGCTTGAATGAGGGATGGGCCACTGCCTGGGGCAATGTCTCCAAAGGATAAGAACAGGAGAGAAAACCTAGGGAGACTGAGACAATTGTACTTGCCAGATGTCATACTGTCTAAGATCAGAAGACACACACTGACAACTAGGGCAGCTATATAATATATTGTCCAACTGGGACCCCTTTGAGAGTTCTATGGGGTTATTAATAATTGTATGAGAAGGAAGATTAGTGAGAGGAGGAGGGTGGTGGGGAGTTGTCTGAGCCCCGATGGTCAATGACGATTTCACGGGGCATAAGGATTTTAGATCAAAGTCTGGTGACGTGTGAGTCACCAACAGACGCCTTCCATAAGCCCTGTGGCCAGATGAGGGGCCAGGGCTGAGAAACCAGAGCCTCCACAAGTAGCCTGGAGCTCCTAATGCCTCACCCTTCCCTGGACTCTAGGGGTGACTTTGGAGGTGGGTAGCAGGCCCTGTCCATGTCCATGCAATCTGACCAGCTAAGTCACCAAATGAGTGATTCGTAAGCTGCATTTGTTAGTGATGATCTGACCAATCATGGGATTGGTACCTCTGCCTTATACCACTCCAGCTTCCAGGCCTGCACGACCTACCAAGTGACAAGTACCATGGGGACAAGAACATCTTGGGCTCATCAACCTTGGTATCACTGAGAACAAGCTCTGCACTTATCTGAGGGCTGAAAGGTTGAGTTGGAGTGACATGAACTACACTGATGCTCTTCCTTCTGGAATATTCCAACTGGAGAGGATAAGCATTCCTGATGGAAGAAGTGGCCCAGTTCCTGACCTACTACTGCCTGGCACTTGTCCAGCTTGATGCAGAAAGTGTGGCTGTTCTACGTGGCTGCTGCACTGTCTTCTCTGTGTTGCCCACAGTTCTGTGTGATCCAGGTGAGGCCTTTCTGACCCTCCCCTCCTTCCATGCTGGCTTCCCCTCTATTTCCCACCTGTATGCAAAAGTTGAGCTCATTAATGTCCACCGAGACAGTGAGATCACTGAGGTGAACACCCACCTGTTCCAGCTGACTGTGGACCAGTTGGTGAAAGCCTGCTTGAGGCTAGGCTTAAGGGGGAAAAGGGCAAAGGCCTTGTGCTCATCAACCCTCAGAATCCTCTGGGAGGCATCTACTCCCTGGACTCACTGAAGGAATACCTGGAATTTGTCAAGAGGTACACCCTACCTGTGATCATAGATGAGATTTACATGGAGACTGTGTTTGATGAATCCGTCACATTCCACAGTGTTCTGACTGTGGGAAGTTCCTTTGACCCCAATAGAACTCATATAATCTGAGGCACTAGTAAGGATTTGGGGATCTCTGACTTTGTTTTGGTGCTTGGTATACCCACAACAAGGAGGTAGCCTCTGCCGTGAGCCCCTCGGGCTTCCTCTACAGCACCTCTGACATCACCAGCACAGGCTGTGTCAGGTGCTCTGGGACAGAGAATGATTGACACAGTGCACCTGCCCACTAATTGCTCCCAGCAGCAAACAGCTTACAGGTGCATCACTACCACCTGTAAGGATCCCTTTTCTCTGGCCTCTATGTCTGGATCAACTTAAAAGAGTACTTGGACCCATGCACATCTGAGACAGAGCTGCTAATCTAGCTCTGCTTCCTGGACAACAGGCTGATACTGTCCCCTGGAGAGTCCTTCATGGGGAAGGAGCCTGGCTGGTTCAGCCTCACCTTCGCGGAGAAGCCCCTCCACCTAAAAGTTGCCATGCATCCATGCTCTCCAGCACTAGCCAAGCAGAAGCAGGATTTGATGCAAACACACATGAAGGATGTGCAGAGGGAGAGAAGTCTGCCTCCCAACCAGCAGCTGCAGCCACTCACAGGCTCAGGGGTGCCTGACCTCAGCCTCTGGTCCAGAAGGCTGTAGTAATGACCTGCTCTATGACAGAGCAAACAGCTGTCTCCCCAGAAATGGGCTCATTTGACACAGTCATCTCCCTCCTTAAGCTGAGCATCTGCCACTTTTGGAAGCTTTGCATTTTTTCATTCTTTTCTAACCATGTTGTGGTGTGAAATGATTTTAGGAGGTTTGGGGTGGAAAAGCCTATAGGAATAGAGGGAGCTCTGGATGAGTTTTATTTTGTATCCTATATATAATAAATTCCATGTTCTCCTAAGAGTGAATAATTGTGTAAGAACAAGGCACAGACCACATAAATACATAGTCAACCCTATTGATAAGCATTTCAGGGAGAGAAATGGGGTAAGCCTCCCAAAAAGCACTGGGCAGTTTGGGCAGGTAATTTTTGGCTGAGTATTATGCCGGCCTAGGCCCCAAATGATTGCTCAGACAACTGTCAAACAGAAAAGGCCCCTTCTCTTGTAGTCCCCAATTCCTGCCTCAGTTTACCCTGTCAAATGTGCTGAACACATATTTCAAGAGTATTGATTTGAAAGGGCACTACAAATGATTAGTCTGAATTTACCACATGCAAACATACATTGAATAGTAAGAAGAGATTCTAGAGAGGCAAGACACTCTTTCTCCGCATTTCCCATCTGTACAACCAAACTGTCTTTCTTCTCAGGAGGATTTCTTCTTGAAACTCTTTCCCAACTCTGTCCTGCTTGAGGTGTTGTCACACTTGCCATGCCTTCCTTTTGTTATGGCTCCTAAATCCTGAAACTACAAAAAAACTAAGAGAGTTTTCCAAGTAAGACAGAGCTCCCTGGAGTCTATATCATTGATATGTTAACCAAAGGAAACACCTGACGTGTGTGTGATTCCAACGGTCAGTGGCCCGGGGGTAGATGTGGGAGCAGGGGCTGAATAATCCAGTCGCATTACAGTGAGCCAGTGGTACCAGGTCATTTTCAAACCACGACTGGAATTGTCTTTCTGTATTTAGCCAGAGACAAAGAGATTGTATGTGGAGACACGTTAATTGCCCTACAGAGTCCTGAATGATAATGTGACAGCAAAGACATCTCTGAGGGGAAGTTTGAAAACTCTAAAGCAAGGAAGCGATCACCTTGCCTTAAGAGATCAAAATGTGATGAGATTTACTTTTCTCATCTCTCCCCTGTGAGGGGCGAATGGGTATTAATGGGGGAGAGGGCGCTGACGATGGGGCTGCTATCACCAGAGCATACATAAGTCAGCAGAGGACATGCTCCTGAGCCAGAAGTAAGCACATGGCAAGGAGACCTCCTGTGCTGGGGGCCCTCGACTTCACTAATAGCTCTGCAGAAAATCTAAGTCAGGAATGGCAGAGGTCGGGTAGCTGGTTTGTGCCCTCCCTCGGTGACAGCTCCAGGCAATTTTACTATCCAGCTGTTCTGTTTTTCAAAACTAAAGTAATTGGAATTGAACTACAGAGCTTTGCTGAAACCCTAGCAATTAACAGTGCAATTTCCCAAATTGCACTGTAATGGGAAAGTGTCCATCAATCAACCCAGTGAAATAACACATTTTCTCACCAGATGTGAGATTTAATATCTTCATAACTCTCTGGATTTACCACTTATGAATTGTCAGCCTTGCCTCGAGCTCTGAGAATTAATGGGCTACATCCCTGCTATGCAAGGATGGTTTACAGTTGTAAAATATCCCTACCTTCATTTTAGATATGTTTACCAGAATGTTCTTCTCCAAGATGTAAGTAGAAGACATGCTAGATTGGAAATTTTTATTTCTATTTATATGGTATATATTATCATTGTCTAGATAAATACAGTTCCCAGAGCCTCATGACAGCACACTCTCAGAACAAGAGTAGCCAGCTTATCACTGGCACTGAACAATAAATTACAGTGTGAAGACACAACAGCTTTCAGTTTTAAACGTTAGGATATCCTCTATGGTTTTCTGGATAGAGACTGAAAATATTCTAAGTTTCTAATTCTGTATGTACGTACAGGTCCTGCTGTTCATCCTGGACTAAGAAGAGAATTTAAAGAATCCACATATGCTCAACTTGTCATTACAGTTAGCAGGTACTTTGGTTCTCATTTTAGCTTTCACTCCAATCTCAAACATTTGAGCCCTGGCCAGGATAAAACTGCCTCTTGAAAGCATATCAGGCAGATTCCTACGATGCCAGAACCTCCAACTTTCCAGGTTTCGAAAGGGACTGAATTCATTTAATAAATTATCCATCTACTGTGTTGTTCCAGGGCACGTGCAGTGATATGTACAGGGTGTCAGGGGGCAAGAGGAGGAGCCAGCAGAGCTCGCAGGTTTTGGCATGGGGTCTTGTGGTGGCGGTTAGGGAAGGTCCCCAGACAACACAATGTCTGAAATAGTCTTCACATCACAAAGGACATGTGTTGTCAGACACGGGGGCCTTCTAAGTGATTATAGTTATTTAAGAAAAACAAACCAAACACCAGACCAAGAACTTCAGCATTTTAAGGAAAGTTAAGAGACCATCTATTTTATTTCCTAATTTCAGAGACTCATAAAATGATTCAGTGATAACTCAGTTGCACCAATGCAGCAGCTGACACACTCACCAGGCACAACATGTTACCCTAAATAGCATGTCCTTCATTCACAACTGGTAACATTTAATGATTTTTGAAAATATTTGTTAGTTTTAGAAGTTAACACATTCTTTTTGGCAAAAGAAAACATCAGAGGACACGAAGAAATCACCTTGTGTAAATAATAAAGAAGTTTGATATGTCTATATAAAATATATTCTATCAGAGATTAAAATCACAAAGCAATAATTACATATTAAGAAACCAGTCAAAACCCATAAAAACAGAGTGATAAAATACAATTGAGAATGGTAACATAAATTCAAATGATTATAGGAATCTCCAACAACAGAGAAATAAATTACTACTTAATAAATAGTATTGAGCCAATGTGATACCACTATAGAAAAATTATATTAGAGTTATTCATCATACCACACACTGCATTAATTCCAGGTGAGTCAAACTTTTTATGGAAAACTGGAAGAAAACAAGAGTTCCTCTCCAGCCACAGAGAAGAGATAAATTCCTGATACTGAAGAAATGAGGTATATTAGGGTCTTATCAGAGGCAAGATGGGTCAGCACAGATACGTAAAACTAAAGCAGCCGAACTATAATGAGGCCATGCAATATATGTGTGTCTGTGTGTATGTATATATATATGATTAAAACATACCATCCCACTCACATTTGTGTGTGTGTAAAGAATTGGTGTGTTATGCAAATCAGTGTCCAGACTGCCATTCACAAAGGCAAACAAATCTCACATGGATAAAGAGGTAGAGAAGTATCATAAGGAAGGAAAACACAGCCTCACAAACAATTAAGAGTGGTAACTAAAATAACACACAGGCATCGTGGCATACCTACTGGCATAGAAAACAAAATATAAAAATGCTAACGTTCAATGCGGGACTTTGGGGAATTAGAATTTAAAACCCAGAGCCTGTCCATGGCTGGATCGGGCCAGCAGCACTCTTTTCTTTTCCCTACACAGTTTTTAAAAACGCTTTTAAATGTCTTGCCAAGGCTTAAAAGTTGTGAGATTTCATATAAGATCTGGATTTCTAGATCCTCCATAAAAATGGAAAGTTCTATGCCAACACTGAAACCACATTTTTCACACGGCAACATCTAGGCAGAGCTGAGGAGAGGCTGCTGCCCTTTTCGAAGGTGGCCTGGCCCCGTGGCTTCTTGCTGTCCGTGGCTTCTTGCTGTCCTCACCGCCCTCTGCGGTCAGCCAAACCCCTGGTGAGCCACACACACCTATTTCACCACTTTGGGAAAACCAAGAAAAGCTCGCGTTTTCAGAATTTGAGATTTATGATTTATACATTGCTAAAGTCATTAAAAAGTTATTTGTTTTCTTTAAAATATTTCTGGAAATATTTAACAAGTGTTGAAAAATCTATTAATGGGGACTTTATTACAAAGAAACAGACATCTATCTCTTGAGCCCATCTTTCTCTTCCCACCCAAAACAGAAAATGTTCACTCAGAATAGCAAAATGTATGGGAATAAACCTAAATATCCAATAGCACAGGGTGGGGCAAAGTAGGTTTAGAGATGTGAGTACTCAAAACACAAGAGTTTTTTCCCACATTATTATTCATTAATTATTGTATTATTTTCCATAGGAACAATGTAAACTTACCTTCGCCCCATCCTGCACATGAATAGTTGGATAAACTGAGGCATAGCAGCAGGGGACACCTCCCTGTAGCTATTACAAATTAAATTACACTGCTATGTGCTTAGTTTAATGACAGTGTGTAAAAGAGATTAACAAGAAAAGTTCCTATCAAGCACTGCCAACTACATGAATGTCCAGGGCTTTATTCTTACAGAGATGTGAATGCAGAATGATGTTGATTGAGTTCAATGTGCATGAACCATCTTCCACACAAAGGTCTTACAATCACAGCAACACGCTGCAAAAGGAGATCCCTTCTTTGGAAGACTGACCCATACAACTGTGCCAACGTGCTTCTTGGAGACTTGTGACTCAGAGCCCACGTGGCCCTGGTTGTGGTTCTCTCACTGTTTCCACAGCCTGAGTGAGAATCAAGCACTTCTCAAATGCATTGAATTGAAATCTCTCTTGAGTTGAAAAAAATGTATTTGGGTGGTGGGCACAACTACAAAATACACATCATGCATCATAGAGATGTGCCCTTGAAACCTGTGTGATCTTATTAACCAACGATACCCCAGTAAATTTTATTGAACAAAACAAAAGTTGTGAAATTCAAAGGTGAAACCAAAGAAAGAAAGAAAGAACATTTATTTATGCATTTTCTCAATGACCTTAAAATTTGAAAGGATTGAATAACTGATCTACTCTACACTCATATAAAGATACTGCTTGTGTTTGAAGCCAAGGGTCCAATTATATCCCCTACAAGTCAATGAGGCAGGGATGTGTAATGGTTAAAAGCATAAGCTTTGGAACAAGACACAAGAAGCTTTAAATCCTACCTCCAAATCCAAGTCACTAAACCTTTCTGGTTCTCAGCCATTCTTTCTGTTAATAAGGAGGATAAGTATTTTGGTCATTAGAAATGTTGGTAGTATAAATGAGCTAATAAATACAAATGTTTAGCGTCTAGCCCAAAATGAGTTATTATAGCAGTAGCTAGTATTTTTATTAACATCATTCAAGTTTTAGTTTTGTTTTTCATCTGAGCATTCTGATATAAGTCTCAGTTTTCTCTTTGTAATAGTATTTTTCTCTTCTTAGAACCCTCTTGGGATTTTTTCTGCTTTCTCTCAAAGCGTGACTTTCGCTGCGGGGTGGCAAGCATTCTGCAATATTAGCTTCCAGCAGAGTGTTGTATCCTAAAGAGTGAGGCAGACTCCATAATAATAGTTGTTATGATCAGGGCAGGAAAGATTTTACTATAACCTGCAGCAATCTGTCCTACAGGAACCATAAACAACTCTAAAGTCTACGGGAGAAAGCCTAGACCCTGGAAACTACAGTAAGAGTTTCTCAGAAAAGGAACATTATCATTCCATTAACAAATCAAATCATCTATAATTTTGCCCACATTTACTCCATACCTTAGAAAGAAAACTGGTAACTAAAATCTATTCTGATACAAGTGCTAAAGACATAAGCATGAAATGGCCAATTAAATTCCCTTTATTTATCTATTTATTTATTTACTTACTTACTTACCATTTCAAAGCCTATCTTTAGTGGAACTGATAGCCTAACACTTTTTCTCCAGTGTTTTAATAAGTAACAGAATATTTCTTTGTATCTGATCTTAAAACTTATTTAATGAATTAGCTTTTCTTTCTGTTTAAAGAAAAATTAAATGACTTTCCGGCTGGAGTTAACTGAAGGTGACAAGAATATAGTTGTGACATTTCACACCACTAAATAGTAAACAGACCCTAGGCTCTTTGGAGGTGAGTAAGCTTCTGACTCCTGTCCAAGTGAAAGTAGCATAGGGATTTTTTTTTCAGATGGAAAGGTAAACCCACTTAAAATTTAAAATAATAGTGATAGAAACAAAATAGGGGCAACATTCTGGTTCTTTTTACTCATCAATTGTGTTTTACAAAGTTTAAAAAATGAGATTCTAGTAGGAAAATTTTAGGTTAATATGAATTTCATTACATTTGGGAGTGGTAGCAAGGGAAGCTATCCTAAGATTTAATAGTGGGTTCATATGCAAATAGAGCCTTAAAATTATACCCAAATAGATGTAAAATTATACTCATTACTACCAAAAATAAGAAACATAATAGAATGTTTTAAAACATACTTTAAACAGCTACATTTGATACATAAACCAAAAATATATATGTTCTATGATTGTGGGAGAAAAATGACAAATTTATTTCTGTCAATTGAAGAAAGAAAGATAGAAAGAAAGAAAGAAAGAACGAAAGAAAGAAGGAAAAGAAAGAAAGAAAAAGAAAAGAAAGAGAACAAGAAAAGGGAGAATGAGTGCCATCTTGTGGAGAGACCTATGCTTATCACATCCAAGTTATCTGCGTCCTAAGCTGCTCTTTCTTCGATTTTTTGCATGCAAAGCCTATGGAAGACTTCCTTTTGCCTTCATCCACCTTGCTCTATGCTTTGTATAAATGTAATACTTTATTTTTCCAGTGGAAAGGGTATTGTAAGTTGGCATATGCTTGAAAGAAATCAATACTGTAGTCTGGACAACATTAAGAAACATTCCTGGGTGGAATGCTGAGACATTCGGAGCGGTGGTTTACAACCTTGTACACAATTGCCAGAGGAGTAATATTCATTCAAAAGAGGCAGGTCTCAAAGGTGTGAAGATAACTCATGTGTGTGACGATCTGGGTCCCTCTAGAATCTCACCTGTTCTGTCCTGTAGCCTGACAGAGATTTAGATATGCTACAGACTTAACAACCCTGCAAGGTAAGTGCACATTCTTTTCCAGTTTCTGGAAGTTGAGTCTCGGATTAGTTAGATAAATTGGTCAAGATCACAAAGCTAACAGTGATACTGACAGGCCGGCCAGAGGTCCGGGAACAGGAGGGGCCAGGGAGGAGATCGCAAACTGACCAAGGCAGTGGGCGGGGATGCGGTGTCCAGGTAACCTAGCTCCTGCCTTTCCAAAGCTCTGTCTTTCTACCCCCTGCACCCCCATTCTGCTCCTGGTGGCAGAGGCCCCCCTCTCTTGGTCAAGATGGTTGCGGGAGTAAGTATTGCAGTGAGCACACACAAGGATAGTGAGATAATTAGATGGGAAAAGCCCTCCTACCCTCTTCCAGGACCTTATTGGGGGTGGGACCAGGAAAGGCAGGCATATGGGCCATAGAGGCCAGAATGACGGGAGGTACCAGACAGAGAAACCCATAAGTCTAGCCTGGGTAAAAGAAGGGACTGGTTGGGGGACAAACCCTCCTGGAGCATGGGGACTGCCATCCCACATGGGAAATTAATATAAACCCAGAGGAAAGAAGGCATGGGTTCTGACCCACCTCACAAACACACTGGCCAGGGGTGCATTTGCAGGACCTTGTGGCCCTGGAAGCCATGTGGCCAAAGGCAGCGCCAGCCCACAAGGCCCACACCTGGGTTCAGGAGGGAGCCTGAGGCCTGACAGTGGCTGGGAGAAAAACTGAGCTGCCTGGATGACCACTCAGCACTGCCTGAGTTCCCAAGGAACAGGACTTTGAATTCTGGATGCTACCTTTGCTTTTGGTCTGCCTGAGGGTGGCTGGGCTTTCCTCTGGGTTTCCTGGAGAGGATGGGCTTTGAGAGAAGAGTCTGCCATTCTCCCAGATTGTGCAGCATGTGCATAAAGACCTCTTTCCTTTCTCACCAACCTCTGCCTCTGGAATTTGCCTATTGGTGGCAGTAGGCAGCTGAAACCCTACTGTGGTTCTGTAACAACAGTAGCAGAGTTGGGATTTGAATCAAAGCTCACAGCTTTCCTCAACACCAAATTTATTCTCATGTCTGAAATTTCTGAGACTTCAGAAATAACTGTAGTCACAGACATAATCATCTTGAAAAATAAATGCTTTTTAAAATAAAGCCTTAAAACTTATTTTAATTATTCTGGCTATGTACCATTTTCCCCACATCCCAGCCAGGACTAGAATTATGAAAATCACTGTACGCTCCACTGAAAAATAGTTTCATTAGCATAGAGTGAAATCTAGCTGTTCCACAGGCGGGGGACACATATACCCTCAGTTGTAAAAGCTTGTTAACTAGAGATCACTTTTTAGTTCACTATCTCTCTTCAACATTAGATAAATGTTAATTAACTGTAAACCATGAAATGATTCACTGTTAACCTCTACCCTAAAACAGAATTTTCCAGGTTGGAAGTTCTGTATCTGATTATAAAACATTTTTTTCTCTTTTAGAATGGAAATGTTTCCTTCTTAAATTAAAAAAAAAGCTAAAATTTTAACAACATAAATTGAAAATACACCTTGTAATTGTAATTATTTCACCCTTGCCGGAAGTGTATGTAAAAACTTTTGGTAGTCATTATTGTTGTCCTCATTGGGTCTTTTTTTGGTTCCAATTATCTAGTGATTTTTAATATTAATAATAGATCACATATTTTGGTAATTAGCACAGGAAATTATTAAATTTATAAATATAATTCATAGCTATAACACATCTTCTGATCTAATCCAAAAAAATAAAATCTGTAGATTCCAGGAAAATCTTCATCTAAAACACCGAATACATTCCCATTCTTTTGAGCTTCTTCCATTCATCCCAAGGTATGGTTGTCAATAAAAACAAATTAGGCAATGCATTTTTATTTATTCAACTTCCTTTATTTTTATTGTTTAGTTTCTATTTAAAAGATTAATTCAAGGACCTGTTGGCTTCATTTTCCTCATCTGATTGGAACAGTAATCTTTAAAATTTTTGAGCAATATTTTCCAACCTGCAGGTTATGGAGTACTGCAGATCATGGAATGATTGCCAGGAGCCTGGGAACTCTAATGTGCAAATACTTTTGCAGATTGGATATATTATAGGTCATGTACTCTCATACATATACATACATACACTACCAAATGTGTTGTGGCTTTTGATTTACACAATGGAAATCCATTTTATAGTTTAATGGCCTCCTCATTATCATTGCTTTTCATAGTCTTGGTTAACCAAGACTAAACATGAAACTGCCACAGAGGGGGTCAGGCTGGGAAGCATTGTCCGTAGGCGACTTTCTTTTTCCTTGAAGCCATCATCTCAGTGATGCACGGAGCTGCCCATGGTGCTTGGCAGAGAGCAGAGAGAATGAAAAGAAATGCCATGTTTCAACAACTTGCAGAGGCTCCTGCCTGGTTCACTATTTCTCTAGTTCTTCTTCTAAGATCATCTGAAGGTCCATCCTGATCAAATCTCACAGTTCCAGCTAGCTGAGTGTGGTAGTCATTATGGATTAGAAGGCCCAAATACTGAGTAGCCCAAATTATTTCTGTTGCTTTCACACAATGCCCAAAACTAACCTTTGGAAACTTTTCCTAAAGAAGAAAAGAATAACTTCTCCATTACCCTCAACTTCCCTCTTCTCTATCCTTTTTTTGAAACCATGGGCTACGGGTTGTTTTTGCCCATTATTCGGGAAATGATCAACGAGAAAGGAAAGGAAGGACTGGAGCAGCCACTGCTCTTTGATTCGTGACAGGAATGCCAAGACGTGCAGTCTGGCATCTTTATCACCAAGCGCAGACACTACTTAGCCTTCCTGCCACCGTGAGCAAGTTCAAAAGGAATAACTTCAACGTAAAAGTTCAGTTGGTTGCTCTATAGTGAAATAAATTATTACAGCTGCTACATTTTTGAAGTTACTCTATCAGAATTTTAAATCCTTTTCCATACATCCCCTAAGGGTGTGTGAGCTGAACCAAGCCTCCTTTTTGTTTTATGATTTCTAGGCTGACGGGAGTTCACAGCAAAAAGAACTTCCGAACATCAATCCAGCCCTGTCCGTCTGCTCTTTTATTTGACATGCTTCCTTTTCATTGTGATAACTCTTTTTTTTTCACATTTAAAACATGGCATTCAATATAAGTCACTTGTTAAGAACTTCATATGAAATGCAAGACTTATCAAATATAGAAAAATTAATAGAAATCATGAAGGAAAAATGAAAGGGTATAATATAGATTCAGTGGAATTATTTTCTATTGTATTTAAAGGGATTACAATACAATTCCATGATGCATGTAAGTGCTTTTGTACCCTTATTTTGAACAAAAGTATGTGGAGTGCTTTTACTCAATGCTGAAGGAGGAGAGGCATATTATCAGAGAATGATCTGGCATAAAAATGAAAAATACTTAAAAAGTTAATAAATATTAAGATTTTTTTGAGGTGTTTCAAACAACTCCTTGGTTACTCTGGAAGGAAGTCAGAAGTGAAGTGTTTACTTTTTGAAATGAAGTGTTTACCTAACTGCATGTTGCAACATTTTAGGGGCTGTGAAACCAGCTTAGTGGCATTGGTTTATGAACTAGAATCGAACAGATCAGAAAATTTTACAGGACATAACATATGACAAAGGTAGAAGCTTCTTTGTCGTTAAAAATGTCTGTCTTCTAGCTAGCAATATAAAATGGATTACTTACTGTGTACCAGGTCAAAATTTTTGAAAATTACACTAGGAAATTTTACATCACCCAAACAGTATATACAGCAAGTCAGGCTCTAGTGGCAAACTAACACCCACAGCTTCTCTCTCTACGCTCAGAGGGTCAGGGCTTGCAAGGGTATTTTCGAATTTCTTCTACAGAAATATGATTACAGACCCTGCATACTATATATAGGACTTAAATTAAATAAAATGTGCAAAACCCAGCAGGTATTTGGGGAAACATATTAGTCAAGAATTATGACTCTTTGGTTTTATTTTAGCTAATGTATTTCTGGTTATTAAAAATAAAAACCAGTATTGCCAACAGATTTAATTAGTTCATGTTTGATACAAAAATGACAAAACAGAATCTTTGAGGCCTCAAGCACATTTCTAATCTCCATACAGTCTCAGCACTGGCTAGGGGTTCACATTCCGTCCCAGATTCTTAAACTATCACAGAGGCGGCCAGTTAACAATCAACAGAACACCCAATGTTTCTCATCATGTATGGATTTTTAAACACTCTAATTTTTGCCAAAATTTTGGTTTAGTAGTATTGATGATGATAAAATAATATAACATTCATAAAGGACCCAGGGACAAAGACAATGGGGAGGTATATTGAATGTGGGGGGTAGGGAGGTTAAGGCAGGGGAGAGAAATAGGGGAAAATGGGGACAACTATAATTGAACAATAAAAATGAAAAAAATAAATTTAACAACTTGGATGATATATAAAAAGTTATTAAAATACATTATATCAAAATAGAAAAAATAATATAACATGATATACAACAAAATTAATAATGGCCACATTTGTTGGGTGGCCCACTACATGACTAAGCACTATAAATATATCTCATTTAATTTTTAGAACAACCCTATGAGGTTGATTTTATGGCTTCCATTTTCTGAGAAAAAGCTGAGAAAGATTTAATAATGGGTGGACTGTCTTAGGATTAAACTCAAAGACAATGTTCTTCTCACTGCCTCAAGATCATGAGAAATAAAAGAGAAGCTATTTTTCATATATATATATATATATATATATATATATATGTATATGAGAAATATATATTCCAGATTTCTTAGTGCATGGGCAGGGAAGGGAAGGGAAGGGATAGATAGGTTCAAGATTAAATTTACAAAACTAAAGTGAAGTATCAAAACCTGAAGGTCTTCATCAAAACCATAACTCATTAAAATAATAAACATGTAATTGTTAATTGCTGTAGCTCTATTTTGAATGTGAATCTTGGTAAATGGTAAGTAACTACATACATGCACAAAATAATAAAAGTCATTCTTAGTTCTCTCTCAAAAAGAGAAAGAAAAAGAAAAGGGAAAGAATGTTTAAAAGGAAGGAAAAATGGTAGTCAAATAGTTGTCTCAACAGCATGGAGAGGTGACCGAGGACCCCACCTGCTATTCCTTCTCCTGACCTCTCGCACTCACACGGCTTCACTACCCCTAGTAGAACTAGTCCTCTGCATTAAAGCTTAAACTCATGTGCACAAAGAGGTGAAAGGCAGCCTGGTAGAGAGGAGATGCACAGGCTAAGGTGAGGAAGACCTTGGTTCCCAGTCTGTCTTGCTCTTCCCTGGCTATGTGACTTCAGGAGAGTTAACTGAGTATGAATTAAAAGCAGTAATTTATGAGGAATTGCCTAGGTCATTGTTTGGCACACAATGTACACAAACTTGTGACTCGTATTCATTAAAAAAAGACCTTAACAGCTTTTTCCCCTCCAAAAACGTACTAACTTCTAATATCTAATCAAAAGATTAGTCAATTAAAACCTACCAAACAGCATTCCCCATACTTTTCTTATTCCTACTTTACTGTCATTATTTTTGACAATCCAAGTACCTCCCATATTATGGCTTTCATAATGTTTTTCTTTAAATCAACATTATTTCTATTGAAATAATTAGTTTTACTATAAAAAGGAAACAAGGGACAAAATAAAAATATACAATTTTCTAAAATAAGTATATAACCATTAAAATAGTAAAAAAATGTTCACCCACATTACTGCCTTATGTCATAACGAGCCACACTTGGGAAATCTTGTATTGGCAGATACAGAGAGAAAAGCTTTAAAGGCATCAGAAAAATATGTTTTAATTCCACAAATAGTGGTGGAACAACTGAATATACACATGTAAAAGATTGAATTTGAACTCCTACTTCATATCAGATGCAAAAATAAACTCAAAATAGATGAAGGATCTAAATGTAAGAGTTAAATGATAAACCTCTTAGAGGAAAAAATAGGTGTAAATCTTCATGACATGGGACTAAGCAATGGTTCTTTAAATCGCACACCAAAAGCACAAGCCACCAAAGGAAAAAATAGGTGCACTGGATCTCATCACAAGAAAAACCTTTTGTGTAACAAAAGATGCTATAAAATGAAAAGACAAACTTGATAATGATAGAAAATATTTGAAAGTCATATATCTGATAAAATTCTAGTACCCAGAATATTAAATAACACAACTCAACAATAAAAAGACAAATAACACAATTAAAAATGGCAACGAATTTGAATAGCCATTTTTCAAGTAAGATACACAAATGGTCAATAAGCAGATAAAAAGATTTTCCACATCATTAATCACTAAAGAAATGTAAATCAAAACTACAATGAGATATCACTTCATATACACTGTGTAGGGTACATATTTTTTAAAAAAATGTTTTAGACGTTTGATGAGGATGTGGAGACCTGGCCACTTTTACATATTGCTGATGGGAATGCGAAATGCTGCAGGTCCTATGGAAAAGCAGGTCCTTAAAGCATTAGCAGAGTTATCATATGACCCATCAATTCCACAACGAGGTATCTTCCGAAGATAAATAAAACATCTTGTTCACAAATTTCAACAGCAGCATCATTCATAATAGCTCAAAAGTGGAAACAACCCAAATGACAATTAACTAATAAGTGGATAAAATTTTGATTAAGTAATGAATGGATACACAAAATGTGGCTTATTCACACAATGAAATACTACTCAGCCTTAACGAAGTAACAAAATATTGATACAAGCTCAAACAATAATAAATCTTGAAAGCATTATGCTAAGTGAAATAAGCCAGAGGAATAAAAGGCCACCTATTGCATGATTCCAACTATATGAACTCTCCAGAAGAGGCAAATCTATAGAGACAGAAAGGAGATTCACCGTAGCCCAGAGCTGGAGGGAGGGAAGAATAGGGTTAGGGTTTCTTTTTTTTGGTGGTGTGAGGGAGATGAAAATATTCTGGAATTAAATGACAGTGGTGGTTGTAAAATTCTTTAAATATACTAGAAATCACTAAATTGCATATTTTAAAATGGTGAATTTTATGGTCTATAAATTATATCTCAGTATATATGAAAGGAATGCATAGTTTGGGAGTGGAGGGTGGAGACAGGGAGAGAATCTCGCAAAGGAAAATAGTTTGACCATTAGGCTATGGCTGAGTCATTCAACATTTACTTAAGCACATACTACGTGCCAGGCATTTTAATAGTCACTGTAGATACTAAGGGGAGCAATTATCATGGAACTTTAGTGTTGTTGTAGAGACTCTGAAATTTCTAAAAAGCAATGTTTACTGAATAACAAAGATAATTTAAGTAACACTATGAGAAAGTTCCAGAGGCAAACAATATCTCCACACTAATTTTGCTTGAGGCCAGTAGGTAAAAATCATGTTTAAACAAACAAATAAATAAACAAACACACAAAAACATTAGTATAGTGGGATGTTTAAAAAATCTTTTCTGAAAATAATTTTCATATCTTTTAAAATTTATCTTTGGTAAAATATAAAATAAAATTTACATTTTATTTTAAATTTTCTTTATTTTTTTTTTATCCTAACCCAAGGACATGCTTCTTGGCTATAGAGAGAGGGGAAGGGAGTGAAAGAAAGAGGGAGAAAAACATCTCTGTGAGAAACATCAATCAGCTGCCTCTTACACACGCCCTGAGTGGGGACTGAACCGGTAGCCGAGGTATGTGCAATGTGCCCTGCCTGGGAATTGAACCCAAAAGATTACAGTCAGTAGGTAAATGAAGCAGGCCGGGGTAGAAATATGTATTGTATG
This sequence comes from Desmodus rotundus, assembly GCF_022682495.2. Taxonomy (NCBI): domain Eukaryota; kingdom Metazoa; phylum Chordata; class Mammalia; order Chiroptera; family Phyllostomidae; genus Desmodus; species Desmodus rotundus. Next base: position 30,618,134 of record NC_071388.1, on the reverse strand, counting down.
TGCATATTGACACGTAAGTCTTTTCCCTCAGATGTCAAGATGAAGGTTTGCTTCTGGCTTCCTCAAATTGACAATTTTCCTTTCCTTCTTAAAGGCTGTTCCTTGGACAATGAAGATATGGACCATTTTATGTTCCGTTCTGTGGCTACAAGAACATTATTTCATGCTATCATCATTTACCCATAGTCATACATAGCTGATGAAAAAGAATCTGTTTCAGCTGCTTAGCAATTGTTCCTAATAATGAGAACTGACATTGCTACTGTCCTACAGTTAATAAAGGGTTACGAGGTTGAAAACATGTTTTAATGTAAAAGACTTTTAAAAGGATCATTCTTGTTCCCAAAGCCAGGTTCAAGGAAACTCTAAATTATCACCATCTCGTGAGGTAGCATCTATCGACATACAGATATATATTCAATATTAATCAACAACGAAGGCGACCACCACTGCTACATATGAGGAAAAGCCAAATGGTTATATTATATTAGTAGTAAAACTAACAAGAACAGAAAAATAAAAACCTAGCTTAAACTGCCTGTGCGGTTAACACAACATTCTTGTGGTCTCGAGACCACTAAAAAGCCAAAACAAAATCTTTATAAAAATCCATATCAGATGGAAGTTACTGCCAGATGTGTAAGATTGCTTTATTAATACAACCAATTTTGTTTTTATTCCTCTTTTGAAATGCTGAGATTTACCTGTATCCATCAACTGGGATGGATATAATTATACTTTTTGTACTTGTAGTATGGAAAAGCAGAAAGAAAACAGACTCCATCATTCTTTCTGGGAGTAGTGTACAGTGGTAGAGAAAGAATGTTAAAGCAAGGGCTGCAGAAGCAGCAGAAGGTTCAGGTCGCTGTAAGTTGGAGGATCTGAAGTCCATGGTCAACCCTACCACTGGCTTTGTGAGACAACTTAGGGACCACCAAGCTGGCCTTTTCTTATAGATAGACTAGATTAAGTATACATGCCTTTCACAATTTACTATGAATATCTGATTAGACACATTACGTGAAACATGCCATAAAACAAAACAGAACACATCTATGCTAACTGGTCATAACAAATATGCAATGTAAGTAAGGAAAACAGCCATGTTTCTGTTTTATCCTTCTTTTATGGAATTTAGGTTAGAGGAGGACAGGGAATTGTCTGGTTTGCTCATTGCTGTATCTCTAGCACCTAGAGCCATTCCTGGCAGAGTCGGAACTCAGTAACAGTTTGCTGATAGAATGAATGAATATATAATATGTCTACTACTTTCCATTTTGTCTATTCTAAAATATGTATGTGTAATACAAAAGTATCATATATTTTTATCTCTGTTCCCTATACAGAATAAAACATAAATGTTGTTTAATTTACTCAATTACCTGAAAGCAATGAGAGAGCACATTTTCAGTACAGAAAGAAGAAATTCGGTGCCATGCATAAATGCGTTCTGACTGAACACACATTAGTTACACTGTTACAGTAATAGTAAAGCAGGACCGTTTGAGATATTTCTAATGATCTCTTTTGATATATGTATTAGAACTGACTGTGGACCTGAAATCAGTAGGCAAAGGATGACAAAATTTAGTAGTATCTGGAATCTCTAAATCTACACCTCATCCCTCAAAAAAGTGCATTGCTTTCTTTTTGACAGTTTATTGGAACCACACCAGAGAAGTATTACTGGGGTCACTTCACTGTTTAAGAAGGCACAGAGCCAGGCCCAGATGCTTAGCTTGTGTTTGAATCTGCCATTCAAACTAGGTATTGACTGCACTACTTATTATTGGCCCTCTCTAAATATTTGAAGAGTTGACCATTAGCTCCAATTCCTGGTCAGTCTCACTGAGCCTTTTGTCTCTTAAATTCGCTCTCCTAGGCTTGTTACTTTTAGCTTCCCAAAACAGCTGGCACAGCTGGACAGAGTAAATCAACCACCTGGAAGCTAACCTGCTCACCCCATATCGGTAGCCTATGAAAACTTGGAGGACATGTGTCACAAACTAACTACCATTTTTGGGTCTTTTTCCAGACTGTACAGTAAAAATGAACATTTCCTAAAAGTAAAGCTACTCAGTGACCTTCAATCCAATATCTTATTTTCTTACCTACCTAATAAAAATAATTCTTAATTATATAAGTAATTTTGTTTCAATACCTACCCAGAATCAAAAAAGGTCCTATTTCTCTCAATCTTCTGCTCCGTAGAAAGCTTAATTATCTTGGTGTTCATTAATGTTTCTGGAAAGAAACTTCTATCTCACATGTATTACAGGAACTATTCTCTTTATTCATGAATGCTATTTTAAGAGGCACTGTTCACTCTTTTCTTATAGAATTTGGGGGTTATCTCTACATAAAGTAGTAGGTTTTTCAGTACGATCCTCCTAAAAGAAAAGAAAATAAAACCTCATCACCTAAATTATTCTGTTATTTCAAAGGCTGACAGTTCAATTCTCTGCAGAGAGATACAGGGTCAAGCTGCACAAGCAGAAGTAGCAGGTTTCCACCCAGAGTCATTTGGTGAGGACAGAGGGGAAAGGAGCAGCAAATCACCCCCCAGCCTCTGCGGGGACAGGCACGGCTGCTGAAGCCGTCAACTGAGCTTTCGTCAAGGAGACAGGCATCCAGTGGAGGAGCGTTCCATTTCATATTTGAAGCAAAAATGGATGAGGCAGAAATCAGGGGATCTGAGAAATAAGAGCCCCAAATCAGGAAGATGTAATGGAGACAAAACGGTAGGAAAGGTGTGGAGGAAGGCCTCGGGTACCCCAGTGAAAACAGCATTGGGAAAACAAAGAACAGAGCATGTTAGAGGGTGGTTTGTCAGATTATGATGATAAATATTTTCATACTTCTTCTCTTTGAAACAGAAATATATTTTGAAGGGGTTGCTTAAAAGGCAGTAATTTCAAAAGTACAAAGCTGTAAAAATAGATTTTTTAAGGTAATTCTGCAATGTAATTTTAAGCAGCTATCTGGTTTTATACTAAATCGTCATCTTGTGTGTAAACTATTGATATCATATTAATCCAGACAACAAATATTCCTGTTATTTTATTAAGAAGCTTATCATTTAACAACAAGGAAATCAGAGTGAAACCTTGAAATATTAAAGTGAAAAGATTTACCAATGCAAATTAATTTCTCCTATTTTTATCAACTTTTTTCTCATATATATAATTGAAATTATTTCATGTTTTTAATACTTTTGTGTAATTTGTTACCTTCTTCGATCTTCCCTTAGTTAAGAGTGTTGCTTTTTCTTTGACTTAAATGGATTTCAATAGCTGGGGAGCCACTACATGTCACAGACAGTGTCTGATTGTCTGTGCCTGACAAGAATGTGGCTGCGTTTTAGGAAATGGCATTTTGAGTTTTGCTGAGTCCTGCTGAAATTTGCTGAGTTATTTCATTTGCAAATGAACGTTTTCATCTACCTTGAAAGGCCTAATTGACAAAGTTGCAGCATGAGCTCAGTAAAAATAGGACAATTTTTGCAAAATGTCCTTTGTAGCTTTCTCTGTTTATTACCAGGTGACAAAATTAGACACTTACGTGGGGAAGTAGTTTAAATACGGTACCAGCTGTGGCATTTGACTGCCTCGGGCAGTAAGAAATGTTTCCACTGATACCTCGGAGAAAGAAAATCATCACTCAATCTAACCATAAAGACTACATGGAAACAACAATCAGTCACCCTAAAAGAGCAAAGAAAACATATAGTGGCAGCTGTACATTGATAATAGGTGCATATTTATATCTTAGATTTATAAAACATTATGTCCCCAAAGAATATGTATATAATAGGTATACATAGGAAAAGAAGTGCTAACCAATAACAAACATTCTAATACAGAGGCATAAATAATTACTAAGAGAAGAATGTAGGACCTTATATTTTAAACACTTTTTAAATGAGAACACTAAACTCGGAGGCACAGTTGGCACTTAAATGCATATAACTACAGCACACTGTGTGTGAGTCTGCATTTTAATAAGATCACTGAAAACGGATGTTTTGCATATTGGCTCCAGTCCAAAATCTTTAAAATTTATAGTAATATTCCCTTTACTCTATGTACCCAGGTACTGTTTCAACTTTTTAGGTATTTGCCTTTGTTTTTCTTCAGAAGACAAAGCCTTCAGATTTCTGCAAAATTAGACCACCTTAAAGCAAAACTTCCAGTGCTAACACTTTATAACTCGTAATTCGCTTCTCAAAAAATACTTTAACACTTAAATGAAAGTACTGCTATTCTACATCTGTGCTTCCTTGATATCTAATTTCAATGACACCCACCCCCCACTTTCTTTTTAGCATTGGCTAAAGCAATATTTTAAATCCTCAAGTTACTTTCTGTAATTTAAGAATGCTAAAAATGCAAGCATTCTTAAAAAAGCAACATCAATAGGGAAGGGAAATACCTTTGTGCAAGCATGTGTGTGTGTGTGTGTATAGTATGTGTGTATACATATAGTATGTGTGTATGTATGTATATATATACACACACACACATGTATGCATGGAGACACACACACACATATTTGTTCACATTCGGAATTTTTCAGCAGGTAACTTTTTCCCCTCTACTTATCACAAAACCCAGGTGTAGTTGTCTGTCTATTCCTTATTAAATACATGAGCATCAACAATAAAAAAGAACAGAAAATTATTTCCAGCCAGAGCTGCGCTTCCTCCCTACTTCCCAGAGTTTTCTGGAAAGGCGCAACGCCCATGCCTGCGAGATCGAACATCAGAATGGCCTTTTCTCATGATGACACTTTCTTTGTCAACCCTGATAAAAATCTCTCAAAAGCACTTCTGTGGGCAGGTGTGTCCCCTTTGCTATTTTCACACAAAGCTGAAGAGGACAATGAGTTAAGGATGTAGAAGTATAACACCATTCAACGTGACTCTCAGTAACCTACTATAGGTGCTTCATAAGCAAGTCTACATGAAGGGGTGACCATTCCTTATTTACAGGGAGGAAGAAGGCAAACTAAGAAGGCTCTTCCTGAAAGAGGAAATATTTTCTTGGTTATAATAAAGTCACAATAAATTGAATAGTGAAAATAGTCCCACTAAATTTAGACACTAGTCTTAAAAGAAAGTCATAGTAAAATTAGTGGACATATCCACAATTTTCAACCATGAGAGATAGATACTTCTTCTGAGGCCCAATGACGTAAAAGACCTGTACTCAGAAAATTATAACACAATGAAGAAAGACATTGAGGAAGATACAAATAAGTGGAAGCATATACTGTGCTCTTTGATATGAATAATTAACATTAAACTGTCCATACTACGAAAAGCAATCTATAGATTCAATGTAATTCCTATTTAAATATCAATGACATAGTTCAAAGATCTAGAACAAATATTCCATAAAATTACATAGAACCAAAACATACCTCAAACAGCCTCAGCAATCTTGAAAAAGAAGAACAAAGTTGGAGGTATCACACTGCCTCATATCAAACTGCACTACAAGGCCATTGTAATCAAAACAGCCTGCAACTGGCATAAGAACAGACATACAGATCAATGAAACAGAACAGAGAGCCCAGAAGTCAACCCATGCCCTTATGGTCAATTAATATTTAATCAAGGAGGCAAGAACATACAGTGGAGTAAAGACAGTGCCTTAAATAAATGATGTTGGGAAAATTGGACGGGTACATGCCAAAAAAATGAAACTAGACCACCTCCTTACACCATACACACAACAGTGTGGTACTGGCCAGAGGGAAGGGGGGACATGGGCTGGGTGCAGGTGGGCAAAGGTGGGGGAGGAATGGGGGCAGCTGTAATAGTGTCAATAATAAAAAGAAATAAAATAAAATGTTTTAAAGTAAAAAAAACTAAAAATGAATAAGATACTTAGCTGTAAGTCACAAAACCATAAAAATCCTAGAAGAAAACATAGACAGTACAGTGGCAGACATCTCTCATAGCAATATTTTTGCAGATTTATCTCCTCGAGCAAGGGAAACAAAGGAAAAAATAACAAATGGGACCACGTCAAAGTGAAAAGCTTTTGCACAGCTAAGAAAACCATTATCAAAATGAAAAGGCAATGCACTGCATGGGAGAACATATTTTCCATTGATACATCTGATAAGGGATTAATTTCCAAACTATATGAAGAACTTACACAACTCACCACCAAGAAGACAAACAGTGCAATTAAAAAATGGGCAAAGGAACTGAAAAGACATTTCTCCACGAGGACACACAGATGGCCCACAGACATATGAAAAGCTGCTCATAGTCACAATCATCAGAGAAATGCAAATTACAACCACAATGATAAATCGCCTCACTCCCATCAGAATGGCTATCATCAATAATCAACAAAGCAGTGTTGGTGAGGACGTGGAGAAAGGGAACCCTTGTGCACTTTTGGTAGGAATGCAGGCTGGTGCAGCCACTGTAGAAAACAGTACAGAATATCCTCAAAAAATTAAAAATAGAACTATCTTTGGCCCAGCATTCCCATTTCTGGGAATATATCTGAAGAAACCCGAAACGCTAATTTGAAAGAATATATGCACCACTGTGTTCACCGCAGCATTATTTACAATCGCCAAGATCTAAAAACAGCCCAGCCCAAGTGCCCATCAGTGGATGAATGAATAAAAAAGCTGTGGCACATTTGCACAATAGAATACTATTCAGCCACAGAAAGGGGGAGGAGGAATTTTACCATTTGCAACAGCATGGATGGACCTGGAGATTATTATGCTAAGTGACGTACGCCAGTCAGAGAAAGATGAATACCACATGATCTCAAATGAACAAGATAAACTGAGGAACAACACAGAAACAGAGTCAGGACTAATGCAACAGACTGGCAGCTGTCAAAGGGAAGGGAGTTAGGGCACTGGGTGAAAGAGGTTGAAGAGAGCAAGTAAAAAAAAATATACAAGATCTGTCCAGAAAACGTCCAGCCCGTGTTAATAAAATGAGAACAGTTTGCCCAACATCGATGTAACCTGGCAGCTGATGAGAGTGGACTGGAATGCACATGTGTGAACAATGACAACTTCACTGTACTCGTCAGTGGGGGCAGTAAGCGCCTTTGATGAGCGTGTGCACTATGTGGCTGTCCCATTCAAAATGACTGAGTGAGAAGAGCAAGGAATCTGTATAAAACTTTGCATTGAGCTTGAACATTCCTCTGCGGAAACTATTCAGATGATTCAGAAGGCTGCTGCTATGAGCAACTGGTGATTGACAGCTTCATCAACTCGCCCCTGCAACACGTCTCATGCAGAATTTTTTGGTGAAACATCAAATCACCCAGATGACTCAGCTCCCCTACAGCCCAGCTTTTCCCAAAACTAAAATCATCTTTCAAAGGGAAGAGATTTCAGACCATTGATGAGATTCAGGGAAATATGACGGGATAGCTGATGGCAATTGGGAGAATTGTGTGAGGGGCTTTTTTGAAAGGGATTGAGGCATCATGGTCCTATGTACAAGGTTTCTTTTACCTTGTATCTTTTTCAATAAATGTCTGTATTTTTCATAGTACGTGGCTGGAAACCTTCTGGACAGACTCTCTCTCTCTCTCTCTCTCTCTCTCTCTCTCTCTCTCTTTCTATATATATACACACACACACACACACACACCATATTTACATGTAGCATATATCATATATATCATTTATATGTGTCATATTTAACACCAAGTTCTGCATCAAGGGGCTAGAAAATGCATATGGTGTTCGTTGGACTCTCCTCGTCTGCCAGACCTCTAGATGTCAGGCTGCCCCTGGTCTCTGTCCTAGGCTCTGTTCTTTCTTCTTTTATTAATTGTGATTCCATCTGGTCCCATATTACTAATTAATATCCACCCATTGAAAACTCCTAGATTTATAACTTCAACTCAAACTTCTTTCCTTTATCTCCATACAAAGCCTAATAACAACCTTGACACCTCCACAAGAGAACATTTGGTTTTTGCAAAACAGTTCTTTTCACAGACGTTCATTTCCAATTGTACTTCCATTTATTATTGAACAGCATCCCCTCCTTCTGTTCAAGTTACAAATTGGAGTTACCTTTTCCATCATCTCCAGATCCAAGCCATCAGCAACTCTCAATGGATTTACCTCCAAAACGTACTGCACATCATTCTTCTCTCCATCTCCACTACTTGCCCCCTAGTCCAAGTCACAGTCATGGTGTCTCTGCCAACTTCCAGGTCCCAAATAGCTGCCTCCTGCTCCACCCACTTCATTTAAAATCCTTTTTACATGCCACAGAAATGATCTTTTGAGAACAGAAATCAGACCATGTCATTCAACTACTTAAAATTTTTGATGGCTTTCCAGTGCTCTTTGAATGACAAAGTTCTTTCCATGGCTTCCAAGACACTTCCGATGTACTTCTCTAATCTCATTTCCTGCTACTTGCCCTGTTTCCTACTTATGCTTCAGCATAAACTGATCTTCCTGTTACTTCTTGGATAGCCCAAGCTTGTTCCCACACTGGGTAGTTGAGTTTTCTCTTCCAGCTGCCCTGAAACGATCTCGGAGACCGTCACACAATGGCTCCTCGGTCCTCAGCTCGCCTGTCTTGTCCTCCAGAAGGCCCTCCACAGCCGCCCCAGTAAGTGTTGCACTCCTCCGCACAGCACAGCTGGCACTCCCCACCACATGCCCATTTTATCTTCACATCTTAAGCAGCATCTGAAGTGATCTTAGTTACTGACAAGTTTAATGTCTTCTTACCTTAACAAGACTGTAAGTTCATGAAAAGCTCAGGGACCCTTTCTGTCATGCTCAGAACTGTGTCCTGTAGCATTTTAGGACAGTCTCTGGCACATTGCAGGTACAAAAAAAAAAATACAGTTGAATGAGTGATCAAATGAAGAGGGATGTTCTGGATAAAGGCTATCCAAAGTACCAACAACAGGCTCCTTGCTAAGATGTTCATACGGAGCATCGAGAACCATGTGGGGCTTTGTTCTTGTTATCTTATGCAGGTGCTGTAGAACACAAGGAAACTTCAGAGAATTAACATTTCTGAATTGACACAAAATCTCCATTGTTATGTTGTTTCCCTTGTACTTCCCAGTAATGACTCCACTGTTTCTCAGGAAATGTTTTATTGATGGGAAGGAGAGCCATATAGTTGTAAACTACTCCAAAGAACTGTGGTTTATTTGTGTTAATATTTAAGTGTGATTTATATTAATCAAAATGTGCTTGTATGATAAGCTTCAGGAATCTGTTTCTTCCCCAGTATTCCCCATCTTAATAAATTGCACCACTACTCACTCAGCTGCTCAGGCTAGAAATGTGGAAAAATATTCCTGACCTCTCCTCATTGACTTTACTGCCACTCAATCCATCACAAATTCTGTTAATCCTACATTCATATACAGTTAGAAAATACACACTTTTATTAATATTTATTGCTACCATCATACCTTAGCCACCATTTCATTTACCTTGAACCATCACAAAGTTCTGACTTTCATTCATATTCCTACCAAACCCATTTTTCTTATAGCAAGAAGAGCAGTCCTCTTAACACTCTCAGTTATGTCAATAACTTGTGCCTTTTGCCAGTTCAGGGCTTGTGCACAAGCCCATGTTGTTTTATCTGTCTGGAAAGTCCTTTCCGTGCATTTTCATCGGACTGTGGCTTTCTCATTCTTCAGGTGTTAAGTTACAGTTAGAGTGCATGCTCTGGTGTCCTGCCTAGATGCCCCTTCAGAAGGAGATACTCGTTCCCACAGTGCTGGGTATGCCAGTAACTGAGGACTATCAGCAGATTCCCACCTAGGCATTATCCTCTTTTGAGAATAGTGACCTTGCCCATGACCATACTCTCTTGAGGGACAGACAGCCCATACCCAATCCCTGGTAAAAGGTGTGTGCTAGTGGAGTGGGGGAGGTAGAGGGGGGAAATGCTGTATAAATGCAAAGCCAGGCCCTCTTGCTTCAAGGCAGGGACATCTCTGGAGAACTATCTCCATACCAGAGCTGTATGTAGGCCTGGCTAAGCCTCTGCTGCAGCTGCGTTACATAGTTCAGCTTCTGCCCAATTCTGTTTCCCTCATTGCGTATCCTCCAAAGTACTTCCCAAGCAACCTCCAGATCTCCACTCTCAAAGCCTATTTCCTGGGAATTCAGTGTATGACAATGCCTGTTCAGAAAGTTCTTTCTAACACTTGTAACCAAAGAAGAACACCCAGCACTCCCACTACCTCCACAAACACTGTTATTTTCTTTCATACCATCCTGTTCTTTTCCTTCCTGGAGCCTAATCCCAATTAGCAATTCTGCAAACCTAAGTCCCACAAGAACATGAAACCCCTCTATTACGTGACTTGGTGTGTGTGGTTATTGAATTTCAAAACTGCACCCTTTTCTTACGGTAAATATGAAGTCATCGATACAACACCCTGTGTCAAACTGGTTGCCAATCTCCAGCTTTCTTAAAGATGCCAAGGGATGGTCACGGCTATTGAGCAAAGGGTCGTAATACTGTAACAATTTGAACCCAGGTAGAATGTTTCAAAGTCAAACTTCACTGATCCAAAGTAATCAGCTTAATAAAGACATTTTCCTCCCGTTTTCATAAGTTAAGCAAATGTTTAAATAATTAAAGACTATGTTACATTTGAAATTGTACTCTAAATAAGAAATAGAATTTTTTAAAAAATACAATTTCTTAAAAATTCCAGCTGCCAAAACACAGGTGAATTTTGCCTCTTACCCTTCAGAATATAGTCATAGGGTAAAGGTAAAATAGTTCCATTTCAGTGTCTTAAAAAGACAGAAGGAAATAAAAGCAAAAAGAATCCCCCACTCACTAGAGAATTCTAGTAAAAATGCTTAGTGTATGCTCTTTCAGGCACAAAGGTAATATTCTTGCTGAGCACAGTTATTTTATTCCTGACCTTGATCGGAGCCTTAAATCTAGCCCAAAGCTACTGATGAATCACATTTCAAAGTTTTCCAAGGTAATTATTATGAAAAGTTCAATTTAGGAGTCATCTTAAAGAACAACATCATGCTAGGATAATAACTTGATTTTTCCCTTCTCTAGAGAATTTCACAGAGAATGATCATTGGGTCCATTTTTTCTAATTATTATGTAATCATTAGAACTGTGAATAGCATCTTCTATTCAAGCATCTCAAATACCTTATCCTCATTAAATATGATGATGGGAATTTTTAGTCCTTGACCCTGAACTTGAAATTTGCTTCCAATATTTGTAAGTGAATACATGTTTGTGTGTGTTTGTGTAAGAGGATTTCTTTAAAATGAATACAATTCAAAGAATCCTAGACAAATTAGTGCTGAATCTCATTGATGGTCTGAAATATCTTCCCTTTCAAAGGTGATTTTAGTTTTGGGAAAAGCCAGATGTCACAGGGTGCCAAATCTGGGCTATACGGGGGTTGAGTCACCTGGGTGATTTGACGTTTCACCAAAAATCTCTGCATGAGACGTGATCCATGAGCTGGTGTGTTGCTGTGATGAAGTTGCCAATCACCAGTTGCCCACAGCTGTAACCTTCTGAATCATCCAAATAGTTTCCATGGAGGAATGTTCAAGCTTAATGCAAAATTTGATGCAGATTCATTGCTCTATACACTCAGTCATTTAGAATGTGATGGCTACACCATACACATGCTGATTCAAAGGCATCTACTCACCCCACTGACTAGGACAGTGAAGTTGTCATTGTTCAGGCACGCATGTTCCAGTCCACTCGCCTTGGCTGCCACATTTCATTGATGTTGTGCAAACTGTGCTCGTTATATTAACAACGGCTGGACTTTTTCAGGACAAACCTTATATATAGATAAATAAATCTGGAAGAATATATGCTAAAATGTTAACAGTGATTATTACTACAAACTTGAACTTACTACTATATCTCTGAGGAGTTTATATTTTATACATTAAAGAAACTTTACTTTTACAAGCAGGAAAAATAATAAAGGAAACTTTTCTTTCTTGAAATGGATCATTGGAACTATTCAGACTATCTCTGGGCGAGCAATCTGGGGAAATTTATCTGTTAGTATTTGTTGTAAAGTAAAAATTTCTTTTCAGTTTTTTTAATAGAGTATGTGTGTGATTTTGCAGTGTCTGAGTTAAGGTTTTATTAAGATCTCATCCGAAGAAAAACCTGCCAACCAAAAGGAAAATCCTTAAATCACAAGATAACACTGTCAAAGCCAAAGAGCATATGTGAAGTATATACTCTCTAGCCAAGCTGAAACTGATCCAGCCCGTGCTCTTTGTCAAAATCACAGCACAGCAGAAAAAACTTGAGACGTAAAGATGTTCTCTATCTTCCTATGTCTTTTGGAATAAAATCAGAGATGCCATGCCAAACTTCTCCCATAGCAGAAGAGGTAGCAACAAAACACAATAACAAAATTGGTAAATTTTAAAGGTGACTATTACCATCTTAAAAAGAATCAGCGTGTTATTAAATATATATATACACACATATATGACATACTGTAGGGCTCTAATCTCAGAAACATGAGCATTTCCCTTAAAACCATAATTTGATTGATTTTTAACCATACTTAGTTACAACTGTTAGGAACGTATATTTTTCATAATTCAAAATATACTTATATATCACTTTTACTTTTATTAAAAATTAGAAAACACATTACTACTCTGTTTTCTTTTGACATTAGCTGTTGTAAAGCAAGTTATAAAAAGCCTCCACGACCAGCAGTGGGCTTGTGGTGTTGGAGAAGATAGAAAATGGGAGAAATATTCATGTATTTATACACTCATTCATTTAACAAATATTAATTAAACATCCTATATATTCTAGGCATTGGAATGGGAAAAGGGCAGATAAAAGCTGTCAGATGCCAGATGTACAGACACAAACTTCATGAAAACTTGCTCTTTAAGAGTGAATGACAATTCATCAAGTGGGGGAAGATGTCATTGTAGCAATGCGACATGTAAAAGGTGAAAGAATCATGAGACGGCCACCTTTATACAAGGCAGTGTAAATACTGAGCAATATAGTAATTGCTCAAATTTTTTGTAGCTCAAAAGTGTTAGAATATCTGCAATATTAAAAGGCCATCTTCCTGGTCGGGAATGGCTCCATGCAGTGTGCGCATGAATGAATGGGAAGGGCAGAAAAAGGAGCTAGAGACACAGGTAGTAACTATTATATTGAGCTGCGTTTGACACGCTTAGGTATTTGGATTCAACCCTCTATATCAGTGCTTCTCAGCCTTTAAGTGGGCACCAATTGTTGGGGTCTGCTGCTAAAGCGCAGACCAGGATTCAGCAGGTGTGGGCTGGGGTCTGAGATTCTGCATGCCCAACAAGCCACCAGGGATGTGCAGGCTGCTGGTCCTAGGACTGTGCTTTAGGTAGCACAGGTCTAGGGCAGAGAGTCTAAATAATTTTTGGGCATAAGAATCACCTGGGAAGCCTGGTACAATGCAGATTTATGGGCATTTACTAATTCCAGAGATCTAGAAAAGATACAAGAACCTACGTTATTTTTGGTGAGTATTCCAAGTAGTAATGAAGGAGGTGACTCTCTTTATTCAGAGACACATAGGAAAGTGGAAAGTAGGAAGGGATTTGGTTTTTTTTTAATTTCAAAAAGTCAAAAGGATATCAAGGTGAAGGAAGGGTGAAAAGTAATGACTGCTTATTTTTTTTAAAGGCAAGAAAAAGACCATGTCAAAGTGCACAAGGTGGCCCTCCATGAGAAAAACACGCTCAGAATGATGAGACTGACCCTCTGAACCGTCTCAGTGACTCTGCTTCTTTGCTCATGAAATGAATATACCATCTGATACTGTAGGACTGGCCTAGTGATCTATGTCAAAGACTCCACCACTGATTATAGCTCATTGTTCTTCGAAGGAAGACATGACCTAAATGTAAATTTGCCTAGGGTAAAACGAATGCACAGATGTTTCTGCAGCCTACGTTTAATGCTGTTCCGTGTGCTCTCACCAAAGATGAGTGCTCCTCAGAGTCACATAAAATATCTATATGTTATGTGCATGGTACACGCAGTTTAGGTTGCCTAAATGGGTTTAGATTGCGCAATAGATAATATAAATATGCTGAATGATAAAATTTTATGTTACTGTTTTCTAATTTTGGTCAAATGTTCCTAACACAAAACAGTACGTTGTACTTCCACAAACTGAACCTAAATGCCTTTCTCCATAAAGTTCCAGAACATTACCATACCCAGGAAAGACCTAAAGCCAGGCAGGTGTGGACGAACACCTGTTTCCATGTGAACCTGGTGACTTCGTTGAATCAAGTTGGACAAAAGATTAACGAGCATCAGGTGGTAGATACCAAGAGGTAATGCCAAGGTGAGGTTTGATAATATTTAGGCTTTTCAGTATTCTGTTTTATTTTTACTATATAGATATAAAATTAGAGAGTTGAATTCATTGTCCTTCCAAATCCTAGATTTTATACATTGCTTTTATTGAAGTAGGGATGAGAGAAAAAATATAGTAGCATAAAGAGATTTTGTCATTTACATTGATTTCATTCTTTAAAAAATTCAGCAGTGGACTTTTATCATCACAAACATTTTTCAAAAATGAATAGAATTTTTACAATCAGCGTTAGAAACCACGGGTTGGTAACTCTTAAAAGCCTAGCTCATGAAATGAAAAACAATTGAACAAACCACACCTTGGGCTATTTCCTTGATTCTTTTAAATGTTGTAGTCCGGCCTAAAATGACTTTGAAGAGTCCGTAGCCCCTGCAGCAGATTGTATTCCCAAAGATAACTGCAATGATATCTCACATCCTGTGTGCTTTTTTCACATGTGATCTTGACATTACACCAAGAGGTGGAGTCGAGCTCCTCTCCCCCTGCATCTGGACTGGCCTTAGTGACTTGCTTGACAAACAGAATGTGACAGAAGTAATGCTCTGAGGTTTCTGGGGCTAGGGCACAGGAAGTCTTGCAGCTCCCACCTGGACCTCCTAACATTGGCTCTGGAAGACTGCCCTTCCTAACCCAGCTGGCAGGCTCTGAGAAGGCCATGCTTTCTGCAGAGGCTCTGAGTAGGGGATCTGGCTGATGGCCTTGGCCCACAACTAGCACTAACTCCTCCCCCCATCCCCTCTTCACCCTGTGAGCTTTTGAAAAGCAGTAACAACCAAGCCCTCACCTCCCAGTCAATGAAATCAGAATCTCTGAGCGAAGGACACAAGCATGCCTGTTTATGAAATGACTTCCAGGTGACTGCAATCTGCAGCCAGGGTTGAAAACCCTGACTTATAGGCACGGTACAACCCTCAGATGAAAAAGACCAACTTTTTAATACTCTTTCTGGTCCTTTAAACCTGAAAACTGATATAATACTCAAGCAGGTATTTTCAAAGAGGTATATAAAAATATCCCATTCCTGAATTAAATGAACTAGAAGAGAGGGTTTAAGTAATACTCCTAGAATCGTGCCTTTTTGTTTGCTTTGCTCATCCAATTAATAACCATGTTATGTGCAGTACTGTAGCTCTAAATATAATGGAAGAAATTCCAAGAAGGATACCCCTTCTTCCACCAGGCTGCTCATTAGTGCATGATCTACTGGGAGCAAATGCTTCTGAATAAATATTTGAAGCTTTAAGCAAAAAAACAAAAAACACAGTAACTGAGTTCGCAACAGGAGTGACTACCTTTCAGGGAAGGCTTCAAGGGCATGTGTCCAGTGCTATTGCAAAGGGTGTTGATGCTCTGTAGTCGCCATCTTGAAATTCTTAATTGTTTTATGTCTGAGTTAGTGTTTGGTAGGCGAGGCCCAATTGGGCAACGGAGCACGAACCAGAAGCGCAGAGTCACAATTCACACAGTCATGCATCCTCTGGACAGGTTCTCCCCTCTTCCCCCCACCCCTGTCCCCACCCACATTTAGGATGTTGCTGCTCTCTGCCTGGGGAAGGAACTAATGGGTGGGTCCCTTCCAAATGGTAAAGAGCCTGGGTGTGGGAACAGGGAGGCAAGTCAGGTGCGTGCCAGTGCTCAGGTGGCTGCCAGCCCCGCAGTGCACTCAGCATCCACCTGGAAGGAACCTCCTGCGATCCCTCAATGTGCCTCTTGCCCAGGGTCAATCCAGGTATCTAGGGCAATGCCTTGCATCCATCTGACTGTGGGAAAAGGAGACTGACTTCCTCACCTCCAGGTGGAAGGTCTTGCTTTCTTTTTTCTCACTTACCTCCATAAATTATGTAGCTGGCCCTATTTATCTTTGTTTCGGAGGAGGTGATGCTTACATGAACTCTTTGTGAGAAATTACAGAAGCAGGAACCAGGCAAGTCTATCTGCGGCATTTTGTTTCAATTACGTATGTGTGATGTGTTAGATAATAGCTTAAAATTGGACTCATCACTCATTCACAATTCTCAACAGAGGTGAAGCAACAAAACTGAGGCACATTAATTAAATGGTAGACAAGTGAGGAGAAAGTACAAGTCAGGCGATGGGAAAAGAAATCAAGAAATCATTTCTCCTGTTTGGAAACTCCCAAAGTTTTTGTCAAGGGGTAATTCAACCTTTAGCTTTTTGCAGGATGAATAACAAGAAATAATGCCCAGGCAAATAATAGGTGCAAAGGTTGAGATAATGGTTTTTAAAAAGGTCCAAAACAAGCTGTAAGTCATTAAATTTTTTTAAAAAGTTGTGATCATAAAAGCCATTATTAGAGTATTGAAATTTGGCATCTAATTTCTGGTCTTAAGAATAACCATCTTGTGACAAATGAACCAGTTACATGAAGAGTCCCAAGATTAGCATTTCCCTTTATCAAAGGTCAGTAAGTTTGATGTAACGACTAAAGTGAGACTGATCTTTGATAGTGAGTGGTGTTAAATATTTGCAATTCTTTATGTGATTTACCCCAAGATGAAATTTGATATTATAGAACTCTGATTAACTTTGGAAACATTTCAATAGTTTTTGTGACTTGCAGACACTTATTACAAGACAGGTTCACTTACCAGGCCAGTGTGAAATTGAGGTGTCAGCATATCAAAATATTTCATTAACATCCTATCACGGAAGTCTGGGATTGGATGATATTTTTTCCAGTTCTCTCGACAAGTTCCCACTTTTAAATGGTTGCCATTTGTGGGATTAATTTGGAAAGGAAAATAGAGCAGAAAAAGAAGTTAAGAAACATAAGTTGCATGTTTCTCAGCATCACAGCCAATAAACTGTCTCTAAAACAGACTGGCAGACATTCTGAAGTGTTACTAAAACAGGAGGCAGGGGAACATGAGAAGCCATACAAAGAATGCTGAAACACTTAGAAGAGGAGAAACCGTTTATTGCTTTTCTCACTCTCTCACTCTTCAATGTGAACAGCAAGTAAAGAAAGATAAATGCCTTCTGAGACACACTTCCTAATGTGTAACAGAAAACTATCAGTCCCTAAGCAAAGAGATGGCTGTCCTTGTCTTTGATTAATTAGGTTATGAATCCTGGGAGGATAATCTGTAAACTCAAGGACTGCAGAAGAAGACTACAGACTAAGTTCAGAGAGTACAGGATTCTAAAAACAAAGAGACGCAAAGGTCCTCTCTTTATCCTGAAACCAAATACCCGAATCAGAAAGAAAACTGAAAGGGTGTCCAAGGTCATCCTCTCTCTCCAGTGTCACTGAGACAGCTTCCTTTCACCTGCATAATGGCTCTCCCTAAAAACCGGGGACCTGAATAATAGAGGTCTTTGAAACTCCTTTATCAGTGTCAACTCTTGCAGTGGAAAGAATGTTACAGCTTCAAAAAGAACATGCCACATCCTTCCCAGCTGGATGTGTAGTGACTGAGAACATAGCTTGGGATCTCCAATCTGCTTTACCACTTATTAACTGGTTGGCTTTGGACAAGGTGCCATATTCCGTGAAATTTAAACTACCATTGAAGGTAAGATATGCTGGTATTTTATGTGCCACACATAAAAACAAAACTTCCAGTTGTCTTCATAAAATACATCGATAATAAGACACAGCACAATTTCAGAGATGTTAAAATGTAAAACATGACACTATGCTCTGAATGTTTGTGTTCCCCAAAATACATGTGTTGAAAACCTAATGCCAAAGGTGATGGAATTAGGGGGTGAGGCCTTTGGGAGGCAATTAGATCATCAGGGCAGAGTACTCAGGAATGAGATTAGTGTCCTTATCAAAAAAAGCACTATTCTCCTTAGCAGACAAATCTCCAGAACCCCTCCCCCTCCATGTGAGAACAGAGACAAAGGTCAGCAGTCTGCTACCTGGAAGAGTACCTTGACCAGAACCTGGCCTTGCTGGCACCCTGACCTTGGACTTGTAGCATCGAAAATGTGAGAAATAAAGTCTGCTGTTTATAATCCACATAGCCTGTGGTATTTTGTTACAGTGGCCCAAGTGGGCTAAGACAACGTGCATATCAAAAGTGATGACATGTGATCCTTAATGTTCCTAAGCCACAGCTTCCTCACCTGCAATATGTGGCTAGAAGCTAATTTGCATTATTGAGAATTTGATGAAATGAAGCAGACTGCACAGCAGCTGGCATTTCACAACATTTCAATCAGGCTTAATTATTATTGCTGTTATTTTTATTAAATCTACTTTGACTGAATGTCTTAAAGAATCTATCCAATAGATGAGGCAGGATCAATATACACTGACCACCGCAGACCAGCAACAATCTTGTGAAAATTTCTACGAGAAACCCAGTGAGCATACATAACCTTCTTGAGAAAGGCAGAGCTTCGGAATTGCCAGCATGCAGTGCCACAAGCAGAATCTCCAGAAGCGCTTCTGACAGCCACCTGACTCTCCCACGGGGTCTTCTATTTAAAAAATACATCCAGCCAGGCCCCTCTCAGATAGGAGATCTGAGATGATCATAGCCAAAGGTAGTTTGACTTCAGGTCGTGATTAATATTGATCCTTTCTTTTTCGTGTGGTACAAGTGCTCGTTATATGAAATCCCTCTTTTCACTCGTGTACAGGGTGAAAAGGGAACATGGGGGAGGGGTTGAAAATGCATGCACTTTTATAAAAATTCTTAAAATTTTTGACTAGCAGTCAAATTAAATCAGCTAAGTGAATCCACACTACAGGCACAAAGGAGAGATTCAGTGTTATTTTCCTGTGAGTGAAACACTAGGGGCTCAATGCCTTTGAAATGCACTTGCAAGAAGCATGATTGGCATCAGCTGTGAGGACAGAGTGACCAATACAGAAATAATGAGAACGAGAGCCTGCAGGCAGAGACACCATGAAGAGTAGGATGAGTATGTGCATGACTGAAGATCAATATGTTCAGAAGATGATGGAATGGATTTCAATGAGGGAGAAAAATTGGTTCAGATAGCTTGAGAGTGTGCAGGAAGACCAGGGGCTGCCAATCCGACACCTGACAACGCTGACGTGAATGACGTGGTGGGAGAGAAGCAGAGGGCCTCTCCCTTACTCACTGGATGCTTTTCAGTGCAGGGTGGAGCAGGGTGTGGGTATGAATGAATAAATGTGTTCTTACTTTTAGAACCAAAGACTTTGCATCTTCGACGCTGTTTTCAAACACATAAGTTAGTTCTAGTGAGATGGCTGATTTGCCTAAGATCTGCACCACAAATCTAAAATAATCAAACTTTGGAAATAATGGTTAAGCTTACCATCTCTTTTATATCTTAAAAACCCAAAATAATCTGTGCTAGACCTAAATGACGTTCATAGTAACCTCACCATAACACTTTCTTCTTACAGTAAAAAACTCTGGAATAGTCTGAAGGTTTCTTTACTTTGAGATCATCGGAGCGGTGAACATCACTTGTTGAAGCATAGAGCTTAAAGACTTGCTTGGAAAGGCTTCCTGATCCAAAGTCTGCAAGAGCTAGAAACTACTAGTGTAGACCAAGTCATTTTATGAGACGGCTATATTTCCCCCTTTGATTTTATTATCACATTTCCACTAACTGCACATTACAATTCTTAATACAATCTTTGCTAAAAGAAATCACAAATAATCAGGAAACATCTCTCTCTTCCTTTTCTCTACATATTTGTATTTAGAAGATCTAGACCCATAAAATCATGACATGACATTTTCAGATTGCTTTTGGAAGAAAATGTTATTAATAGTTAAAGAAATCAATAGCTTTCTAAAATAAATCTCTAAATAAATTATGTTAAATGCTTCATATTTGTAATAACAAATTAAACAACATATGATCTTTAGTTCTCACGATGTTGCATGGATCCATTCTAAATTTCTACTCCAAACATTTCTGGGAAGAGCTGTTTCAATTGCATGAGGCTCTACTTACAGTGTGCAAAATGGACAAATATTAGTTTCCACTGGGTCTATATGAACTATTCTTTCAACAAATACTTGTGGTCCCTACTCCATAGAGCTTAAAGTCTAGAGGCTGTTACAGGCAAGAACACCCACTACTTAAATACAGTATAATAAATGCTTATTGGGCAAAACCTACTGAAGGGGCAACTAACCTACAGTAGCTGTTTAAGGAATGCTTCTTAGAAGTATTGTTACCTGGGGTGTCCAATCAGTGGCCCCTGGGCCACATGTGACCCAGGATGATTATGAATGTGGCCCAACTCAAAATCATAAATTTACTTAAAACCTTTTTTTTGCTCATCAGTTTTTGTTAGTGTTTGTATATTTACAAACACTAGTGTTTGTATATGTGGCCTGAGACAACTCTTCTTCCTCCAATGTGGCCCAGAGACTCCAAAAGGTTGGACACACCTGCAACTGAGGCTAGAACTAATCATAAGGTAAAGAATATGAAGTTTACAAAGTACCTCTATTGTTTTTCTGGTTTCCCGGATCTTTCATTGTACCAGTTCCCTTCACTTTCCTGTTACTTGAGGAGGAGGTAATAGTGTTCTCGGTTCAACTTTTCCTAGCGTCTTATTCATGGTTCTTATGGTTAAAAGGAACAGAATCACTTCAACCTATTTTAAGCAAGGAAGGGAATGTCTGGGGAAATAATGGCATAATCACACAAAATTCTAGGGGGAGAAGGAAAGCTTCACAAAGAGCTCAAAGCAGGGTCAGGAAAGCCAGGAAGAATATAGGCAGTGTCTTCCTCTGATCCCTGCTTCTGGCCTCACTGCCAGCTCGCGCTCTCTCTGTCTCTCTCTGTCTCTCTGTCTCTCTCTCTGTCTCTTTGTCTCTCTCTCTCTCTCTCTCTCTCTCTCTCTCTCTCTCTCTCTCTCTGTCATCTCTTGACTTATTCTCACTGCTGCGATATACATGTACACAATCAAATGGCACATTCAGTTTACATGTCCTCATTTCATATCACCCACAGAAATAAATGACACATTCCTCAAGCTCAATGGCAAATTTATAGAGAAGCAATTGTGAGTGGCTCAGCTTGAGTCATATGGCCATTTCTGTTCTCTGAAAAAATATGCTGTGGCAATAGACAAGGGTCTCTCGGGCTCACCCTGAGGGTAGGATAAGCGCAGCTCACAGAAGCTGACCTGGCAGACATTTCAAAGCTGTGCTACACCTGTCTCCTCAGGAACATTGCTCCACCCTCTTATATTGGCCTTTTTCTATCTTAAAACCACTTCAAGATGAGCAAACTTGGAAATTCATTTCCTCACTCTTAACGAGCATTTCCTTTCTGCCTCAAAATTCCACTGCAAACTCTTCTGAACAACTTTTCCTTATCTTGCTCTCTTAACCTCCATATCAAACAATTCTTACACTGACAAAACCTGTATTTGTTATCATGGAGCCCTTTCTTTTCCAGTCCTAAACCTCCCTCCTCCCTTAAATGTTCAGACACAGCTATGACATTCTGCTCTTCTTCTCCTGCCACTCCCTCACCTTTTCCCAGCCACTCTAATGTAGGCATCTCTTACAGCTTGGTTCTTGGCAGCACACTCTTTTCCCTTGGACAAAAAATAAATAGATAGATAGATGGATAGATAGATCTAATTAAATTATTTTTACCACCCAAATTTATGTACTTCAGCCAATGATTCCATTGCGCTCCTAGTCCCGAGACCCACGATCTTATCATTACCTTTATCTTGTAGTCCTGCTGATCCATTCTTTGCGATGTCTTTCAGATTTTTTCAACATACATTGTGCACCCTAGTATAGGTTTCTCATTATTTCATACCTGGATAACTAGAACAGTCATCTTTATAGTCTTCATGCTTCCATTTCTGTTACGATAACTCTCAAAATAACTTCATTAACCAGTATTGTATCCATTTGTTTCTCTGGCCCAAGAATCCAAACAACAACTATTGCATCTCAAAATAAAGCCAAACTAAAGAAAGCCTTGAAACTGTATATTAACTGGGCCACTGCGTCATATATGTACCCCCAGTCTGGTCCCTCCTACACCAGCAAGACCAGCTTCCCAGTGTGTCAACGCACACCCCGTTCTCCCTATCCGCGCTGCTGGTAGTATTGTTCTAACTAATCATAACGTCTTCAAAATTCCCTTTGGCCAATCCAGATCCATCATATGTTTTTCAAGACCTATCTTGCTTCACCCTACAATGGTCATTCCTTGTGCCCTGCATAGTGTGCTTTTACCATGTTGTTCACATAATGCTTTACATACTGTCTTAAATGTTTGCTTCATCAATTAGATTGAAAGAACTTGAGTAAAATATACATGATGCTTTATAAAAGATCAGTGGTTGCTGTAGGCCAAATGGACTTACTAAGATGCTATGTATCTCATAAAATTATAAAAATATGTAATTAGTTTTCAACATTTAAATATGTAGGCATGCCACCTAAAACACAGGTTTCCAGCTTATTTTAAAAATGAAAATAAATTCTGTAATAAACAAAATAACAGCCACCCAAAAAAACTCATGTCCTAACCCCCAGAACCAATATCATATATTCTATGGCAAGCAGGAATTAAGGTTGGAGGTAGAATTAAGATTGCTGATAACTGGTGTGTAAATACATTATCCTGGATTACCCGGGTGGGCCCAACACCATCACAAGGGGCCCCCACTTTCCAGTTCACCACATTGTCACCTCTTCCTACTGGTGACATCATAAGCATTTGACTTCATGATGCCTAAAACAGCCATTTAATGACTAGACGAGGAAGAGAGACATTAACATTATTAGATCTGATAGTAAACGCTAAAGGTCGCTGTGTTTTTTTTTTTTTAAGGACAATTTATATCTTTACAACACTGTCATCCTGTCTTTAACATGCTATAGCTCTCTAATTCTTCAGGTCTTATATTTCTTAAACAGTTTTTCATTTTTTTATCATAACAGTTTTCTGCACCCCTGTAGGTTAATTCTAAGTAC
Source organism: Desmodus rotundus (assembly GCF_022682495.2). Lineage (NCBI taxonomy): Eukaryota > Metazoa > Chordata > Mammalia > Chiroptera > Phyllostomidae > Desmodus > Desmodus rotundus. The sequence goes on along the minus strand of NC_071388.1, from coordinate 30,594,793 downwards.
TTTATAATTTTTGTGGTTATAAATAGTGTCTTTTTCTATAATTTTTAACAATTTTTTTCTTATTCATTAAATTTATTGGAGTAGCATTGGTTAATAAAATTATATAGGTTTCAGGTGTACAATTCTATAGTATATCATGTGTACACTGTATTGTGTGTTCACCACCCGAAGTCAACTCTCCTTCCATCACCATCTATCCCCCTTTACCCTCTTCTACCTCCCCCACCCACTTTCCCTCTGATAATCACCATACTGTTGTCTGTTTTTGTTTTTTTTAAATAAAAGGTAATAGGGAAATGTGTTGATACTTAAATAAGAATTGTAGAATATTATGTTTTCACAATATAGCCCATAAGATGACAGTTTAAAGTATGACTGTGGCTCTGTGTGATAATATTATTGCTAAGTAGAAATATTTTGATGGACTACAGCAGATTTCAGTAGAGCTGGATAATTTTATTAAAGCAAAATGTGCAAGCATTATGTACTATAGCAAATTTCAGAGAGAATTTCCAAGGCATCATAAACTTGAAACTGAAAGGGAAGTCGAGCATCACCACAGTTATCCACAGACAATTGAGCTAATTAAGCATGTGTTCATCCTGTTATTTAAGAACATCTGATAGCGACTGGTGTGCAAAATGAACAACTCCATATGTCCAATACTCTCCGTTTCTTTGTGCTTTACAAGTCTGAAAAGATGTTACACAGTGCTCTTTTCCCACACGAAATTCGTATCTTTAAAGCTTTTTTATGATCACAAAATTGCTTTGTTTTGCACAGTAGCCTGAAAACCTTAGAGAACATATTTGTTGTACATGGTGAAATGATTATTTCAGAATTATTGTGACTTGAAAACAGGTAAAAGAAAATCTAGACTGCCATGATTTTAAAGCAAAATGAACAGAAAACTGTAAGATTAAAAGTCAACAAAGGGGTGATAAATAGTGATGGAAGCGTGGCAGGCATGCAGACAGGCATGAGCGGAGAAAGATGATGGGCCAGGTACAGACGGTCACTAGAGCAGAAAGCCCTGGGTGCCCAGAAACGGGCCGAACTGGGAGAGCAAGAATTGGAGATAAGTGTTGTCAGTCAGGCCCTTGTCCCTAGTACACCTGGTCCTCCCCCAGATTGTCTTTGGGCACATGGGTCTGATCCTCCCTGGACCTCTTCTCCCCTGGCACATAGCTAGTCAGGTAGTAAACCCCTAGGGGGCTGGAGAAAAGTCCCATCTGAATGCCGTACAAGGACAGAGGTGACAGGGCAGGCCCTGACAGGTCAGCTTGAAGAAAAAAGCAGCTAATCGCCCCCACCAAGGGGTTAAAAAGAGCCTTAGCCCACACCCCAGGGCAGCTCAACTAACTCAAAAACATTTTTTTTCAAGTGTACTTTTTCTTTGTTTGCTGAATAAATCTTCTCTCATGAGTTTGAGTCTTGGCTCTAAATTCTTCGAGATCTACTTTCACCATTTACAGAAGGAAACTTGACTTGGAATGGTGAACATACAATACAATATATACATGATATGTTATAGAATTGTATCCCTGAAACCTATACAACTTTGTTAACCAATGTCACCCCAAAATATAATTTCATTAAAAAGTCAATAAGGTCCTGCTTTCAGAAGCTGAATTAAACCACCGGGTCACCGCGAATCCAGAAGCCCGCACTTGTGTCTTAGCTGAGTAGGCAGACCACCAGAGACATCGCTAAATCTCAATGCTGCCTTATCGCTGACCTTTTTGGATAAAGACTCAGATAACAATCGTCATTCAGACTCTTCCGAATTGTTTACAGAATTTCATAAGACTGTTTTAGCACTTCCTTTCCCCTATAACAATTATTCTTTTGAGAAGAGAGCTCCAGTTATCTTTTTTTTTGTCCTGAGGTAAAGATTATGGAAGTAAAATAGATGTCATAATGATAAAATTCTAACCTAATTTCCTTATTCATTAGTTCAGTCTTTAATTGCCACAGACTTGTTAATCTACTTCTGAATCTCTTCTCTTAGAAAGGCTGTGAATCAAGCTAGCCTACTGAATATGAATTTTCTAGGATGAAAACTCAACTTGTTCTGTAACCAGAAAAAAAAAACCCTCTGCACTTGTGAACTTATCAAAGTCAAATTTGAATCCAAACAAATGATATAAATTTGAAAACTCACTGTTCTACAACTGTTTGGTTCTAAATTGAATAAATTAGCCCAAGACCTGTTCACTGAATTCTGTGAAAGAATAACTGCTTGAGTTTTTCTCCCTGCTGTGAATTCACTCTCTAAAATGGCTACTTTAGAAGCCATTAGCCTTTTCAGTAATTAAATTTGAATCACCAAGGGAGACTCCAAATTCAAGTACAGAGCTAATATTCATTGAATCACTGTTATTTGGCAAGAATTTCCCTACTTACTTTAAATATGCTTTTTATTTAACAACTTTAATGGTTACTTATTATTAGTTTTTCCAATTTATAGATTAGAAAACCAAGGTCCAAAGAGGTCACAAAGACCAGTGAGGTGAACAGAAAGCCATTCCGACTCCCTGTTCTTTCCATTACCACCATCCCAGTCTGCTCCACAGCCCACTTTTACAGACAGTGCTGGGAAGAACCTCAGCCTGTTCCCCCACAAACTAAACATGTCTTTGTTTGCACAAGTTTCTGTTAGTTCATGAAATATTTTCTAAATGTTTTGTATCACAAGTATTTTAAAGCCTAGTTTTATAGATGATACATTCTCACTTATTACCTCTAAGTAATCACTATCTGATTTCATTTTCAGGATAAGAAGCTATATGGATTCAATCATTTTATAAGCCTCTACACACTGATGATGTTTCTACATTTTTTTCATAGTTATAAGTGCTTGGTCATTATGTGTTTCTCCCTCAATATGGTTCTATTTGTAAAGTGGTCCAATTCTTGGGAACAATGTAATATTGTTGGATAATTCATTAGAAATGTACTGGAATAAGCCTTTTCTGCTTTCTAATTTATTTTGTTTACAAGCATGATTTCTTTGATAAAACATACTCCTTTTAAAGGTTATTTATGTATCATTTTTATAACTTTACTATGATTTCTTATAATTCATATTTATTAATGGTAATAAGGAGAAAAATAAATAAGAAAAATTTAAGTCCCATCACAAAAATTTTATTGTTAATATTATATGCATATTCTAGTAGTCTCTTTTATTTCACAATATTTCTCAACAGAGAAATATTCTTAGGAATATTTAGCAATTATTCCTAGGAATAGATGGTTTGCAAGTGGCAAGATGGTACCCAAAATGTGTCTCCTGACTCAAAAATCTTGTATCAAATCCATTATATACTACAGAATACTTTTCTAGTTTCAAAACAAACCCATCTTGAAGGTAAATTACTTCTTTATAATCTTTTGATATTCTATATCCCTTATTACCAGCAAACCAACAAATCAAACATTTATTTTAATATTACCTCAAGTAAAAGAAGAAACTAAGGTTGGTGGTATTTTAGATAGTATTGAGAAGGTATCATAAGTCCATCAGCAACATATATTCAACTTCACCCTTTAGGTAGCAATATATCTATAGATGCAAATCTCATGCATTTTGAACTGATTCTTATTAACTTTATTTTTACCAGGGGATCTTTTTTAGCTGAGCATAGAAATCCTATGGCCACAGCTACAGTGCTCAAACACACTGAAATTTCCAAAAAAGCTCTGATTGCAAAATTTCTCCTCTTCGATATTGTATCCTAACTCTTATATGTGAAAAACACAATGTTTAAAAAAACAAAACAACAAAACAAAACCCTTACCAAGAACTTGGTGTTTCCTTTCTGATCACGAAGTTGCAAAAATTAGAACTAGCAGCATGGGAAATAAAAATCCAATCCCAATACTAGACGAAAATACCCGTATGGCACTCAGTCAACAACTGACGGACCACAACTGCAGAAGTGTACAAATGGCAAGAGTGTAAATTGATCAGTATATACAATTCACTATTGTAAAGTTTGCAATAAATTTAATAAAGGCCAAAATTAGTTTCCCAGTTACTTCTGTTTTATTCAATGTGATAATTCATCGCATGCCAGTCAAGACAAAGAGATCCCAAGCAATTGTATTGAGGACACTCTACCAGCACCCATTAGAGTTTTTGGAGTCTGGTGAACAGAACATGGTAGAAGCTCTTTATCTTTTAAAATGAAAGACTTTCCCTCACAAGAACATCTTAATAAAACACAGACTTTTTGTTGTAATTATTATTACTAAGAACACCTCTCAGTGGTCTGGGGAAACTTCTTACCCTACGAATAAGTAGGAAAGGACTCGTCTATTGTACCTTACCATCTGAGTCCCTGAGCTCAACAAAATTAACATAGGAAACTTTCAAACCCTGTTATAAGAAAAGGTTATGGGGAAAGTTTGGTATAATAAATTCTGATACTAATGTGCAAGGCAAAAACTCTGTAAAGAAAATGCATATGTTCCAAAGAACTCAATCATTATAATAGTATCTTAAAAACTACTTTAAACATCTCTTAAATCAAGATGCACTGAAGGTTTCCTCTTTTGTAACTAGATTCAAAGCTTACAGTGTTGAGTTTCAAGGATTTCTATTCTTTAACGTCCATTGCAGTTACTGGCAACCTCAGTAACTGGTTTTCAAACATGACCCCAGGTCTGGGCACAGCATTCTTCAAATTAGGCTTCCCACCTTCCACTTCTGACTCAAAAAACTTACTCATTCATGATTTTTTTCTACATCTTCAGAGCATAATATCTTAGGTCCAGAAATTCTCCACTTAAGGTCCTTTAATTTTTCATTAGAAGTTTGTGATACATTTCTACTAGCTTGCCTTAATGGAGAGGAAAGCCTCTCCTCAGTGCAACAGTGAAGCATGAGGAAAATCAGGTTCCAATGAGAAGATTCCCCATCATGTGCAGTTAAGTCAAATATTTAACCATGAAGTACTACCCTCTCTATTCCTCCAAAGTCAACACTTCTGCAACACTCCGAACTTTAAACTTACTTAGAGCACCTGGCATGCCAGACCTTGCTGTTCTCAATCGGTTAGACAGTCTCAGGTGGCAGGAAGCACATGCCATTCATTGTGGAATCATGGTTCTTAATAGTTACCCTGAAATTATTAGTTTGAATCTAATTGAATTATTTTCCCAGATATTTTCTCATAAACATAAATAGAAAATATACCCATGACTTTTACCTAATGAGCAGGCTTGTGGGAAAATGATACATGGACAGTTTTACTATCAGGAAAAAGCAGGAAAGGTTTGAAATGGGCAAAACGACTGCTGGAAGTCCTTTCTGGTTGTCCTTCATGGTTATCTCTGCTTTTCATAGTCTTTGACCTGTTTTCTAATCCTGTAAATTGTAGAAAACTGAAAATAATGTGAATCATTCCTATTACAGAAATGCAAATGAAAGGAGTCCTGTGAAATACAATTCATTATTGCCTTGTGACAGAGCCGTTTTGCATCTACTTGTGTATTCACTTCAGCTTTCCTTATTTCTCACGTGTGTTTATTTGAATTCTCCCTTGAGCTAGTTGGAACATCTTACTGGTTTCCTCATTAATTAATGAGTCAAAATAGCTACATGTTAATTTTACATTTGTATGAGAGCTCTGATTTTAGCTTCTTATAAAATATTATCTTTTAACAATATACTTCTATTTTTTTCTAGTTATATCACTCAACTGTTACCATAAACTCAATAGGTCATGTTAGAAACTTTATCCCCTTTTTTCAAGGAATAGCAAATATATTTTCTGACCTAAGCATTTTAAATGATGCCAGAGTATAATAATTGTATAGATACTAAAAAGGCAAATTTGTAAAATAATTAAATAAAGTATCCTTTAAATTTATCCTTGAAGCCAAACCTGGGAGCCTGGGAATCAGTGTTTTTAAATCATAACACCAAATAACAGAAGAGAAGATTCTACTCCTATTCATGTTTGTTGGAGGAACATTTTCCAGATTCCTCTCTCCTAATCTCGAGAAACACTAACCAGACCTGTACATTGTTTACTTCTTATTTCCCTCCTGTAAATTAAGAATAGATTTTTCAATTTTGCTTTAGAGATTGATCATAGTGAAGAAAACCAGAACTCCTCGGTGTTCAGCATTACCGATTTAACCGTGAAAATCTGTGCGTTGTGAAAGAATCTGCAATGTTGGGACACATTTAGTTTTTAGCGATCTCCCGTAGGACAAATTGCTAATCATCAGACCCCCAAACCATTCTCCATACAAGTACGTGGACCGTAACACCCTGGCAAATTTCCAAAAGAAGAAACTAATTATCTGCTCCCCAGTGCTTGAAGTATACTCTCTTTGGAGCAGTTAGCATAGCCTAACATGGTCTAACACAGAGGTGGTAGAGCTGGTCCATGTGTAAGATACTCATGTAGTTATCCCCTCAGGCCCAGTTTTGCCATGCTGGAAATAAGTCCATTACTGGGAATTGTTTAGAATGGGAACATACTTTGCAACTTAAAAAAGCACCAGGAGCACAGAAAAGGTGCTGCTCGAAACTTTTTCCCATGTGCTTCATTAAGCCAATAAACTGTAATGGTGCTTTAAGAGATATCCAACGTTATTGGACAGAGCCAGTGACACTGAAGACAAGTGTGTGTAAAACACTGGCATATTTTCACTTTGAAAATACCTATAAAAGTTCAAATTTATGTAAAAATTCTAGCAGAGACACATAAATATTGAACCATAGAACTGGCTATTTCTGTATTTTTATTTTTGCTTATTACATTCAAAGGAATTTTTGAAGGTCTCTTTATTGAATTCCTAGACAATGAAATTACCACAATTAATCTTTACACTAATAAACTATTTCAATGCATACTTGTGAATGACCTGGAGAACAATAATTGAAAAAATAAATTCAATGAATGATTATGCTTTTCAGAAGCCAGTCATTAAAGTCAATAGTAGTGTTACCTGCTTCCTTGTCTAACAAGATATATTACACTAAAACCATGACATAGTGAATCATAAAATATTAGATGTTCCATTTATTTTCCACGTAACATTTCTGAGCAAAACTAGAGGATGTCCTCCTTCCCCGCGCGGTAAGAACGGATTCCCGTTACTCCTGTGCGCTGGTTTAGACGGACAGCCTCTCTGACTCGCTGAGAATCAGGAGGCATTCCTCAGAGGCAGGTGACCTCATTATCCCAAATTTAGAGGAGGCCATAATGACTCAAGAGATGAATGTACCGGGCTTCATTTTCTGGAATTATCAACTTTAATTAACAGAAATTATCCAGCAGAATAGATAGCTACCTAATGCATAAGAATGTGCCTGGGTGGGGGTGGGGGAACCTAAGACAATGAATTCACTTCTTTTGCTAGCTGTCTGTGCATAGATAACTGTAAAATGAGGACAGGGATTATAGTTTTGGGCCAAATACATTTATACTGTAAGAAATGGACTTGTCCTCTGCTAGTTTAGGCAAATTCAGTATTGACTTACAAAAACTCTGTGAATTTTAATGGAAACAATTTCAAATGGACCTGTTTGCTAATTTCTTGAAAGAAAAAAAATAAACATGTAGCTAACCTGCTCAAGATTAAAAGGAAAACGATTCTTATTTAAAAACTTACTTAAGAAGCTATGTTTGCTGCTCTGCACCCCACCTGAGGCAGGCTTTCTTTTCTGAGCAACAAGCAGTGACAACTAAGAGAAGAGAATATTTACACACAGAAAAAAACACAAACTTAACTATTTCTCCTTTGATCTCATAGTTTCCTGATCACTATCAAGTAAGAGAGCACTGTTACTTTGTTCTTATGACAAAGAACCATTTATAAAGGTCAGTAAAAGGAAGGGTGAGTTGCATTCTGAAAAGGAAAGTAAGAACATGAAATTATGAAATGATTTAAAAGTAGGAAGGAAGGTAGTAAGAGTCTACGAAAAATGGTGCTATGTAAGTTGTTTTAAAATACCTCAAATGAAACAGGAGATCAAGCTGTTTCAGGTATTATTCTAAATCATTCATTGTACTGATTTAGGGCATTTATGAAATAGCTGTTGCATTTTAGACAGAGGAAACACATTTGAATTGAAGTTCAGTATTTAAAGCTACACGGTTTATATACATTTCACAACATAAACCAAATAAAAATCATATTAGTAAAATTAAATAATAATGAAAATAAAATAAAGTATCTCCAAAGAGGTTTTAATTTTATTTTCAGGTCAAGAGAGGGGAATGATAACAGCTTCTCAATCAAATCTATGTTGTAGAAGAGTGCTTTCAAAATTGTACAATGGTTTCTGTATAATCTTATAAAATTATCTACTGCAGACTAACTAAAAAGAATAATTAAGTCAACAATGTATCTGTCCTAAAGTGAATACTTACCACTTTACTTGGAGATACAATATTTTGTTATATATAATGCACACCCACATTCTGTGTGCATTATACTCAGGATTATCATGCCCATTATTATACTCACAGTATGAAATCATTATACCCATGTATAATGCGCATCCTTATTTTTCCCTCAAATATCTGGGCAAAAAAGTGTGCATTATACATGGTAAATACAGTATATTTTAATTCACAGAAATTCTATAAAACTACTTAACTGACCTCCTGGCATTTCCAAGAAGATTTCATTCATAAGCTCAATCCATTTAATTATTTTGCACTTCAGATTGAATTAAACCTTCTTGCCTAGGTCCTTCACAGTCAAAGGGATTGAGTTGGAAACTAACTTAACTTGAATTGTGTTTGCCTATATGATTAACTGGCTGAAAAATTAGAGCTGAGATGGTTACTTAGACCCAAGATATACATAATTATCACAAATAATAACATGATGTAATATCATTAATGCCAAAAATGTTGATGGCCTCAGAGCCATGCCATAAAATTGCCCATGGGTTGTATTTTAAAAGCAGTTCATTTGGTAGTTCAGGCATTAACCCCATTGACAGAGTTCTCTCCCACCACCAAAGCAGAAACACACACACACACACACACACAAACACGCACAATAAAACGAACCTCTTCTCAAATTCCAAATAACAGTTAATACTGTTATGATTTAATTTGGGAGGAAATGAGATTTTATCGTTTTTGTTACTTTTTAGGAGTTTCGTGATCTCTTTTCTTAACTGCTCTACATTCGGACTGAAATTCTTACAAACACAATCATCACTCTGATAACAAGAGCATCTGGTTTCTTTTTAGAATGAGAAATTTTCATTTAAATTAAAACTACTAAGTCAGGCGTGTGTAAGCCATTAATAACCTAGCTTGGCAAACACTGACAGCAGAGGAAGGTAAACTCCAATACAGACTTCTTAAAATTATTTCATTTTTAACAAGACACATAGAATACAGGAAATTTGGAAAACAGAGACAATTGGGAAAAAGTACAATCTCACTACTCAGAGATAATCATTGTTCACAGATTATCACTGACAACTACAACTTAAAATATTTCCTTTCCAATCAATAATTTTGGTGATTGTAAGCAGTTCCTGAATTTTAGGGTAGAAAAGTGAATTTTCCCTCAAGGAAATTTCCCTCCTGGAAGGGGCCACTTTTGTACTCGTAGTTAATAAGGCATTTGTTTGTTACTTTTCCACTATAATTGGGAAACGTGCTTCAGACTGTGGCACTAAGCATTTGCAGTGTCATAGAGTTTTGGGAGCATCGTACCTGTGCAGAGTTAGAAAATATTTTGACTTCTAAATCCTCATTTGGATTACCCTAGGATAAAATTTATCTTTAGTGCATGGTATGTGTGCTCTCATACAAGCATTCAGTCACAAAGAAATGGAGAGATTCAATCATGGCATGGAAAATACGTCTTCCTGATCAACCCATCATACCATACTCTGGGGGCTTATGACTGGTTTGGGGCTGTCATCATACATACGTGTTATTCAAAAGGCTGAATGATCTAGATTTGGGGAAATGTATTGTGGATGTTGTGATTATCCACAGAGATCGTGGGACCCATGCATCTTCCTAATGGGAAGTATTTTCTCTGCAGGGAATAAATGTTTTCATCATCAACCATTCGAGGGCAGGACATGCAAGGAGTACTGGATCAGAGGCAGAACAGTCTTCCTCCTCTCTCTATGGCTGCAGTGCTTTAGGACCCAGACTCTACACATGAAACTGTCTGGAAATTCCTGTTTCTGGAAGTTGAGCAAGCACACGGAGATCTTCTGATAAAGCTAGATATGCGTGCACTTAGATTTTAGCTATAAGTACTATGAGCCACCACCAACTAGATTAAATCTGTGCTCTATTTCTGTTACTCCTGCGCCTTTAGTAAAGTCTGGAATAATTGTGCTGTGGGCTACTAGGGAGAGAAGAGTCCCCACTTGAAGACTGGAGCAGAAGTGTGGGCCACGATAATCATTAGATGGCAGCCATGTCTGAAGTAGAAAGCTCACAAGGCCCATCAGCAACAAGGTCAAGACACGGAGGCCAGAACAAAGGTGACAGAAGAACCTGTTACAAGGCATGGATACACCTGCTTGTGAGACACTCTCAGAGACAAATAAGGGAACCTTAAGGGCCCTCTTTCTGGCAGGTTGACTGTTGTATAAAAATAACATACCGCATTTTAGAGCTCCAGGCTTGTGAGGATAATGGCATATGGGAATACATATGTAAATGTATACATCATATCTACTTCCAGTTTTGTATTCTGCTTTTTCTTTGAGCTTAATCCTATAAACTGAGCATCTGCATATGTAATGGGATTGTTATTGAATATATAGTTTTATTGGTTACATAATATTCCCCTATATGAGGAATATGCTTTATTGAGGATTTAAGCTATTTTTTTCCTGTTCAATAGTTCAGCTATGCATATTTTTGTACACAAATATTTTTCTACATCTGTAAACATTTTTTAACTGAATAAAATCATGACTCTGTCTAAGGGTATAGTCCAAGTCTATTTCTAAGACAGGAAATACTGATATCCAAGGAGAATAAAACAAAAAATTGGTTCCCATACAGGGTCTGAATGGGAAACTCAGGCTTCAAGGCGACTTCTAATTCTGTCACCGCATGGAGTGTTTGTCGTACTTCTGTTCCTCATGTCCAGTCTGCTGCCCTGTCCTGGATTTCTCTGTGGAGCCACTTCATTTGCCTATTTGTGACCCTTGCTCCCTGCAAACTCAGTTTTTAACTGGCTCCATCCTCTTTACACCCATATTAAACCCCCATATTAACCCCCATATTAAGACCAAGGTTCTCATCCCTCTATCTACCTGGAATAATTTCTATTTTATTTATTCAAATCACACGCTGAAATATCCAGTCGGTACACCAAGCACAGTACTGGTTCAGCAGTCCAATCATTTGTAGGCAGAAAAGGGTATGGCCGTGTATTTTATAAAACTATTCCTACTAGGTATGCTGCATCATTCTGGTTCTGCTATACGGCAAAACTGGGCATCAACTGGATTGTGTAGAATGTTTTATAACATCCGTTTTTACATATGAAGACATGCTATTTCTCCATTTGTGTGAATCTACGTAAAAATTTACAAATATTTGCTGGAAGATATGTATTACGTATTGTATGTTAGGGCTATACTTAGATGTACTTTCCTAATTTAGAATAGATTGATGTCTCCTCATAATTGGTTACAGCTATATATGGGAAAATACAGTTATTTTCTGTTTTGCCATTTTCTTAAACCCTTTTACTCCAATTATAAGATTTTTTGTTGATTCTATTAGATTCTTCTGGGTGAAGAATCACATTATGTCCACATAATGATAATGGCACAACTCTTTTCCAATAATGTTGTGTCTATTCTTGCTTCTGACCCACGCCCCAGAACTGGATAACCAACTGTGCACCTGACTCTCAACTTAACGTTTACTGAGCATGCCGATCTTCAAGTGCTGTTCCGCATCCCTGCCCCAGACACGCACGTATTTCCATTTAGTGCCACCACTATCCGTCTCATTGTTCAGGCTAAAAACACAGCCGTGACCCTTGCTTCCTCCTTCATTCCTCACATCTTACTACCAGGCCATCATTCTGGACTATGAGTTATCCTCCCAAATATATTCCAATTGAACCATTCCTGCCCTCTCAACTCTCACCATCCTACCCCAAGCCACTGTTATTTCTCACCTGAAATACTGTAATGATCTCCTAATTGGCGTCCCTCTCTTTCCAACCTCCTTTACCTACAATCAAAGAGGGCAGCCATTGTGTGCCTTCTAAGATGTATACCAGACCAAGACACACTTCTGCTTAACATCATCAAAAATCAGGATTTCCCATAATGGAGTTAAGGAAAGATTTCTAATACCCACTGACTGGAAAAGCTGACAGCCGATCTGTGTAGGAAACTCACCTTGAGAGAAGAGATCCCTCAGTCAAAAGAGGGAAGAGGGGAATGGAGAGGATGCTGGTATCACTGCAGTGTCCCCATTTCTGATATTCCTCATGCCAGATGTGCCTCTTCCTTCACATCATTTGATTACTTAGGCTCATACAACCTTCATTTCTGGCTGGGCTATTCTAAGTTGAGTCCTCACTTACATGGAATGTCAACTGCTCCAATAGATGTACATTGTTCTGGGATGAACTCTAAAATCAGAATAACAGAACCACGTCCTTATCTCTTCTTGGGTAAAAATCTAACAAGCATTAGTTTTTCTTTAAGAAATAACAAACCTCCTTTGGGTATTATATATAAGTGAAACATCTACACAGTATCTTTACTTCCAGTTCTGGTTCTTTTCCCAGGATGAGCCCCACAATGTCCGTGCTCCTGGTACCTCCTAACAGCCGAGTATAAGTGTAGCAGCAGCATGAAAACAACCAAGGAGTGAGAGCATTGGCTACAGGTTCCCTCGGACTAGAAGCAGGTCAGCTACCAGTGTGATCCCAATAATGACAGAAGTCGGGGGTAATACCCAGAGCTGAGCAAAACTGGGCTAGAACTGAGTCAGACAACAAGAAGGAATAAAACCCAAACCAGAGGGTTCAGGAATTGATCAGAAAAAATGGGTCTAGATTGGCGACTCACTTTCAACCACAGTAAACATAAAAGGTAACAATGTGTACATTATTAAGAAATATTGTTAATAGGGTTTTACAAAACTTCATAGTTATACAGAGGCACGTCCAGTAGGCTTTGTCTTTATAAATATGAAGAGGATCAAAAACAAAAACTTAATCATTATTAGTTTAATAAGAGCCCTAGTTCTAGACTTGTACAATTAGGATGGCTTGACTGATGCCAAACAGCCTGGATTGTAGTCATTGTGCCCTTTGATGTTGCATTCAGAGATTAATTCCGTGAGACTGTTCATCTGATTCTTGGGCTTAAATGACAACATAAAGAATTTAGGCTAATGAGGAAAAATCTTTTCTGACAGTTCAAGTTATTAGACACCAAAATAAGTTATAAAAGAGATTACTGAATCATTTTCTCTCAAAGCCTAAAAGAAAGCATATTCGTGGATTCCCATCTCACTGGAATGACTTAATAACAGCAGCTTTTACTGGAGCCAGATGGAGGCCTGAATAACTGCCAAATTCCTTCAGATGTGATGATTCAAAGCCTATACCATTTGAGAAAGACACTCATGTGACAAAGTTCTGCACGGGCACCGGAAGTCTACCTCTGAAAGCTACCCCACACCAGTGCCGGTGCTCATCTTTCCGTATCTGCATTTCTCACTCAAAATTGTATGTGTGGTGGGGGAAGAAAAGGGAAGCAGGAAGCAACAAAGGAAGAAGAAACAAAGTAAAATTCATTACAGTTTCCTTATCTGCCTCCTTGGAACTATGCAGTATCAGAATTAGAAATAGTATTGTATTAGCATAAGGCACAAGTATAACATAGGCTTCTCTATACTTCTGCCAGTGGTAGGCTAGCCTTCACTATATTCTTCTACACAAAGCCCTATCATTGTGGCACAATTTTATGCTGAATTAAATAATAAGCAATAATTTTGTCATTTGGGGAAACAGAAGGAACTCTCTAAGTAAATGCCAAAAAATTAAAATAGAACAATTTGACACTACCACATGGATACTTAATGGTTTCAGGTACAATGACAGGGACCTGACTTGAATAAAATCACCAGACTAAGACTGCTGAAAACATTTTTAAGATACCATTTTAATAAAGGGATGCCGTAAATGTTTACCTAAAACAATTATAAGAAATCTGTGTGCTTTTAAAATGGAAACTGAGAGAATCATTGCATGAATTTGTGGAGAATATTAGATTCTTCCAGCAACAATTTTTTTTTTTCTCAGACCTGGCCTTTTTTTTTAAATAAACTACAGCACTTAGAAAATTTATTCTTAAAGAAATCTCACATCTATAACTGAGCTTTTCATCTTATCACTTTAGTGATTGGATGGCGGAAAGATAAAATCTAAGTTTAATAATACCAATGAAGACAATGCTTGAAACCTGGAAATTGCTTTGAGACTTACATATTAAGTTGGGCTACAGAGACAATATAAATGCAAAGGCAAAACTGGGAAGAAAAAGGATGTCTAAGAAAAATTATTTCAGGTTCTCAGAAAGTTACACAATGAATTACAAAAGATATATTGCTTTGGGGGAAAAAAAAGAAGGGAATGGAGGGAAGAAATAAGGGGGGAAAGAAAGAAGGGATGAAGGGAAAAAAGTAGAGGCTGATGCATCGTAAATCACCGAAGTTGTAGGCAAACAAATATAATGTGTTTAGCATCATTAATATAAGCATCGTCACAGATGACTTCTTGGAAGCAAACAAATGAGTTGTAAATCTTAAGTACACCGAGCTGCCTGTAAACATGCAGTTGTCGTGAGAACACATAAAGCACCGAGAGTAAATGGTGCGTCACTCTGATTCAGTGCTTGCTGTCATTTCCACAAAGATACATACACAACCAATGGCGATGTATGAGTGATTCTGAAAGGATATTGAAGAGGCGCTGAGCATATATACACAGCTTTATAAATCCATTCTCGTCTGCAGATAATTTAGAGGCAGAAATAAACCATGTTATTATCACACAATGTAGCTACTCTTGGTAGCATAAAGACAATAAACATCAAAAAGACACTTTGAATGGTTCTATGAAGTCATAATGGAAATTACTTTCGTATGGAAAATGCTCAAGCACTGTTTTCAAAGATTAATTCACTTAAAATTGATTTGTTTAAAACCATTCCCAACGCCTGCATCTTGACATGCTTGGTTCTTGGTCATTAAGCAATGAACCTTTTTGATGTTAGAGCACATAATCACATTAGTGAAACTGAAATGTAAAGCAGAAATTTTTATTTAAAAAGTATAATGGCAAAAAGAAGAAGAAAATTAAAAGCATTTCTACGCAATCACTGAAAATTGTATTCTCAGTAATTTCCTGGGTTAAAGTGCCCACAACTACGATGTGTCTGTACCAGTATTTAAAATGAAGCAAACAACATTCTATTACCACTAGCAGCTAATACACACAGAATTTTACTAAGAAGAGAAATCAGTTATTATAAATAAAGTTGATTCAGCTCTGTGGAATAGTGTCTCAAAATTGTGGCAGTGGCCAAAAGCAGAACTCCAGGTAAAGCTAGCGTAGGTGTCTTTGTCTTGCCTCTTCTTCACTGCGTGACATTTTGGGAAAGTTATATACAGCTCTGTAAGCCTCAGTTTCTTCATTGAAAAAAATGGGAGATGCTAAAAGAATGACTGATGATGTCGAGCAATAATAAGTGTGATTAAAAAATTAAAGGAGGTCATAGAGAAAGAAAGTGAAGGGGTTTCTACTTTAGATAAATTTCTTAAGTGACCTTTGAGCAACAGCTTGTATGGAATCTTTTGGACACCAGTGGGAAGAACAACCCAGGGTAACGTTCTCTACATCACAGTTTAGACACCACACTGAGAAGAGCAAGGATGCTAAGGAGGGTAGAAGGAGAGAGCGAGTGGAAAGTGATAGGAAATCAGGTCAGAAAGAGAGCCGAGGGCTGGATCATGCACAATTATAAAGACAAAAGTAAGTAGAGGTACCCCTCACTTTGTAAACTCTGTCTGAAATGAGGACTAAGTATAGGTAGATAGCAAAAGAAATGAACACTTTAAAGTTTTTGCTAAGTATGATGGGAGCCCATTAAAAGAAGGAGAGTCTAATATGCAAAGCATATCCTGTAACCGTCTCAGTTATGCTCTCAACAATCCTAAGTGGCCCTATTTGGTCCACATTTTATAGATGTAAATGAGGGAAGAGTATTTTTCCAAAAGGCATACCTTATTTTTTGTATCCTCACCCAAGGATATTTTTTCATTGCTTTTAGAGAGAAAGGAAGGGAGAGGGAAACATCCATGTGAGAGAGAAGAAACAATCGAGTGCCTCCTATACACACCTGGACTGGGAATCAAACCCACAAACTAGGTATGTGCCCCGACCAGGAATCAAACCCACAACCTTTTGGTTATGGGATAGCACTCCAACCAAATGAACCACAATGGCTAGGGCAAGACACAACCTTATTAAGAGTTAGATTAAGGTTTTAGACCCAGAGTCTAACTGTTGAACCACCAGCTACTCAAATTAGGACAACTGACAGTTAAAGATGGTATATTAAATGTATGTGGACAGTTCGTTGGGAGGAAATCATGCTCAATTGCTCCTGAGATTTCAAGTAGAAATGCTCCCTAAAACAGCTGGCATTTTATGAGGTCTGTCCAGAAGGTTCCCAGCCATGTAATATCAAAAATAGACACATTTATTGAAGAAAATACAAGATATAAGAAACATTCTACATAGGACAATGATGCCTCAGTCTCCTTCAAAGTAAGCACCTTGGGATCTCACACAGTTCTCCCAGTCGCCATCAACTGCCCCATCCTATTTTCCTGAGTCTCATTGAGACTCTGAAATCTCTTCCCTTTCAAAGGTGATTTTAGTTTTGGGAAAAGCCAGAAGTTGCAGAGTGCCAAATCTGGGTTGTTGTGGGGCTGAGTCACCTGGGTGATTTGAAGTTTGGCCAAAAAACTCTGCATAAGAAGTGATGCATGAGCAGGCATGTTGTCGTGATGAAGCTGCCATTCACCAGTTGCCCATATGTGTGGCCTTCTTAATCATCCAAATAGTTTCTGTAGAGGAATGTTCAAGCTTAACATAAAATTTGATGCACATTCATTATTGTACTTGCTCAGTCATTTTGAATGTGACAGCCATACAGTACACATGTCACTCAACAGCATCTACTACCCCCACTGACTAGTACAGTGAAGTCATCATTGTTTACACATGTGCATTCCAGTCCACTCTCCTTGGCTGCCAGGTTACATGGATATTGCGTAAACCATTCTCGTTATATTAATAATGGCTGAACTTTTTCTGGACAGACCTCATATGTCAGCCACAAATGATGAGTAGGAGTCCCTCAGAAAAACAGAAGAAAAATGCATTCTGAGTAGAGGAGGCAGTGGGAATAGAGTCATGGAAATGTGACACTGCATGATACCTTTGAGAATTACCTCATTATTCTATGTGGTCTGAGCATGAATTCTAAAGCAGGGGCTTGGAGAAAGATGAGGTGAGAACAGGCTAGTCCTGAAGGGCCCATCATACTATGACATGGTGTCTGCACTAAACTGCAAGAAATGGAAGCCATGGAAAAGTTTTAAGAAAGGCAGGATCATGAACAGATAACTATTTTAGAAAGATCACTTTGACTTGACCATAGTGTAGATGGATTGATATGGGTGGAAGAAAAAATAGCCATTTGAGGTTATCACCATGGTCATGTAAGAAATAAAGAGCACCAGAACATAGGTAGTAGGAAATGGAGAAATGCTGTAGAATAAGAAGGGCTTGGATACTAATTGTCTGCTTTTTAAAGAAATGAAGAAAACAAGAATGACCCTGGGCAGCCACTTAATCAATTTTTGCCTCAGTTTTTTTTTAATTAATTAATTTATTTTTATTCAGTTACAATTGTCTGCATTTTCTCCCCTTCCCTCCACCCCACCCCAGCCAGTCCCACCTTCCTCCCCTGCCTCTACCCTCCCCCTTGATTTTGTCCTTGTGTCCTTCATAGTAGCTCCTATAGACCCCTCTCCCCACTATCCCTTCCCCACTCCCATGTGGCTATTGTTACAATGTTCTTAATTTCAATGTCTCTGGTTATATTTGGTTTGCTTTTTTCTTTTGTTGATTATGTTCCAGTTAAAGGTGAGACCATATGGTATTTGTCCCTCACTGCCTGGCTTATTTCACTTAGCATAATGGTCTCCAGTTCCATCCACGCTGTTGCAAAGGGTATAAGCTCCTTCTTTCTCTCTGCAGCATAGAATTCCATTGTGTAAATGTACCATAATTTTTTGATCCACTCATTTGCTGATGGGCACTTAGGTTGCTTCCAGTACTTGGCTATTGTAAATTGTGCTGCTATGAACATTGGGGTGCACAGGTTCTTTTGGATTGGTGTTTCAGGGTTCTTAGGGTATAATCCCAGCAGCGGAATTGCTGGGTCAAAGGGCAGTTCCATTTTTAGTTTTCTGAGGAAATTCCATACTGTTTTCCACAGTGGCTGCACCAGTCTGCATTCCCACCAACAGTGCACTAGGGTTCCCTTTTCTCCGCATCTTCTCCAACATTTGTTTGTTGATTTGTTTATGTTGGCCACTCTGACTGGTGTGAGATGGTACCTCATTGTGTTTTTAATTTGCATCTCTCTGATGCAATTTTTGCCTCAGTTTTTCATATAGAAAATGATAATAACAATAGCACTTATTGGGGAATTAAATTAATAATAACTACCATTTACTGTGTAGCCAAAATGTGCTAGAATAGACCTGTTATACAAATAATTTTGGTGATATTAATACCCAAGATAAGAACTGTCAGAGGAGAAGTAAATTCGCAGGGTAAGGTAAGAAAGATGGTAAGTTTACTTATAGACACAATGAATATGGGGAGACTGGGAACCCCACATGTAGAATAGCACATGGCCCAGTCACTCAGCAGCAATATCTGGCTAAAGATACACATCTATGAGACTTAAGACACACAGAAAGCACAAGATGAGGAGAAAAGATGGGCAAAGACAACGCCAAGCCCTGTGGACAGCTATCACTTTGGTACGGGCACAAGAGGCTGAGAAGAAATGGCCAGAAAAAATATGGTGAGTACCAGGAGAGAAGCTGTCCCAGAAACTAAGACAGTAGGGAGTTTCAAGTAGAAGACTGTCTAGTGTAAACCCTAGAGACAGATCAAGTCCAATGAAATCTGGTGATTAGGAACGAAGCCATACGAGTAATTTGGGTGTTGAAGAGCAAATAGCAGCTATGGAAGTAAAGGCAGAAATTGGTGATGAGTCTTATAAAAAGGATGTCTGAGGAGGAAAAGAGAGGGATAAGGTGGTATCTAAGTAAGTCACAGGGCTGAAGAAGAGCTTTATAAGATTGAAAAGACTTCAGCAAAGGAGAGAGAGAAAACTTTGCCACATATTCTCGGTCCCAGAAGAGAAGGGTAGTGCTGGGGTGAAAAAAAGAGATGAAAGTGAATCTCGAAAGGGAGAAGGGAGGTGTCTTGAGTCTGGGTATAACTTAAGAAAGGTCACAAATGTTAACTATCTTTACATTCATAGAGAAAACCAGAGACATGCTTACTTTGTTATTTGCAATGTTGCGGTAACATCTGTTTATTATAGAGTGAGCTAATGAAAGACAGAAAAAGAAAAGGCTTTGAAGTCAGTTAGACACTGAGGAGCTCTGTACCAATTCTGATGTGGGAGAGGGAGGTTTTCCCACATGATTAAGCAATTCTTCCACACCCACTGGATGTCCTTCACTTTCTGTCAGTTCTGACACTAACTGCTCAGAGACAGCAGCACACACAAGACTGCCCTCCCCCACTTCAGATGCCCATAGCAAGACTAGGGTGTCACCTGTGCCCCCAATGGATGGCTATAAATTACAGATTCCCAGGATCCTCTTGCTACAGTGTCTCAGAGAACTGAGGAATCCAATTGATGCACTAGATTATTGGCTAATTACAAAGGATACTGAAGGATACAAATCAACATCCAGATGAAGAGCTATGTGGAGCTGGGTCAAGAATGAAGGAGCTTCTGTCCTCTCAGAGTCTGGGGCGTGGCCCCAAGGCATGTGGAAGCACTCTGCTTCACCAACCTGTAGGCTCTCTGAACCCTGTCCTTCTGGGTTTTTATGGAGGCTTCATTACTTGGCCATGATTGATGGAATTATTAGCCATTGATGATTGATTCAACCTCCATTCTCTCTCCTGCCCAGAAATCAGGGGATGAGATTGAAAGTTACAACCTTCCATTGCTGATTGGTAACCCTGCAACCAGCCCCCATCCCTAGGTGTTTTCCAAAAGTCACCTTGATTAACACAAACCCAGCTGTGTTAGAAAGGGACATGTTACAAGTAAACAAGAGATCCATTTCACCTTTATGACTCTGAAGCAAGTTCAGGAACTGAGGACCAGAGACCAAATATTGTGACAAAATATGCTCCCATTGCTTTCATAACTCAGGAAATTCCAAGAGCATGGGGACTGGGTGCCCAGGAACCATGGGCAAAAACCAAATACACATGAGGAACGTATTTCCTATAAGACACAGCATCATACATACAAAATCCTATGTAGTCCTTTCCACTTGCTTGTCTTGAATCCCTAAATAGGTTAGACGAGGCTCATTTTCAACTCTAAAATGGGGACAATGACACCTATCTTACATGGCTGTTGTGCCAATTACTGTCAATATAAGGAGACTGTCCAGACTAATATATGGTGGTCACTCAGTTAATAAGTTGCTGCTAAACATTACTTTAATCATTGCAACAGCCTTTATGAGCTAAGTATACATGGGGAACTGAGGCACCAAGAGCTGCAATGAATGCCCAGGTTGTTGTGGTAACTGGGAGCCAGAAATCAAATTTGGCGGGCCAATGCCAGGGTACACACTCTGTTAACCAGGACAAGAACTCCTTCCTTGACCAAACTTCAGTCAGGCACCTCTGAGCCCCCTTTTCAAGTAGGCCTCATCCTGGCCTCTGTCCTGCCCTTGCCCAGGTTGAATCCAATTTCAACAAATAATTCTGTTAGGCAGCTTATTAAGAATTCCCCCACCCTTGATATTGAATAAATTCTTCCTAGAAATTTTTCCTCCATTGATTCCCTGACTCTGCTCATTGGCTACAAAACCCCTGCTGTCTTTGCTCTATTCAGAGCTGAGTTCAACTCTCTACCCTATTGCAATAGTTGAATAAAATCTTCCTTATTATTTATAGCAACTGTCTGGGACAGTTCTTTTCTCTTACAGTCACTACGCTGTGTTACCTATGAAACATGATGAAACAGCAATTTAGTTGTAATGCCATGAAACTCCGTAGAAATGCAGTGTAACACAGGAGGTGAGGGCAAGGCCAGACTCTCTAGGTTTGGATGAGGCCCTGCTACTTCCTGTATTTGCGACCCTAGGAGAGTTGCCTACATTCTCTGCTTTGCTAGCCTCATCTATAAAAAAGAGACAATGACAATAGTATTTACTTCAAAGGAACTTTTGGTGAAAATCCCTTATAAGCAGAACATAGTAAGGTCTTTAAAATTGCTATCTATTTTTAAGCTATTATTGAGTAAGAAATTTATTGTTATATATTAAGTGGAGCAGACCCTAATTACCCTATTTATTCTGTAAACTGTCCTCTACTCCCAGCACCTCCAAGTGCCCATTATTCTGCTGTATATTTTGTCTGTAGCACTTATCATCTAGCATACTACATGATATACATGATATGTATATGTTTATTGGTTTGTTGGGGGGTTTTTTGCCTCCTCTCCTAGAATGTCTATTTCCCAAGAGGACCTCAAGCATATTTGTTGATGGGATTAACAAAATATTAGTTCTTGAGGAAAAGCTAGTAAGGAAAAAGATAGGAGAAGCTAGTGGAGATTCAGTAAAGTATTGGGGGTGTCAGGGCTGAGGCAGGGGTTGCTTTATATTCTTAATTTTCTTTCAAATTATTGTACTTTTTCCCTGGACAGAGAGGTGTCAGGTATAGGGTGACTTTCTGACTGCGAAGAAGAATGAAGAGTGGACCACACAAGGAAGAGAAAGGAGGAGGGTGGGAGGCTCATCTGAGAGAGAGAAAGCAAACTGCTACACTGGAATCTGCATTGTAACAAGCCCCCTAGGTGATCTGAGTACTGATGAAAGCTTGAGAAGCCTAGTCACCAATAATATTTCTCCTAGGGTTGGATTGCCTACAGCAGGACCCCCCCTCAGGGGACACTTAATAAACATTCGGATACAGGAGCCTATCTTGACCTCACCAAATGAGAATCTCTGAATATGGAGCCAGGAATCACCATTAACCCACACCCCACATGATGCCCATACAGAATAATATATTGAAAACCATTCAATACAGTTCAGAATCTGAGAATTAGGTCTTTGTGAGTTAGAGCAAAAGAGACCAAAAAAAAAAAAAAAAAGGCTATAAGTTTCAAAACACTGAATATTGCTCTCAAAGTTCAAGAGAGCTGGGGCAAATTAAAGCTAATTATCAACAACAAGCAATTAAGCAAAGGTTAGCTTCAGGGAAAGATGGTTCACTGGATCACTTAGAATCAGTTTTTCCCAGAAGTTGACAAAAAAAGGACTCCCAGGGGAGCTATACAAGACAGTTTTTCAACAGACAACCTGGGAGATAGGGCCACTGAAGGAAAGCCCCCAGTGACCGAGTTATATTTATCTTCCTGCCTAAGGCACTGGCCAATTATATGCACTGGAAATGTGAGTTGGCCTCTCTGCTAGAAAAGAAGGCACAGGGTTGAGGAAAGCCTTTCTGTGTCCTACTTTATTAAAAAAGGAACAGATCTTAGAAAAAAAATTGAGCAACAACCCACAAACAACGTAGAAAAGAAAAAGAGTCTAAGAAGGTGGAATGAAATTGAAACCAGCATCAAAGTTCTAGAGAGCGGAAGAATACAATGATAACAATGGGGGAAAATAAAGAGAAAAACTTCATGATTATTACTCACAGGGTGGTTCATGGACTAGCAGCATCAGCTTCCTCTGGGAGCTTGTTAGGAATGCACATTCTTAGGTTCCCACTTAAATACCCCTCAGAAGAAATCTGCATCTTAGATTTCTAAGAGCCTCAGGTGAGTTGTAGTCACACTAATGCTCCAGAAGCACCAAGCCACATCAGTGGTTCTCAAAGTTGACCTGCACATTAAAATTATGCGGGAAACTTTAAAAACTCAAGATGTCCGAAATTTTACACGCCAGACTCTCTGGAAATAGATTGCAGGCAACTGCATTTTTAAAAGTTCCCTATGTAGAGCCAAGGTTGAAGACCACTGTTGTATATCCTTGGAGTTCTGAAGTTATATTATAGGTATAAGATTTGGGCCATAAAACGGTGGCTACTGACTTTTTGATTAAATCATAGCATCCCGTATACCATGAAACTTAAGGTGCCAGTAGATGAACAGAAACCTGGGTGATGGTTTAGTGAATCACTGCTAAATACAGGGAAAGCACTGTATAGTGATACATATTTGATGGCTAATAGAGAGGTCTGCTCTCCTCCTGCCCAATGCATGAAACCCATCAGGTGCTCATCAATTCAGGTAATCCTCTGCGAATAAGTAGAAAAGCCTGAAGAAATCTAAAATGCTGCTCTAATGGCTTAAGTATTTGTGAGAACAAGTGGTATTTGCATGTCTTTTTCCAGTTAAAGGTCATGACATTATAAAAGAACTGAGGATTTGAGATATGAGTGTGTTTTAATAATCAGATAATCTCGGTCTAAGGTAAAAGGTCTTTGTTCAAATACACAACACATGATTTAACTGCTGGTGCAATAAACATACACTGACACTTTTACATGCTGGAAAGTATGTTTTAAGCATGTGAATTCTTCATATACTTTACCACTAAGCTATACACCTGAAACCAATAAAAAATAATACTGAAAGTAAACTGTAATTGGAAAACAAAAAAGAAAATAATAAGTACTTGAATTCTTATGCTAATTCTAGTGTGTTCTTATTAAAGCAATTTAAAATTCAAAGGCATGAGATCATAAAGTAGAGATTCAGTAGGATCTTTTAAACTGAAATGTATAAGACTGATAAAATGCCCAAATAAAACTATACAATTGGATGTTATAAAAGGCAGCACACGTAGCCTGAAAAGACTAACTTGGAGGAGGAATTCCTCCATCCTCAGTCACAAATAACTGAAAAGCTGCTCAGATACAATCCTTAAAAATAAAAACAAGACAACGAAAATTCGTAGAATAATCAATGAAATTAGGCTAAAACTTAAGAGTATTCGTAAACTTAGGGAAATCGTTGACTTCCCTAAGACATCAGAGAGGACTCATGACGCAATACAGTAATAAGAAGAAAAGGCCCCTGTATCAAATGCTGACATGCAGAAGACAGTCACCGCAGTCTGCACACCCGAGGGTAGGGCGTGGAGGAAGCATGTGGGTAGGACTAAGGGGAGAAATAGAAGAGATCTAGTATGTGAGAGACTGGCTAGAATCTATCATTTATTGTATTATTCAACAAAAAATCATTGAACAACAGTTTATCAGACACTGTACTGTACAAAGCTACAGAGAACTGAAGGTTCATTGGTTAGCCAGGACTTTTTGTCAATGTTGGTTTCCTAACGGGGAAGAGAAAATGATCTCAGACACGATACCAGGTAGAGAAAGCCTTTAACTAGCTGGATGTTCTCATCCAGCTTTGAGCAGAGGTAAGTCATTGACTTGCCTAGCTGATCTTTTAGAAAGTTGAAAAACTAATGAAACCTCTCACAATATCATTCTGACTCAATTGTTGTTTAAGAAAAGGACTAAGACCTTGAGAAAAAATGATAATGGGGCAGGATACTAAGAAACAAGGAGAATTCCTTGGCAATTGGAATGAGGAAAGTGAGGCAGAGAGCTAAACAGATGGCTGAGCAATTTACAGGCAGACAATCAAGTCTTATCTTCCCTAACATGAACAGTTAGGGTCAAATGGTTTACATATTCCAGATGTGCCAGGGCAGACCCATCTCTGTCCCAGCCCCTTTTTGGTGACATTCTTTGAAGGTGAAACTGACCAGAGAATGACCCTGATTTCTCTATAGCTCATTTTGAAGAATCAGCAGATTAAAGGACACACCTGGAAAGCTGACAGATCTTCTACTGAGATCCTCCCTTGAAACCTCCCCTAGAATCCCCAACTTTAGAAAACAGATAAAACCCCTTAGGACAAAGCACCCAGTGTGCTTTTTTTTGAGCATGCCTGCACCTTCCCCTCCTTCTTTCCTCAGGTGTGTATCTTTGCTTTCTTTCTCTTAAGCTCTAAAGGGTCCCAGGAAACTTGCATGCAGGGTAGCAGAGTCAGTGGCAACTTGTCCCAGGCTAACCCCCAAACCTGTCTCCAAGGGTCCTCCTTCTGTCTC
The DNA here is from genome assembly GCF_022682495.2 of Desmodus rotundus. Taxonomy (NCBI): domain Eukaryota; kingdom Metazoa; phylum Chordata; class Mammalia; order Chiroptera; family Phyllostomidae; genus Desmodus; species Desmodus rotundus. The sequence continues at coordinate 30,569,306 of NC_071388.1, read as the reverse complement.
TGTGACTTATTTCCTAAGTCCATGCAGCCCAGCTGGCTCACTCCTTCTGCTGCTGTAACTTTATTTCTAAAGGGCCATGGCAGCCTCGCCTAGACTGGACTCTTTCACATTTCCGAAGGGCCAAGGCAGCTCTACACAGGCTCATTCCTGTTGCTGTGATCTTGCTGCTTCTATCTTAAGTCTGTCCTTTGTTTCACTGTCTCTACCTTTAATAAATCTACTCTCAAACTCACCTGTACTCATGTTGTGAAGTCTTTTCTATACAAAGTCAAGAACCCCCACATTCCATACTGTTCTGGAGCAGAATGGCCTCAGTCCTGGTCCCTTTCCAGTGACAATAACACCATTATACAAGATAATAAGTAGCTGTATATAACACCTATGATACTCACAAGTTCCAAAATTAAGGAAAGTAAAGTTCAAAGAGCTCAGAGGAAAAGTAAGGGGAAAACTATAAAAGGAAAGAGTCAAGATTTACCAGATCATATCTTAGACAATAATGGGTGTGTTGGACCTATCAAGAGATTATGTGCACTTCAGAAAACTAGTAAGAATATATATGACAAGAAATTCAACAAAGGCATTAAAACGCTGAAATTGGAAAACTGAAACGAGATGAAGAAAAAGAAGGTCGTCAAGGAACATGTATAAAGGTCACATGGACAAAGCCAAAGGGGAGTAGGATCCAGTGTGGGAGGTGGGGATGGCTGGGGTGTGGGGAGAGTGGTGGGGAAAAAATGGAGACAACTGTACTTGAACAACAATAAACAAAGAGGAAAACAAAAGAAAAAGACAAGTACCTAGGGAAAAATACTACATAGGATATAATAAACAATAATGAAAAGAAAAAGAAAAAGCCAAGTACCTAGGGGAAAAATACCACATAGGATGTAATAAACAATAATGAACAGGTAGGAAAAGCAACAGGAAACAAGTGGTTGCTTAGGGATTCTACATATTGTAATCAAACTGTCTTTAATATGCAAAGATGGATAGTGTGCTATTGTCAATAATAAAAACATATACATTTGGTCTTCAACCCCAGTTCTTGGCACAGAGCTCCTCCAAGCCTTGCAATTTCCTGAGTGAGAGGAGAGAGAAGAGCATCTTTTGTTCTTCATGGTAAGACCTTTCCAACCATCCCTGAGTTTATGCTAACAAGATGACTCTTGGAAAATGGGGGCTGGTTGCCAGAGAAACCAACCATTGATTAGAGGGTTGGAACTTTTAGCCCCACCACCAGACTAAGTTCAATCACCTATAGCCACTGATTTAACCAATCTTACTCACTTAATAAAACCTCTATTTAAAAAAAATAAACAGAGGGGTTCAGAAAACTTTCAAGTTGGTAAACACACAGAGGTGCTGGGAGGGGGCCATACCCAAATGGGCAGGAAAGATCTGCACTCCTTCCCACATACCCTGCCTTATGCCTTTCTTCCACTTGGCTGCTCCTGAACTTCATCCTGTATAAAAACTGGAAATAGTGAGTAAAGCACTTTCCTGAGTTCTGTGAGCTATTCTAGTAAATTATCAAACCCAAGGATGGGGTCATGGGAATACCCAATTTATAGCTGGTTGGTCAGAAGTACAGGTAGTAACCTGGCACTCGAGACTGTGTTTGAAGTGAGGGGCAGCCTTGTGAGATCAAGTCCTTAACCTGGGGGACTCTGCACTGTGTCTGGGTAGGTCAGAACTGAATTGTGGACACCCAGGGGGTATTCAAAGAGGTAGTTAACTGGCTGGTGGGGGGGCCATGCATTTGGTGTCAGAGGAGTTGTGAGTACAGAAAAAGGTTTTGTGGTTGTTGAGTTGTTTTTAGTAATGTATATGATGAAAATTCTTAAAGACTAACCATCCCCAAACTTCTTTTTCTCCAAATTATAGATGCTTATATTTCCCTGAATTTGCTGTGATTTCAACTCAAGTCTCTTAGAAACAGAATAATCAGAGCCTATTACACTTAACTTAAAGATGTACTTTTATCCAAAATGTTAATACCCTTGTTTTAAGAAGATTCTTTTTAATTATCCATACTTTGATTAACCTGACAAGACCCAATCTACCATAAGTTTTGGGTTTTGGGGTTTTTTTTTTCTCCCAATAGACTTTATCTGCACTTTAGAAAATATTTTGGGAAGTGGCTAGACTGGTGAGTTACCATGGAAGATCAAAACCTGGCATTTTAAGTGTAGGGACAACTGAAATACAAAACTAGATTGAATTTACATTAACTTCTAAAGGTAGACTAGACTTGGCAGAGTGGATTTTTACAGTTTTCATTTGAAAGGAATAACACAGTGAATTGTCATTCCTCAAAATTATTCACTTGGCTGTCCTCGGCCATTCATGTGATTTGGCAATATATATTGAGCCATCTCAATTTTAATATACTTCAAATGTGACATTTCATATTCAGAGTAAAATAGCATATTTCACACCAAGTTAATAGGAAAAGATTAAAATAAATTGTTCTCTGAAACACGTAAAGGTCTTCTCACAGGAGTGGTAAAATACCAATTTTTAGACTTTTTGAACCAATTCCTGAAATGCGGATCATCTGGAACTGATCACCTTCTGATATGAAATGGTAAATAGTATTCTGTTATGGTTTGACTTCAATAGTGTCCAGTGCCATTTGAAAAATCTTTTAACTTACTTTGAACATCCATTCAAAAATCCTCAGAACGATTAATCTAAACTTCCAAAACATTAGGCTGACCAATTTTTTGAACAAAATTCACATTGAGGCTATTTGCATTAATAATTGTTTTATCTGGTAAGTAAATATCAACTGATTTCAACTCTTTCCATATTACTGTCAAGATAAAAATGTATATGAATGTAGAAAAACTTTCTAGAGAAACTAAGATGCTCAAAGACATCTAAAATAGCAGAAAGAAGACGCATGACATTGTACCTGTAAAATTTACTTTAGAGCACACCTGGCCTATCGTCCTTTTCAAATCTGATCTGCTGAAATGTCATGTTTGCAGAAAGTCATGAATATTGAAAAATAAATTTTGTCAAAACCAAGCCTCAAGTGAGACTTTAAAAGATGTTTTAAGAAAAAAAAAATAATGAATCCACATGAATGCCATGCTTGGATTTACTTAGACTGACGATGGATAACTCAACTCTCCTTAAGGTACAAATCAAATACACTTTGCCAACAAACTATTTTTCCCTCCTTAAACAACACTAAGCACCCATAAACACGTGTTTTAGTTTCCTCAAAAAAAAAAGAAGAAGAAACAACACATATTACTTCCTTTGTACTTTCCCCTTAAACCCATTATAAGAAAAAGAACAGTGCAAGAACAATAACTATGCTAAGGGCACCTAATCAAGGAGATTAGGAGGTTTGGTAAACGGGAGATTTGCCACGTGACACATCAAGAGGACACCTGCTATTCAGCTCCAACCAACTCTTTTCCAGCAGAGCTTGAGGAGCCATGTTGTCAAATCCTCTGATTAAAAGGAGATCCTTCTCTTTTGGCAGATTGTTCTGAGATGTGGACGTTTGCAGCTGCAGGAGTCCTGGGCTCCCGGCCTTCTGGGCGCGCAGTCAGCACTGCACTGCCTCATCCTCCGGTGGCTGGGTGGGGCCATGGGACTCGTTCTGCTCAATGACTTGCAAGTCAAATTTTAATTGTGCAGGTGTGACCTCCCAAAGCTCTTTGCTCTCTGCTGTGGCCATTATTAATATTCCACATAGTGGCTGCTCTGTCAAAGCAGGGCCAGAGCAAGGCACTTCAGTGCAATTGTCCTCCCATGGTATCTGTGATACGTGAGTGAGAGATAACACTTTGCTATTGTAAACTCATGAGGGTGTGTGTGTGTGTGTGTACTATAAGATGCTTCTCCTGGCTGATACAGTCACTAACAGATCCACACAGCAGTGAGGGCCAGAATTTACCCATGGGCCATCACTTCGCAAATCTAAATCATATAGTCTGCTTAATATGAGAGTGTGTGTGCTTTGAGTTCAATAAACAAAAAAATCTTAGATTGCTGCATAGAATACACGATTTTGGATTTAATTAGTGAAGAATGAGAGAGAAAGGAGGAGGAAACACAGGTGAGGGAGGCAGAGGAGGGGAACAGCAAGTACAAAATGAAACCAAGTGGTCAAAATAAAAAATAAATGAATTAGGGTGTCCAGACCTGGTTCACATGCCAGTCAAGTCTGTCCATAAGCTATTGTTGGCACCCATCTTACTTTCTACAATTCCCTTTCCCAAATATACTTAGAGAGTTTCTGAAGCCTTTTCACTGCACACAACAGCCTGGGTTTAAACATTTCTGTCCCTCCTTCCCGTTACTAAATGTCTGGGTCCCCTGGTCCCCTCTGGAAAGGAAGTCAGCTCTTTATAAGACCTTTATATTGGAGTTTAGGAATTTTGAGTGTATGGCTATTACAATATGCTCCCTCTTTTATTACAGTGTTTTCATCTTTATAATACAGTCTGTGGGCATACATTCTTAGCTTGAAGAAGTACAAGTATTGGCTTAGTAACACGAGGCACATATTCCAGAGCCAGACTCCCTGAGTTCATATGCTCATAGCGTGCATCCTGGGAAAAGCAATGCCTGTGCCTTTACCTCCATGTTCTCATATGCAAATTAAGGATAATAAGAATACCTATCCCATCAGGTTCTCTTAAGTACTTAGTGCCTAGCATTTGGTGAGTATCATATAAATGTTTGTTAAATAAATGTGGAAACACATAAAGTAAACATATATATGTTAATACTATTAGGCTTCAGATTGCTGTGAAATATTGGCTGGGAAAAAGGGGACTAGAATAACTTTTAACGTCCTTCAAGTTCCATAGGATACTAGTTCATGTCCAGTATTCAATTTATTTATTAATTTCAACAATAAAGCCAGAGTTGTTTCATCCATGTAAATATTCCTACATCATGCTTACACTTTTCAATGACTGACAGCCATTTCCATTTTGATACCACAGATAGAAAATAATATTTAACAACAACCCATAAAAGAGAAAGAAAACCTAGTCAGAAGCTAAACAAAACATCTGTCCCTTGCTATTGGCAATCACCTGAAAAGCTGTAACCCAACTCCCCAAAAGCCTTGGCTTGCTGCTTAAACTCCAAAGGAAAAATGTGTCATTGTAATAACACTTTGCTCTTAACTTAGAAAGTGACTTGGTCTTTCAGTTTATCTCTTTTTATATAGTCAAGCATAAAATTTAAGGGATGCCTCCCACCAAAAACTTCCTTCTCATAAAACACCTTTCCCAGTGTGTTCTGTATTCACGCTGTGCCGTGAAAGTGAAGTACACATTGACTTTTGCTACACCCTGAGTTTTATTTTCAGACTTCCACTGAAAATCATTAACAAAAGTAAAAGAAGCTTCTTTGCCCCTCATCCATCCTCAATCCCCTTGAATTTTCAGTATGCTTGTTGTTCTTTTAAGGCTGTGATAACTGAAAGAGCTGGTTCACAAGTCTACACCATAAATCTGTGCGTTTGAATCCTAATGTCTCCTGGTTATCTCTTTCTCCAGCAGAGGATAGAGAGGTTTGCATATAAAACTTAGGAATGTTTGATATGCCCAGCAGATTTAGAAAACAGATTCTGTTTGACATTTCTAAGCTTAAGACTATCTAGGTGGTAAATTCAAAAAACATATTTACGAGTAATGAAGGAAACAATTCTGCAGCAACCTGTAGAAATTTTCAGAATTGAGAATTACTTCAGACACTCAAATAGGAAACCTCTGAAGTGAATTACAAACTCATATTCAGCATATTACATGTAATGCAGAATGTCTTCTGTATCCATCGGTGGATCTCACTTATCTCCTGCAGTAAACAGTCTCACTGTGAAAGTTACGACTTTATATTTTCTGCTTTCATTTCCTCTAGACCTGACCTTATGGGCAATGTCTGAGAGAATTGGTAGGCCCGAAAACCCATCCATCCTTCTTCAAAATACTGTATTTAAAATGGAAAACAATCCTGCGGGGTAACTGCCTTTAATCCTTACAATACCACAGTTAGGAAATAGATTCGCATTTGTTGTGTGAAATCTTTACAAATGTCTTTGAACCATAAACTTTCCAGCAATAAAAAGCATGGCAAATGCAGCCTTTTGCTGATAAAAACAAAATTACATAATCACTAATGTAGTTGTCTATTGTGTCCAAATACAAAAAAGCTAAAAATTTTAAGTTACTTTCTATACTCATGCTAATCAATATCCAAATACAGAGAACTTTAAAGCTATCAATCAAAACTGAAATGACAAAATAAAAGCATTGAAATATTTTTTGTTAGATTGACTAAGAGTGGTGATAATCGGAACTAGATGTCTCTCAGTTACGTATGTTAGATAATATTTCCTATGTTACGCGTATACAAATAAGAGCCTCTTCTGCCTTAAATGCATTCACTCTCTATTCCACAGCTAAGGGGATGGCCCTACTAATTCTTCCTCCTGACTGCAAATACACATTCATTTCAATGAGAGCAATTGGAAGCACCATGGGAGATACTGAAATAAAAACTATTTTCCTGCCCTGACCAGTGTGGCTCAGTTGGTTGGGCATCATCCCACAAAGCTAGAGGTCACCAGTTTGATTCTTGGGCAGCCAGGTTTGTACAAGAGGCAACCGATTGATGTTTCCCTCCCTCTCTTTCTCCCTCCCTTCCCCTCTCTCTAAAAAAATTAATAAATATTTTAAAAAGCTATTTTCCCTACAACCAAAGCAGGTGTTTAAAGAAGTGATTCTAGAACTACGTTGGGGAAAAAGGTATGCAGTGGTTGAATTCCTCTATCACTCCACTTCCTTCCCTTTTTAAAACTCTAACAAGTAAGTTTGACTGTTTAAAGGGAGAGTCAGAGGAAACTAATTGAAAGCTTATAAAACTGTTTGGACTTTTCTTTGGTCATTAAGCAACAACCATTACAGAGGCAAATGTTTCCTTACACCATTATATCGATTTGCAGGAAAACCATGTGAGGGCTGCATGGAATGAGACACACTTAGAGCCTTCACAAGCCACAGGGTAAGTTCAAGTCTCCTGGCCTTTGACTTCACTCTAAGCAGCCGTCCTTGCCAATTCTGAGGTAAAACAGCAATAGCAGCCACGAGAACCAGAAAGAAAATCAACCTAGCAGCTGTTAGGAAAGTAAATGTAAGGAAAGAGGACCACCGATATTGCATGTCAAGAACTTAATTTTGTCACGAGCTCTAGGCATGGAAGAAGTTGGGTCAGATGAAACACAAGCAGGGAATCTAAAACATATAAATCCTGAGGGTTCTTGGAATATTTGCAGCATAGAGAATTCACACATTCATTCGACATATTATTCAGTACCTAGTATTGTGCTGAGTGCTGAGATGACCAAGATAAAACAGATGTGGTGTTCAAAACCTCAAAGAACTAACAGTGAATCAAGGAAGTCAGGCTGGTAAGGGACACTTAGAGTATAGCCCAGTAATATCTGTGATGAAGGAAAGTACAAGATGCTTTAGGGACCAAACCAATTCAAACTGAGATTACAGAAAACTCTTCGTAAGGGCTCAAGATGTCTTCAAGAAGGAAAAGACATTATTTTATAATACGAATTTACTTGTTTGCCACACAAAGAATTGTAATAGAATTTATTCAGACCCAAGGGGCTGAGAGACAGAACAGTCTAGGTAAAGGAACCCATAGCTTGTCTGAGGACCTCTACAGATTTTGGCCTGTCTGGACGCAGACCAGAAATAATCAAAGAAGCAGCTTGGGAGACTGTGAGGGTTTGGTTATGAAAAGTTTGGTACACTGAGCCCGGCAATTTGTATTTAATTCTGCAGACGATGGGGAAACATTGAGAAAGCAGAGTGATATGATTAGGTTTGTGTGTAAGAGCAGCTCTTCTGGCAGCCTCAGGAAGACCAGATGGAGGAAGGAGGGGATGATGTACAGAGTGATAAGTTAATAGGCTGCTGCATGGAGAAGACTTGACAGCTTAGACCAAAGCATTGTCAGCGCAAGGAGAATGAGGGGACAGATTCATGACGTTTAGAAGACCGAATCAATAGGGTTTGGTGACGGACGGGGTAGGGGAAAGAATGGGCCTAGTATAGCTATTGGATTTCTTATTGTGATGTGTCATTCACCCACTTAGAATATACAGGAGGAGGAGCATGTGGGAAGGAGGAGAAGAAATGATTGATGTAAAAGTCCCCATGGGGTATACAAAGAGTTCTGGTGTGTTGAACATTTCGATATAGAGATTCACAGTACAGAGAAGCAGTGCGGGTTAGACATATACATTGGGATGGGTATCTCAGCACTGCATTTTTATGAAGACAGGAAATAGAATGTAAGTACAAGAAGAGCAGAGGGCTACAATGGAGCCAAGCAAAACAGAAGCATTTGCAGGCAGATGCTTGTGCTGGGCCTGCCTGGATATGGGTATGTTGTGAAGCCAGCTCCAGGCTCGGAATGGCATGAAGGAGTTAAACATGAGTTACTATATGAGTCAGCCATTCCACTCTTAAACATATACTCAAAGAATGAAAACATATGCTCACACAAAAACTGTACATAAATCTTCATACTCACATTATTCATAATAGCCAAAAAAATTGAAACAACCCAAATGTCCGTGAAGTGACCAAAGGTAAGTAAAATGTAATGTGTCATGCAGCAAAATATAACATGGATAAACTTAAAAGCATTATGCTAAGTGGAAAAAAGCTAGCCACTTATTATGTGAATCCATTTATAGGGTATGTCTACAATAGGCAGGTCTATGGAAATAAAATAGTTTATCAATTTTCTAAGGCTGGGGGGTCGGAGAGAGTAGGGGATGATAGCTAAAGGGTTCAGGGTCCCCTTCTGGGGTGATAAAATGTTCCAAAGTTGATTGTGGTAGTGGTCGCATGATTCTGTGACTATCCTAAAGGCCACTGAACTGTGTGCTTTAAATGAGTGAATCGGATGGTGTGTGAATTATATCTCAATGAAGCTGGTAAAAATGGTTGAAAGCACACTTGAAAGCGTAGATAAGATAAACGCGAGCACAAAGGCTTAAAACTTATTACAATCTCTCTGAAGTTTATCTAAAGAAAAGTAATCTTCTATCCATTGCAACAGACAGCAGAAGATGGGTGATAGGTAAATATTAGGGTAAGGGAACAAAGGAGTCTATTCAGCATAAAGTAGATTCCCCATCTGTTTGGGGAAAGCAAAATTAAAAGGTTTGGCAGGGAGGTTACTTGGAAATGCATATAAGTTGTCAAGCAACATTTTCAAACAATTTAGGTAATTTCACATGTAAAGATAAAATATTTCAGAGGAGGGCCTTTGCATTTTTGTACATGCTGATTTATGTGCGAAAATTCCATACTACAATGCTATCAATTGTTAGTCTCCGCACTCCCTTTGCTAATGTAACAGTTGCTGTAAAGAATAGAGAAAACAGGCATTAATTTCCAAATAGGCCTAATTTAGAAATTACTTCTTAAGATTTCAGTCAGGGAAATAATATAATACTTAACAGAGTAGCTGCCCCCAAAAGATGGGATTCTTTTCTTTCTTTATTCTAGTAAGGCAGTATCACTGACTCGGTCTAGTTGTTTCTCCCAAAACGCCCTTGGCTCTCCGCATCCGTGTCCTGACTCACGATCACCCCCTGTCCACCTGCCCTCCCCCCTCTCCATGGTCCACACTTCTTAAAGAGCCAGTTAACAATATTGGCCCCATCCCATTGCTAGCCAACTACTGATGTCAACCCCACTTCAGTTTGGGTCCCACAACAATCTAATCTCTCCCTCCACTGAATACCTACTGCACGCCCAGGTGGACTGGCACAAGGTGCTGTCTCTGACTTAGCTATGTGTTTTATCTTTGTAGCCAGGATCTGAGGGGCTCCACGGCAGACAAGGTGCTCTGTCTGTTCTCTGTGATGTCTAGCACATTGCTGCAGAAGTAATGCATTCTCATGAAACACCTAACCACGGCAGGGCGAGACAAAATAATTTCAAAATAATTATTAATATCCCCAAGTTATTTCTTATACAAGAAAAATAACTTACATATACATCAAAATGCATTCTTGCTCTTGTCTTAATTAAAAAGTTGCTGAACACTTGCTGTGTGTAGAGATTTTAAGTTCTGTGAATACATTATCTAATTTTAGCCTCTTAACAGTCCTATAAGGTGGTTATTCTTACTCTCTTCACTTTGCAGATAAAAAAAGAGAGACTTGGTGTGTTTAAGTAATTTGTTCAGGTGCACAAGTATTTCCCCTCATTAAAGGCAATACATTTCCAGAACATTTGTTCTTTTCCCTTCTACTACTGGCCAAAAGTCTCTTAATGAGATCCTGGAAGATACAATGGCTCCGTGTCAGAAAGAGCTGCGTTTAAATCTTAAACTCCCAGAATCACAGTTTACTCAAATATACGATGGGGCTAATAATACCTGATTCAGAGGCATGAGAAATTAATATAATCAGAAGCTCCCAGGCAGAACAGGAAAATAATACTATTTCATTCTTAACTTATTTGAATTATTAATGTTTCCAGAAGCTTGCCATTATTTTTAGAAGGAAACATGTCTGCAATTCCAGAGGGGTAAGGTATTTTTCAGGGTGTTAGTACAAATATATATATTTGCTACCATCATAAGACATTAAGTTTTTCTTCAGAGAGATGTAAGGGTATTCCAATTATGCCATCTTGTTTTTATTAAAGGTCAAGTTGAAGATTCTACCAGTCATATTACATACCACTCCTGACTTTTTCCCCCAGATGAAGAGTGCTTCTCAGTTTCTTCAGCAGTAGCTCCACAGTGGGGACTTGGAGATGACAAGTTAAGGTGCAGCATGTAAAACATTCTGTGAGTGTGTGTGTGTGTGGATTGGTTGTGGGTGCATGCTGGGTAGTGGTAAAGGAGGCTTTGCCTCCTGAAGCCTCTCTATTAAAATGTAAGTAAACCACCTGGTAAGTCATCATCTGGAAAGCCACTGATATATTTGAAAGGATTTGTTTAGCAATTGACCACAATGAGTTTAGTGCAAGGGTACTGAGAGTGTGCTTGTGCACACAGGTGCATGTCCAGAGCCTAGTGGGACAGGGTGATGTCAGAGCGAGAAAGAAACAAGGTGCAGAACAAGAAACAGTCTGAGAGGACTGTGATGAACAGTGTACAAAATACCAAGAACCTGGCGGAGGTGACAAAATAGTAACTGCAGAAGATATCTGCAGTATCAAATCCAATTTCTGACCCCCCAGTAATTTTACTCCCGATGACTCTCACATTATATACGACCTTCCATAGGACAAATAAAAGCAAAAGTCCTTACATCTGTCAGGTTCTGTGACCACACATCTGGGCTCATATTACCTGGTAGGCAAGATTGGCTCAGGGTGCAGCTGGCGTCTTCCAGAAGTCTTTGGGATTTCTTATACACCAGCAGCAGGTTGGATTGGCTATGTGAGCACAGACCATAGTCTACCATTAAGTTCTTGGCCCTGCTAAGGGCCTTAGACACAGACATTTAAGTCTTGAGACCAAGCATTCCCACCATACCTCACTCTCAACCCGTGCCTTCCTATTGCTATGACACCATCCCGACTCTCCTAAATGCTCACCGTGTGTTGGCTACCCACATGCATCAGGGGTAGGGGATTCTTTACAATACAGATTCATGAGCCACCTTATTTCTTCTATTTTGGAACCAGTAAAACTGGGGTGGAGCCAAGCGTCTTAGTCAGGCTGCTATAACAAAATACCATATAGACTGGGTGCCTTAAACAACCAAAATCTATTTTCTTACAGTGCTAGATTCTGGGAAGCCCATGATCAAGTTGACAAATGAGTGTTCCTGGGGAACATTCTCTTTCTGGTGTCCAGAAGTCCCTTTCTCACTGTGTCCTCATGGCCTTCCCTCAGTTCACGTGGAAAGAGAAATCTCCCTTTCCCCTTCATGTCAGGCCACCAATACAACCTCACCTAACATTCATTACCTCCTAAAACCTCTTTCTTCAAAAAAAGTCCCATTGAAAATTAGGGCTTCAACAAAAGAGGCGGTGGGAGCAGTTTAGTTCATAGCACCGAGGAAATCTGCATGTTCAGGCAGAAGCTTGAGTGAGTCCAAGAACCTCGCTTTGAGAGGCCCTGCTTTACAGCATATTCCCAGGCATCCTTCTTAAAGGGAACACAAAGCAAATTATAACCGATTGTAATTCTAAAATATAAAATCTAGCACCACACCTGTAACTGCAACTGTGTATCAGTGCTGATAAGAGCACATCACCTAATGCAAGCCCTCAGACAGAGGAGAATACGGAAGCAGATGATAAGTAATTGGAAAATGTTTTCCTTGAGTAGCATATTTAGATAACCTTTGAGAGGCATTGAGGTGTGGCAACATCTTTTAAAAGTTACTAAAAAAAGACAAACATACTTCCAAACATTTACTTAAAAAAACATTATAGTAGCAGGAACCGTTGCTAATTAAATGTAAATAGTTGGTTTATATGCAGTGCAATTATCTCTTACTCAAAGAATTACATATGGAATATTGCATGCATCATTTCCTTCTTGAAGGAAAACAAATTCTCTCAAATCCACCATCAAATTATCCAACACAAATGGTCCAAACCTTTTGCCAATGGGCTAAAAGCCAGCTGATACACCCTTCCACCCACATCACACAGCCATCTACCTTAGTTATTCTGCACAAGGTCCTTGAGCGTTACCACAGATGTTTGTGTCATCCAATTAATAATGTTTTCTTCTTGGCTCAGAATGTATTATCAAGCAAACAATTTAAGACATGAATGTATCTTCTGTTATTCTTTTCAGAAAAGACTGAATGGTGTCTTGGTAACCTCCAAAACTACGGAGCATTGAAGGTGGGAATGTTGTTTGCTTTTGAGCAGCCCAGCACTGACTGGGTGCAATGAGTAATGTAAACCATTTCCAGCCCTGGCCAGGTGGCTCAGCTGGTTGGAGCATTGTCCCATACACCTAAAGGTTGCAGGTTCGATCCTGGGTTGGAGTATATATAGGAAGCAATGAATTGAGCTCTCTCTCCCCCCAACCCGCCACCATCCTTCCTTTCTCTTTAAAAATCAGTAAACATATCCTCAGTGAAGATTAAAAAAAAGTATTTCTAGGATTGTTCCATAATGTGAAATCTAAAAGCTTTTAGGAAAAAGTATCTTTCTATGTTAAAAAAAATGTGCATGCGTGTATATATATATATATATACACATTATATATATATTTTTAAATGTCCATCTAGCTTAACCTGGGCCAAAGATAGTGTTCTTTATCTGTCATCGAGGAGAATTCCTATGGGGGTGGAAATCTTTCTGGTTCTGAGAATTCTTGGATAAAAAAGGAAACTTTTAACTAAGTAGTGCTAAGGATGGAAAGAGGACCTAAAGAGGATCTAAATAAAACAACAACCATTAGAGAATTTTTCTCTAAATGTAACACTTGTGCCATCTTTATTAGAAATAAATAGGGATGCTTTTGAAAAATACAGATTCCAGGCCCACACCGCTTTCCTGAACTCCAAAACCTCCGGGATCAGAAATCAGACCCAGATGACTGGATTGAGCATTTTCTAACCAGCCCTACAACTGGTTCTTACCCACAGAAGAGCCTTACTCAACACCGGGGGAAAAGGAAAGCAACATATATTATCCTTCCTCTCTACTGTGCCATCCATGGTTCTGCAGCCCAAGAAAACCTGTGACAAAACAATGAATTCCCACACAAGTAAAAATAATACTGTTTTAACTTAGATCCTTCATCTACCACACCATTTAGATCCGAAGGCTTTTTTCTCAGTAGCCCCAGAGGGCTCTAAGGCACCACAGTGATCTTTCAAACCACCAAACAATTCTCTAAGTCAGATCCGTGACTACTGTGAGCCTCTCCAAATAGGTTGAAAGTCAGCCCAGGAAGCTTGTCCTCAAAGGAGAAGACAATCAGTCTCTCTGTCTTTCTATTTCTCTGGTCTCTTTTTCTCTCCTCTCTCTTATCCGCACAGAGAATCGAGCCCCATTTTATCAATTTTCATTTTTCTATGTGGCCTAGTTGTCTTTCAACATTCAACACCCGGTGACATTATAAAGCTCCCACTTATGGCACTACACACACACACACACCTTATTTCCTCTATTCTAAGATGCATTGTTTTCACATTTCAATATCTCTGAACTCAAAGTGCATCTTACAAATGTTTGGCCTTTTCAAGAAACTGCGAATTGCTCTATCACTACTTCCACAATCCTTCCTCCTATGAGATTAGAGCTGTTCCTTTTTCCATCCTTGCCTTTCAAAACCAATCCTGAGAGCCCCTAAAATGTCAACTGGGGAGTCTATTCCAAGCAAACATGCTGCAGGCCCAGGTGAATTTCTTTGTGCCGTGGCTTGGCTCTGATATCTGCCAGCTGAGTTAATACAACCGTATAGTCTAGTCTTTGCTTGAAGGTGGGTAAGGCAGAGTCAGGAAATGCACCTGGCACTCAGCCCTTTAAAGAGCTCTTGTAGTACATATCAAATAAAGTGATAACGAAGCCTTGGTTTACTTAGTCTATACATTTTTTTCTTACTGATACCTAAAATGGTGGCACACCTTATATTTAGAGGTGTGTTAGCTCTGATAAAACATAGGAGATAGTGGCAAACACTTAAAAAACTTTCAATTACAGTTTACATTCAATATTATATTAATCTCTATTAGTTTCAAATGAGCAGCTTAGAGGTTAGTCATGTACTTTATAGGGTGCCCCCCCCGATATTTCAAATACCCATCTGGCTCGATACATAGTTATTATAGTACGACTATCTTCACTATGCTGAAATTTACATCTCTGTTACTATTCTGTAATTACCAATTTGTACTTCTTAATCCCTTGGCAAACTTAATTAATGAAAAGTTGAATCCGTGCGATGGGAGGAAAAATAAGATCTTTCAGCCATCTTAAATGGGCTACGGCACACACAAAAATTTTAAGGTCATTAAATTTACATTTTTTCCTTTCATCTCTGTTGGTTTTGTGGCGGGGGGGGTTCCCACTGAAGCTATTGTCACTTCTTGCCTGAAGGGCGGGTGGGCTTCACCTCACTTTGGGAGTGCTGTCTGCACAGCTATTCATCTAGTCATGCCACTTCCATTTTCATCACGGCAGTCCTCCCTCACTGCAAAGAGAACCTCTGTTTCTAGTGCCGTGGCAGCTCCTCCCTTGGGTTGCCCAAAGGCTGTCATTGCTGATGCTATCTTTTTTCCAGTCGTCCCTCTTGATAAAACTGGACATAACACTTCACAGTTAGGTTTGGAGGACATTTTGAGGAGTGTCACCCAGAGTCACATCAAAATATCTGTCAACTCTGAAACTGACATACTTTTAATGTTTTCTATTGAAGTAACAACGTTGGCTTATAACATTATATAAGTTTCATAACATTATAATGAGACATCTGGATATGCTATATCGTGCTCACCACCAAGAGTCTAGTCTCCACCCCTCCACCCGTCACATACAATCGGCCCTCCCTACTTGTTTCCCCTCCCTGCACCCGCCTTCCCCTCTGGTAACTTCCCATCTGTTGTCTGCCTCCATGAGTATGTTTTTTATTTATTTTTGTTGTTGTTTGTTCATGTGTTTTGATTTTTTTATTTTTACATTTCACATGAGTGAAATCATACAGTTTTATCTTTTTCTGTCTGACATGTTTTTTAAGATAAAGGTCAGGCATCTATATTATCCCAGAGGAGCTCCTTGCCTCTTTTGAAAACTCCATAAAAAAGAATCCTACAGCCAGAGAGTCAGACCCTAAATCCTTTTAGTTTGTCTTTTTAGGAAACCCCTGAGGTCCATAGGCTGAGACACCTCCTTAAACAAGTATCCCAGAGGTAGACAAGCAGATGGGCCTTACGCAGTGTTCACCACACTGCCTTACAGTTAGTTATTTATCTGTCTTCTCCTCTAGCCTGTAAACTCTTAAACACACCGTTTGTTGCTACTCGTTTATAAACTCCTTCACTGGTATGAGTAGGGTAGGTGGTAATAGTAAACTCCTAGTACCCAGGTGACTACAAATTTTATTAACTGAAAATATTAAGGAATGATTATAGTTACTGATAATCAAAGCACAGAATGTTAGACCTAGAACTAATATTAAAGATTCTTTAGCACAAAAATCTTATGGAACAGATTGGGAGAATATATTCTAGACGTTAAGACAATTCATGTTCACAGAGCTGAGTGACAGAACCATGGAGACTCGGATGATGACAGTTACTCAGTTCTTTCCACTATAAGACACTGTGATCTGCTACATTGTCATTCACAATTTCGACGTGATACACCTCCGAACGAGGGCGTTAAATCAATACACGTATTAATCCTCCTGCAGTAATGATGGACAAGAAGCTAAAAAACCCCAATTTTTGTCTCCCTGAAACCACTAGAAGCAAATAATGAGGTTAACTCTTTGCAGACATTGTATTTTTTATATCTTTACTACAACAAAGCAAATATATAATTTTTTAAAGGGTTTTGATCCAAGCAGGAAACAGGATACACAAAACTACAGTGAGGTTAAAATTCACCTCGTCTCTCCCACGTCTCTTCAGTAGAGGGTGGCAGCTACTAACACTCACATTTCTAGCCAGAGAAAAACTGACAAAGAATGAGATGACAATACCTAGGTACCGCCCACCGTGACAGGTCCTTGTCAGTTTTCTGATGGGATGTGGTGGCAGCCAGTCGGGGATGCTGATGTCGAGTACCAGCTTTTGCAATAAATGTTTACAGATCTTCAGTACCAACTTCTAAATAGTATTGCCATCACCTTATTATCATTGCAAATAGTAGAAATACAAGTAGTGATAGCCACAATTTTCAATCAGTGTACAATTCAGAAAAAGAAAGAACTTCTCCGTACAGACGAGAACATTTCCTCCCTGAGGTTCCACATAGCAGAGAATTAAAATAAAACTGCTGACAGTTACCTATTCTATAACTGGCTGCTATTCACATAATGGGAAACCTTCGAAATGTTAACTCTGCTGTCTCTGCCCTATATTCACCTGATTCCTCCTCAAGGCACCAGTCAAATTTATCTGACAGGAAGTCTTGATGTGGGGAGCGGATGGTTGTAAGGCAGAACACAATGGAACTATTACTAAGTCCTGGCTTCTCAAACTGCGTAAGACACTGATTTCTTTGCAAAATGCAATGCATAAAGGCATGTCAGGATCATTCATTCCAGCTTCATTCCTGGTAATCACACTGCCCAGAGGAAATCAGTCCATTTGTTTTTCACAAGCCAGACTGGACTGAGGTCACTATTCACATCTCTGCTCTATAATGAACTAATTACCTAAACAATAGGCGCTTATTGAAAACCATGGTCAAGGAAACATGTTTGTCCTCATTCCTCTGAACTTTCAAACTGTGCAGAGATACCAGACTCAAATAATTTTCTCTGCAAACCCTTGTTAAACAAAATGTGGTTTTCACCTTCATCCCAAGTTTTCCTCCAAACATTGATCACAAAACTGTTGATCTCACTCTCCCCAGTACTACAGATGCCCATGCCAAACACGGAAAGTGTCCACCCCCTCAAACCTGTTCTAGGAGAGCCTCCTTCTAATTGGTCTGCATGCTTGCAAAGAACTCACCAGCACACACATAAACAGACTGACAGGTTGTCTGATTCCACTGCGGCTCTTACAAGTCCCTGTGTTGGGTAAGCTTCCTGAACCTCCTCGGGCAACGCTCATTAGCAAAACACAGCAGATACCTCTCCGAAGGTAATTAGTTGGGGGGAGGGTTAGAGGAAAAGGGTATGTCTTTTCTCTCCCTGGATCTAAATGTCCAAGGACTATAAAATGCTATATACAGCTCAACAGTAAAATCCCCAGAAACAGTAAAAAAAAAAAAAAGAATAGCAGAAACTTCTCTCTACTAAGAGAAGTTTAGCAATCCAGTTCATATCCTTTAGCTAAAGTTTCAGGTCTCATTTCCTGCCTTGATCCACATGGAAGATAAGGGCAGCACGTTTTGGCACTAAACAGGCACTGACTACCCTTATTAACCCATAGTCAACGGTGACCTCTTCTGACAGACTTTAATATACTGACTTCTTACAGATTTAATATACTGTCTATTACCCTATCCCCAAGAGGCTGTGATTCATTTAGTTACAACCAATTTAAAATGAATCCAGTATATACTGCAATATGTTCCAAAGTGGCTTATGGCACCAAGGAATGTATAATTATTCCCTCCCAGCTATTCAGTGTTGCTGACAGCAGATCATAATTGTGTAGACCGACATCCTACATGACCCTAGGAGGCCTTTCAAAGCAATACATTTTGAAAAAATGTATAATGAAAAGTTTTGCGAAAATGACAGCAGCCACAACCAAGAGCAGAACACTTAAACTACAATCTGAGTTTGTCAGAAGGGATGTGGGGATGGAATAGAAAAAACAGGAAAGTGTACACAGGTTCATATATGTTTACTCTTGTACATAGTATACAAGAGTAAAAGGACGATTTTGCCTATCATGGTTCGCTGAAATTTTATTTTCATTTCTAAACATTTTATTTCCTTTCACAAGAATACATTAAAGACCATTAAGTTTCATCTACAAAGAGAGAGATGTTATGTATTACATTGTTATTTACTTAGCTCATTTCTTCCCCTTCTCCCTCCCACACTGTGACTTCCCAGGTTACAGACAAGTCCACAGAAATGTCAGGAAACATGCTAGAAACCTGCACCACATGTCCCTGGAGATGAGCAGCAGCCTCATCACTCTCAGCTGTGACTTCTCACTCCGATTCTCCTTGCTAGAAAGCTTTGATCAACACTTAACTCTTGTGTGCCCCAGTTTCATATTTTGGAAATAAGTTTCCCCATTTCACTTAATCAAAAATCATAATCAATTTAAAAACTAATCTAAGTTGCGACATAAATATGACTCGGATGAGCCACCTGAGAGCACTGGCCTCTGAGGGAGCTCCTGGCCCCTATAGGAGATGTGGCTGTGGAGCAGAAGAGAGGAAAGGAACAGGTTTCTTCTATGAATGAAAAGCAATCATAAGAAACCAATAAAATGGAATAAAGTGTGGCACAGGAAAAATGAATTCTGCCTAAGAATTCCCCGTGCAATAAGACAGTTAGTACGGACAAGGTTCAAAGCCCTATACTTCTCATCAGTTATACACATCTTTGTCCACAGTGGTGCCACAGCAATCTCCACTAGGCCCGTGCCCCGGAGAGTACTGCTCAGTGCCACTTCCTTCTGTGAAACTCCTCCTAATGCTCAAGCAGGCCGGGCCCAAACAGAAAGACCTCGAGGAGAAGCCATCTTGAGTCCCCTTCTCAGAAGTCCAGCTGAGAAGGCTGGAAGGCCATTGGGGGAGCAGTGAGCCTGGTGGAATATTTAATGTGTAAGATAAAAGACGGTCTGGAGTTATCCTGACTATCCGCTGGCCCAGGTAAAATTAGCTCATTTGTTACCATTAATTTCCTTTATTTTTCCCTGGGCCCTACAGGGTCTCGATAACTCTTTCCTCTTTTTATTATATGGCTCTTGTTCTGTTATCATTATTTTTATATTTCTGTGCTTAGGTATCTTCTGGAATGAGGTAAAGCAAAAAATAAAATGGAATGATTTAAGTCATCGACTTGAGCTAAGGAATCTCATAAACATAAAATAAATACATGAGTATCAAATAAACTTCCCCTAGGAATACTTAACAGCAAAATGAGTACCATGTAGAACTTTACGCCTCTTAGTGGGCAATGCGAAACACAAATATGACAGACCAGTCACCATTCACTACATAATAATCTATGAGTATGATTTTATTAAGGAAGATAAACTACCTCGCATATTTTAAGATAAATTTATCATGGGATCTTTATATAAGGATGACTGAAATATAATAATAATAATGGGCAAGGCCTTTTCATTGGCTACTAATGAAAGCTGCAGAAACCTTCTTCATATAAACAGTTCTTAATTTAATTCTCAGTGAAGTCAAAAGTATTATGTTAAAACCGTCTCTATGATACCAAATATGAGGTGACCTGGGGGCCTGATGCTACCCAGGATCGGGAATCCAGAAGAACAGATATTTGCACCTCTGCATTGACATCTAGGAACAATCCACATGTGGTACAAACTACCTCCAAGGAAGTCTATGTAGAAAAAATTTTTTTTCAAAGGAGAACTCATATAAAGGAAAGCCACCAGTCCTCCTACAAGTGAGGGTATGGTTGCTGGTTACCTCTCCATGAACATTGCCAGGTGGAGAAATCCAAGTTCAAAGGCCAGAAGGATAGACAGAACTGTCAGGGTCAAGCAATAACCAACAGGAAAGGGTCTAGGCGAGCAAGGGTTGAAAAGTAAGCAAGTGCATCAAGCAAAAATAAGAAACAAATGACTCCAGAGAGAGTATACACGTGATGGTCAATCCTTGAGGACGCTCCTCTTCCCCAGGCTCCACAGCATCTCTCTGGACTGACAAACATAGCAAAGTGATACCTAGACTTTTTTCTTGGAAAAATCTGGAGAGCAGACAATTTGAGACACAGGGAGTAAATGCTTGAAACACAAAGCTATTCTATATCGAAGTAACACACCTCTTTTCTATAGAGACTAGATATGCAACTGGCAAAGATGGTGTTTTCTTTTGTGAGACACTACCCAGAAGGCATTCGGACCACTGTGGTGATGTTCAAAATCTGGGTCACAAAACTTCCGCACCAAATTGCTACTGTGGCTGCACAGAGGTTTTTCAGAGCCATGAAGTGCGGTCTCCCCAGCAGCATGGCACAGGGACAAGTGGGACCCACTAATGGGCCTCTGCTTCAGGGTCCCATGTGTCCTGAAGAAAGGATACCTTTTCCTAATTCTTATCAGAGTCCAAGCAGAGGGCTCTGGCCTGTAGAGAGCAAGTGATCCATTAAGGATGGACAGACTGCAGGAGATAAATTCCCAGAAAAGCCAGTAGTAGCTGCAGAGCTGCAAAATTCATGGTTTGGGAAAAAAGCTCTATTGGTGGGCACCATAATTTGGCATGTTCTTACATGAAAACAGAAACTAAAAACCAGGAGGAGCTACATTGCATGGTGCTGGAGAGTAAATGGTCAGAATGAATGCTGTACAGGAATATTGAAATTCCTATACCTATTGTTATTATTGCATGAGCTATATTATAACAGTGATTAGTAGCAAATTATAGAAGCCACTGAACAATACCTGTTTTATTTGTAGCCTACAATAGCAATTGTTAACAGCAATTTTGATAACAATATGCTAAGAAATGAGAACCCTGAAATCTGGAAGATACAAAGAAATGTAAAAATAATTTATGGAGTATCTGAAAGCCTGAATAGGCACAGGTGTGAAAACTGCAAGTCAACTCCATATGAAGAAAAAAAATAGTTGGTAACTGCTGGGGATGTCAAGAACCTTTTGGGAAGGTACACAACATCCCTCCAAAGCTCTGCTCATAAATACACCCCCTTATTACTCAGAACCTGCTGAGTGCCAGACTGACGAAAGTGACAATCAGGCAAGAACTTATCAGAATGAGATATTCACAGAGAACTGACAAGGCCCATTGACTTTCAAAGATTGAATGTAGAAAACACTTACAGGACTTGGAACACTAAGATCTTAGTTCAAATCCTGCCTCAGCCCTTTATTAGCATCTTGCTTTAGATAAGTCACAACATTTTAGCTGGTGTAGCTTAGTGGATTGAATGCGGGCTTGCAAACCAAAGGGTCACCAGTTCAATTCCCAGTCAGGGTACATGCCTGGGTTGCAGGCCAGGCCCCCAATAGGGGGCTCACGAGAGGCAACCACACATTGTTGTTTCTCTCCCTCCCTCCCTCCTTTCCCTTCTCTCTATACAAGTCACAACATTTTATAATGATAATAGTAAGTTAAAAGGAGTTGTGGAAATATTGATTACTCATTTACACATTTAAAAATTATTAAAGAACTCAAAGAGGTTCTGTGTGGGTTATATCTGTTAGTATTCACTATATTAGAAATTTAAACTGAGAATTTAAAAATAATTAGTCATTATTTTAACTAAACAATAAACCCATTGCATGTTATAACACATTTTAATGAATAATAACTATACTGTCCAAAAATAGTGACAATGATATCATTTTATATTTTTGTGAATATCTTGAATGTTCTTAGAAGACAGTAGGATCCTTTTATCTACTTCTGCATTCAATAAATTGTCTTGAAGTTTACAATGAAAATCCAGCTACCCAAAGATACATTGTTAAGAAAGAAATATTTTAATAGCCTTTAAATATAATTATGAATGTTCTTCTTTGACACTATATCAAAAGTTGACAAGTGGTAGTTTCTTAAAGGTTAGCTACAATGTACAATCTGAAAGCATATCAATGAACTTTGTATAGTCTGTTACATTGAAGTCCATTTGTCTACCTTGCACTTGAAATTGACCTTTACCAATGCAGCTGAAGTGCTTTTTGCAAACATCCCATTTTATCACATAGAATATTAAAAAGTCATGTACTCCAGAGTTGGGATTTGATATAATTAGTAAGTTTTACTCTCTTATCAAAGACATCATTAAGTGAAACTGGCAGTTCTGGTTTAACCAGGTATGTGTTATGGCAGTGAATACAATGATTATGAGTAGCAGTTGATGCTGCTGCCTTTATTTGTGATAAGGCTCCATTTTACCCATTATTTTCTATAATCAGTGCAACTGTCACCACAGTGAAAAAGGCTGATACTAAGGCTTAGTATCATCATCATAAAAATAATTCGCTTTCACAGAATGCCAGAAAACGTCTTGGGACACCCAGGAGCCCACAGACCATACTTTGAGAACTTCTGCTGGTTACTTCAGAAAAACCAAAGGTTGGAAGGGCTGTGGGAACAACAACAAAAAAAACCTGGGCACCAATCATATGCTAAATACCACATTTTTTTTTAAACAAAGAGTAATATTGCTCCTACAATTCAACAAACTTACCATCATTGTACTGGGGAAACCAGAAAAGAAATAATTTCAAAATGATGTGTGATAAGTGCTTTTACATCATGATAGAGGTAAAGAGTAGAGGTAGAATCCTCCTCAAGGACCAAGCATAGAATGGAATTTATCTTTAAAATATTTTTTAATTTATCACTATAAAATTATACAACTTCATTACACAAACTAAAAAAATTAACTACAAAGGAGAAAATATAATCAATGCTACCCCACTCAGAGTTAATTGCAGCTAGTTGTTTACCATATTTGATTCGCATCCCTTTCTATAAATACACACAATTCTATATTTACCTATTTGTGATATATGCATAATAGATATAGTGACATATGCATATGTATATAATGCATGATAATATACATTTTATGTTATATATGCAGTTTTATATGAAGTTTTTTACCCCGACATTATATTTTAAAGATTTTCCTTATGACAAACCTCAGATACATGACTTTTAATGATATCGTGATGTTATTGGATGGCAAAATTATCCTAATCATCCTAATGTTTTAATCTTATGTGGTGTTCTTTTAATTGGATATAAACGCAGAGCTGTTTTTGCACGTCAGTGTATATTCCCCAGAATTTGTTCCCTGCAGTAGAACCACTGAACAAAGCGTAAGCAGGGTTTTTAGGTTCTTGCCACATAAAGCCAACTTTACTTCAAGGAACATTATAATAGTCCAGTTTAGGACACAGACCAAATACATACCTTTTTCCCCTCTAGCACAAGTTCCTTTGAAAAGACATACAAGACAATTCTGATAGAAAAAAAAGTGACATTTTTGAAAATGGAAGAAAGGATGCCAACATACTCCATATATGTGAGGAATTTCTGAAACATAAATATTGGATGTAATCTGATTACAGAATAATACAGAGCATAGAAAACCACAGTGTCAAACACCAGTGCTTAGCAGGATGCTCTCCAAGGGGGCTTTGTAGAATCTACACATCCAAAATCATGGCATGACAGAAAGGAGCCAGGATACACTGCATGAGTGGATTAATTAAAGTGCTGTATTTAGGATGGCTGGACCAGATAGCCTCTTCTCTTCATTTGCAGATAGAGGCTCAGTGAGCTTTCCCTCAGGGTTAAGCCCAGAAAACTTTCCTGCTAAGAAAATGGGTCATCTTCCAGAAGAGAGTTCCATATATGGGTGCTAAACCTGAGAGAAGGAAGAACCTGGCTTAAGGTAATGTCAAAATACTATAATAGATGGCAGGAAAAAAATGCACTGACTCAGAAATGAAATTCTCTAAGTTTCCCACCCACAAAGTAGAGTCTTTTACTCGGCAATGAAGAGCTTCATGGGACAGTGCGCTCCGCCCAGCGTTGCCACTGGGAACCGCCTCCTGTCAACCAACTGTGCCTTTTCAAGTCTGAAATTAGAAACTCACATTCAAGGGATGCTGGGAAAACGGCACCGTAGTCCCAAGCAAGCCAGCTACACATGAATCTAAACAGTTAAACAAGGACCACCATGTTGGAGGAATATTTAAAGCATGAAATTAAGAAATCAAAATTAAAAAATAAGTTCACAAACCTGAGAGATAACTCAGTCAAATCAGTGGGAAATAGTTCTTTAAAAATATTTTTAGTCTCCTCAGAGACAGCCAAGAGGATATTAAGGATATAAATCAAGAAGAGCCTTCTAAAACTAAGGATCAATTCAAGGGCAAAAGGGGCAAGATTTGAAAGTTCTTTAACAAAACAAATTAATTATGGGCTAAATCTATTGTTTTAAAGCTTTGTTTGACAAATAAATACATTTGATATTATGACACATTATGTTTATGTATGTATTATATGCATAAAGTTTCACTAAATAATAATTCCCTAAACAGCCATTATGCCCCCTATGATAATTCTACTTTTTAAAGGATTCATGAATCATTGATGTGTTGTGATCCAGAGTTTGAACACAATTGGTTTAGAGGTAGAAAAAAACAACTAAAATGCAAGGGGGTGTTCTACAAGACAAAAATAAGAAAATCTCAAAGATTAAAAAGCAAAACAACACAAAAGTGGATAGAATGAGCAATAAGCTAAGAGTCACTGATGAAGAATCCAAGAGACAGAACATCCACGCAGGAAAGAAATAAACTGATGGAGAAGAGCAAAGAATAAAGGCAATAGTAAAAGAAAACAGAATGGGAAGACATGTCTTTTTTACATGGTAATGATTCAAGTAGCACTGATAAAGATGAATAAAGTTTTTGAAAAAACAGACGCACACCTACAAACTTCCTGGTGATTTCAGAATTCCAGGGACAAAGAAAAATTGCAAAAAGCTTCTAGAAAGAAAAAAATTACATGCAAAACAACAAGATTTAAGTGTATATTCCTGGCATCACACCCTTCACTACCATCAGTTTCCCTTTAGCATTACTGTGTGCAATAATAGCACAAAAAAGCCAGACTTTTCCAATCATAAAGAAAAATGGTAATAAATGTATCATTTCACACCCTGCCAAACTAGCGGTAGGGGGAAATCACATTATTTTTACAAACGTAAGGCATGGCTCTTTTGGTGACATTATTAAGGATAAAATTTCACCCACACCCCTCTGTCTCAGACAGAGCTTAAGTTAGGGGGCAGTCGTCTTCCACAGAGCTTCGGGTTATCTGGGGGCTTCCAGTAGGCTTCCTCCAGCAGGACCACTGACGATACTCAGGACACTCAACTTCCTTGCCCTTCTGGTTCTTTTCTTCTTTTTTGTCGTGGGGAGGCACCATGAGGTCCCATGCATTAATGACAAGCAACTATACAACTCTCTCCCTGCTCCAGGCACCTAGTGGGTCTTAGCACAGATGTTTAAAAACTGAGGTTACCTGGCCTCTGGCTGTGGAGAGACGAAAGGGACAATCATGGACAGGAATAGGAGATGATTGTCTTCACTTGATCAACACTGGAGAAAAAATGGGGATGACTCGGACATGAAGGCAGCTGCTAAAGATTACATGGTTGTAAAAAGATCTTACAAGCCCTGGAGATTTCACTGATCCAAGAGGGCCAGTGAATGCAGAAACAATATTAAGAATCTTATCAGTGGTTTTTAACTTTTTTAAGAGAAGACATTTCTCCCAAATAAATGGGCCTAGTGGTCTATTTTGAGGCATTTAAATTTCAAACGCATTTTTGGTGAATATTATCTGCTAACCTAGGCACAATCTCATCACACCTGATACTATTTCCCTATTAGGAAATTCTAAACTTAGAATGTAACTTAAATAGTTGCATACATGTACTTCCTAGATTTTTAAAAACTCTTTTAAAAATTATTTATTTTTTAAAAAGTTTCTGTCTAATACATGTAGAATCATTTTGCTATATTTTATGCAAATATCACCCAACTTTTCTCCATATAGCCAATTTTTGTGGTATTATTTATTGAACAATTTATATCCTTTCTGTTCTGTTGTGGTTAACCACAGTTTCAATTTATTTGCGTATATATGGGAATAGCCCTTTATGAGCAATGAAAATACTTGAAGCCTCTGTTCATAGGTCACACACGCACAAACACATACCTTCCTAGGATCAAGGTACCTGAGAGCCAAGTAATTTATCAGGATGTTGTTAGGTAGAGATGAAATCAGAATGAAAGATGATAAATGTTCTTAAAGATATTTCATCTAAGTCATGATGACAGATGATAAAATAACCTTACAACACAGCCCAATAGACCTTCATAGTGACTGGAATTATTCTGTCTCAGAGCCCATGTCTGTCTCCCCTGGATAGAAGTAGACGCCCATTATCGTTTTTGTCTCTTGACAAATTTCCACAGTTTTGAATGTGTCAGTGCCGTCATCCTATGCTGTGGGCTGTGTATACTCTTAGTTCCATTAGATCAGACAATGTCTATTTCAAATGGGGCCATTTTAATGGGCGTTCTTATCAATTCCGTGTATTCTTTGGGGATTAATAGACATGTATTCATATTCCTCTCAAATAACAATATTAATTTTATTTTCAAAGCTTAAATTGTACTTATATTTCATATTTTTCATTGACTAAAACTTCCAGAACAGTATTTAAATAATCATAATAATGAACACCCTCAACTTGCCTCAGCTACATCTAATGGAAAAATCACCAGAAGTTTATTCTTAAAATTTAACATTTATTCCAAATTTACTTACATTTTAAAAATTAGTAATGGGTGTTAATTTTTGTAGCATCATCAGAGTTAGTGATGTCATTAATTAATAGATTCCCAATGGTGGGCCATCTTTGCTTCTTAAAATAACTTTTTAATTTTAAAATAGTTTTACTACAGTGCAGTGAATAACTTCATGGATTGTTGAGGTTTTTTCTATTTGACAGGCTTTTATTTTGGCTTTTCCCTTTCTATAGGATTAGTGCTTCCACCTGTTAAGACAAAAACGAAAAGGAAACCCTGTAACAGTGGCAGTGGCATATAGTATTGGTGTGTGTGTGTGTGTGTGATTGTTACCTCAGTCAACAGGAAAAGCACAAGAGGTGGTTTCAGCCTGGTTCAGCAGGTGAAATGGCATCAGCCCAGGATCTGCAAGGTGTACAGACTCTAACTCCACTAGTGGTAATCTCTACATGTGTAAGCTATAGATCCCAGACTAACAATAACTAAAAAACAATGTGTAGCCTCTGACACTCCACCAAACAAGGTAAGGAATTTGGGACACTTTCACCTCTACTTATCCTCTGCTTTATCCTCTACTCTATCCTTTAAAGTCTTAGTTAATATCATGTGTAGGTTTAATCTTTTCTGAATTACTGTTTACAATGGCCATAGTACTTTAAAGTATTTTTAACGTTTTCCATTAAATTTTATTATCAAATTTAAAATCATTATTATTATTTAGATTTAAGTCCTTGTTTAACTAATTGAATGTTAATTGTATCTCCTTTATTAAAATGAAGGTTTCCTACTTTTTAACATCTCAATTTTACATCATCTTATTTGGCAGAAGTACTCCTGAAAATGATTATTGTTTTCAAAAGTTATTTTTATTTATCTTTTTAGTCCAAAAAAACCTAATAGTGAATAGCTGGAGATAACGTCTTCTCAACAATCTTCCGAATTATAAAGACCCATATTCAAGTTAGCCGGCTTCTTTTTTCACATCCTCGCAAACTGTCCTTATTCTCTGGCAACAGACTGATTGCAAATCTCGGCTTTCAAAATTATAAGTTGCGTTTTTCTTTCCCCTCTGGGTTCTAATGGGAATTCTAGTAGGAATTCACGGCCTGTTCACAAGATGTCGTTTTATTCCAAAACTTGAATATTTGATTATTTGACAACTGATCCTGTGGCTGAACATTTCCTTTCTTTCTTCTGAAAACAAGTCTCAGACCAAAGTAGAAGTAATAGAGAAAGCAAGTAAGAAACACCAAGAAAAAAGAAATCCAAACTGAAAATCTGGATGGCAGCACAACTCTCTAAAAATAAGAAGAGCGTGAGTGGAGAGTGTGAATGTGGTGAGCAAGGGTGGGAAGGACATGGTCAAATCACCAGCTTGTTTGGCTTGGAAAATGTTTAATTACACAAGAACAAATTAACATTTCTAAACAAAATAACCTACTTCCAAATATCATCCACTCAAGCTCCAACCCCCATTCCTTCAAAGTTCTGTTCAGGGAGTGCAATCATTTAAAAAAGTGTATAATTTTCTCTCACCTCATTTCAGAAGTTAACTCAAACACTTGGTCAGTAGTAGAAACTCGATGTCCTTCTCTTGTAATCTGACAGAGCCTGCGCTTGCTGGTTGTCAGAGTCTATTTAATATATTTTCCTAAGCAGTGTGGATAATGAGATAAGATATTCAAGGGAATTAAAATGTTAATTATGTGTACAGCTTGGTAAATAGGCTCAGTGATTTGAATTGATTCATTATATGAGCTAAAATTATTATTGCAACAGTGAATGTCAACCATTCATGATACATACCTTCATCACAAAATATTGACAACCAAATTCAAGCATGTACTTGCCCAAAATTAACAACTAGAAAATGATTGTCGATGCTCATAAATAATTTCAGAAGAGTTCTGCTAACACTGTAAACATTCCTCCAAATATCTGTGCTCAGTTTTATTTCTATCTAAATAAATAAACAAAGACTTCAAGTAATATAACATTTGAACTCAGTGGCTAGGTATTTGCCCAAGGTCACATAGCTAATAAGTGGCAATGATAAAACTTTCCAATGAATGTATCTGATACCAAAACCTATTTTCTTTCTGTTATGATTTTGACTATCTCATATATGACATTAAATAATAATAGCTATCAAGTATTGAGTATTCACTCTACTTTATCCATATAATCCTATTTACTTCTCACAACAACCCTCTTAGATACATTTAGTTTTCCTTTTTGCAGGGAGGAAATTGAGAAAAATTTTAGTGTATTGTATTAGCAACTCATGAGAGAACAAAAAATGTGTATCACTTCAAATCACAACTTGTCCAGACAGGAAGCATGAAATCGGTCTTCATATTGTTTGGACAATTTGGAATATGAAAAACCAAGTCAAAATTCTTATTTCAGGAAACAAACAAACAACAACAAAAAAAAGGCAAAGAGAGCTCTTCCAGTTGCAGGGACCAAGAGAGGATGGAATGAACACAAGTGAGTGCCATGCGGATTATTCTAGTGTAGCTCTGTCCTTTGGCATCAGGGTGGGAGCCTGCGTTACATCCACACTTCCCACTTATCAACACTGTAAATCACTCTTCTCCACAGGGCTATCT
Source organism: Desmodus rotundus (assembly GCF_022682495.2). NCBI lineage: Eukaryota > Metazoa > Chordata > Mammalia > Chiroptera > Phyllostomidae > Desmodus > Desmodus rotundus. Next base: position 30,539,495 of record NC_071388.1, on the reverse strand, counting down.
TCTCAGCTGCCCTCAGCATTTCAGGAAGTGGAGGGTCCCAAAGAGCCAGTTACCGTTTTGTTCAGGGCTAAGAATGTGCTCTTTAGAGCTCTATCTGCTTCTCCACTGCCTGTGATATGTGCCAACTTTGCTCATGTGAAACACAAATAATTGTGTTCCCACGATTCAACTAAAGAGCAGCTCCTAAAATAGAAGATAGAATTAAATCCATACCATGATGGGGAACTGCTACTACACCTTCTATGGGTGTTAGGGAAAATAATAATGGTAACCCTAAAAGATGTGTTCTAAGTTATAGCTTTATAGATTAATTCAAAAGACATATGTAGAATAACAATTGTTTAATTTGTGTGCATAGCAATTTTTAAATCATATATTTTCTATGTTTCTGGTTAATCCTATATGAGGTAAGCCTTGTCCACACATCTATCTGTTCACTTCTTGATACTAAATTTGATTTCAGCTGACCTAATTGGATTAAGCAGAATCTCCTTCCGTTTTCACTGGTTGCACAGGGACATCATTATTCTGTCAAAGATTCTACTGTTACTCATTTATTAATTTTATTTTATACCCAGTCTCACCCCTTAATAGTTCACTGCCTCTACCAACACGGAGACCTCATTTAAACAGTACCACATAATCCATGACATTGCATCAACTTTAGGCAGAGATACAGTGGTACATATTGTAATGAGCACCACCTCTATCATAAACCTTTCCAATGATGAAGGTACTTTAAGAGAACAAGCGATTAATTAAATAGCAATCATTTGGGTCTATTAACTGTCATCTAAACTTCCTGATTTTGTGGCATTGGGTCAGCATCTTGACCTCTCAATTCCTCGATAGCAATAAAAGGAAATTATAAACTAGTCCCTGCCTACCAGACAGAGTTGCTGCAGTGATCAAGAGACCATATGAAGCATATGTAAAGGTGTGAGCAGAACATTATTTACAGCGCTTAAAAATTGAAACCAACACACACTCTTCTGGTTAGTGGTTTTCTAAATACTAATACATCCATATGATGGAATATGGTTATTGAGGCTTTCATTAAATTGAATAAATGTGATATTATTTTTAAAAATACAATATTATCTAATTAAGTAAAAATATTTTTAAAATTCTGAAAGAAAATATACTATAACATTAACAGTAGCTGTCAATGAATAGTAAGGTAATAGTTGGGTTAAAAAATAATATTCTGAGTAAAGCTGGAAAAATTAAAAAAATTTACATGCAATAGAAAAAACAATAATTTATTTTTCTAAAATAAATACATATTTTATAAATATAAAAACATTTAAAACATGTGCAAATACTTTGTACACCATAATGTGCTACCTACACATATGCTAGTTAATGTAATTACTTGAGTAAAGATAAATAAGAAAGTCTATTTTCTGAAGTTTGTTTCATTTCCAAATATAAGTTCAAGTCTGTTAACAATCTAGGATGAATAATATTGCTGTTCTATTAATGCAATTTGATATGTCAAAGCATTAATACATATCAAGCATAGGGTAAGTATAACATGGGTCTGGTTCATTTAATTAATTTAGATGTTAGCATGCAATTCTGCTGATAAAATCAGAGAGTTCAAAATAAAAGCTACTTAAACATGAATTTGTTTATTTAAGGGTAGTGGTCAAAATTATTTAGTCAGCACTATTGGAGCTTTATTCTCTTAATGAAAATATTATACATTACAAAGGAATCTTCATTAAAAATTCATATTAAAAATTCTTAAGTAAAACTACCAAACTTACTAAAAATTAAAAAATTGGGATTATGTAAATATTTTAAATAATTGAAAATATTGAGTTACAAAACACTGTATCTATGAAGATGTGTATCAAATATTTTGGTTCAACAAATGAATAATTTAAAATCTAATTAAAGTTAAGAGAACACTAACAATTTATTTACAAAATTTTTTCAATGAGCTATTAGTTGGAAGTCAGCACAGTCAAAATTGTGAAGAGTAATAATTGATGTCATTTTAAAAGTTTGACCATAGTATTCATATAATTATACTCTAATTTTTCTAGCATAAATATTTAAAATGTCATAGCTACATTCTGAAATTATTAATTTATACTCAATTAAAACACCAAATTTTTTGTATATGTGCGAATGCACATATTTATTTTTCATTATAAATAAAAAGAAACATGTTTCAAGTGTTCTATACTATTAGTCAAGTTGAGACAAAAAAGAAGTTTGAACAACCCTGAGATGTATTTATTTCTTTTTCCTTTCACCATTGAGAAATGTGAGCTCTGTCCATGTTCAACAACCCCATAAATGCCAGTCTGTCTGCAGTCGAAGCCAGCTCACTTTCTACTACTTCATACAACTGTTGAAAATACTGCAAACAATACAAAATAATCACTTTCAGGATATGCCCCAAAACGACAGTCCCTATGGGAGAATAAGGGAATAAACTTCTAGTGGAAAACTACCATATCAACAATTCTAAGCTAACAGTTACTTCACATTTTACATCTCTAAGGTTAAGAGTATGTTAAAACTGATGAAGTATTTAGCAATCAAGGACATCTTACAACAGTACTTCAGAAACTAGCTGTGGTGAAGTACCGATGTTTGTCCCTGATTCTTCTATAGTTCTACCCTACTCGTGGAGAGTACGCTATTTATGCGTGTGGATGTCTGGGAGGAGCAAATTGCTACTGCAAAGGTAAAATTTCATCCTTGTATGCCCAAGTAGTATTCCACATGTATATGTACCACAGGTTTGTTTTTAAAAATTAAATATGTTTATTGATTTTAGAGAGAGAAGGGAGAGAGAAACTCACTGAAAATAAACTGTAATTGATGTTTACTTCCTAATAGTAAAGCTGAATAACTTACAGCATAAAACACAGAAGATGGCCCATAGAACAACCCCATAGAACAACCGCCTATGGAAATTAAAGACCCTGCAAGTAAAAAAGTAAAACATGACAAATCAGGCAGGAAATGTATTTAGAAATGAGGGGGAAAGTGGACTAATGCCATAAGCATAGGTAAAAGCCAAATCTAGCTTATTAATTAAGATTTCTCAGCTTAAATTATTTATTCCTCTATCATGCATTTTTACTATGACCACTTCTTACAAATAATGTTTCTAAAATTCTTTTGTATGAGGGGACTCAAAATTCTGTATAGGATCTCTTTATTGAAATAGTTCAGGATTCAGAAACTGATGTAAATAGATTTAACTGCTTTCTCAAAGAAACAGTCTTGTTCACTGCCGCATGCCTCCCCACCCCCTCCAGTAGTCAATAGATGCTCAACCCATATTCTCGTTGACTTCTGGATGAATGACAGAGATGCCTCCAAGGAAGGGGAAGAACACACTAAATACCTGACTCTTCTGTTTCTATACAATTTTGGCTTGTGTCAATCACAAGGAAAGAAAGGCATACACCCCTTCCAATCCAAGTGGGCTCAACAGGAAAGAGCAGATGAAAATTCAGCTATGGAAATCCAGTCAAAAAAAGGTGGGCTTCCCAATAACATGTCTCTCTCCATATATCAGGAACCAAGGCTGAATAATAAATTCTTCTACCTTTTAGAAAAGACATACATTTATTGGCCCGACTGGCTAATGGGAATCCCAGTTATATCTACAACATCGTAAAACTCACAGTTAGGAATGTGCTCTGGAGGCTCATTATTTAATTAAGAGCAGGAATTACAAGAGCACTAAATGCAATGAAGCAGCACAATTTGCAAAGGCTCCAAATTTATAGTTTTCATTAATTAACATAAAGTAGTGTAGGCAAGTGAAATCAAGTGATCTGCTCAGCTATTAGAATTTTGAGAGTTAATTAATATAATAGCACAGATCATTGAACTTAAAAATTATGAGTAACATATAGAATGTTAAAAAGTATCATGATGATGTATAATTACAAGATAACTCTGCTCCTTCAAATTGTGTTCTTTTGACTTGGTTCCTTAACTCAATTTGAGATCAGCTATGGCTAAATCCATATGAAAGGAAAACAATTAGAAAATGTGTGAATTCAATTCTGCATACTCTTCGATTAAATGATTTGCTTATTTACTTAATCATCTGGGATGATTACAGACTATTAGTGGCCATTAATAAATAAAACTATTTGCATTTCACAAATACATTTGAATTTCAGACTTCTCAAGTGTCTCACTAGGGAAAGAAACAAAGCAACTGCTCCTATGACCGCTGCTTAAAATGCAGTGGAGCAAATTCTCATTTCTCCCCTGGAATCGAGGTAAACATAAGGGGAATCGGAGGCTGTGCAAAGTGCCGCCACTGCCATTCTATACCTTCTGCACACCCTGTGTCTGCTCCCCACTGGGCTTCTTAATTTAAGAGCTCTGGAGCACTGAGAGCCATTGTTCTTCTTCAACTGAGTGAAGAGCTGTGTAAACGTCAAGTCTTGCCATTTCCATTGAATTTAACTTGTGAAAAATAGACATGCACTGTAACCTGAATCGCATTTTCTATGATGTCTTCATATCTTAGTACATTTTAAGTTACAGGGAAGACGTCTTGTACTTACAGTCAGCACAATGGTCTGAGAACCATTTTCTCTACATAAGCACAGATTTACATATTTATTTCACAAGTACAATAATGACCATCTGCTGAGTACCTAAAATGGACCAGATGCTTTATTATTTATTTATATAGATTATTTCATCATTGATGAAAAGAACCTTAAGGTAGGTTCTCATTTTATTAAAAAAAAAAAAGGAAACTGTTATGGGCTGTATTGTGCCCCCCAAATTTATATGTTGAAGACCTAACCCCCAATATCTTAGAATGTGACTACCTGGAGATAGGACCATTAAAGGGATAACTAAGGTGCAAGGAGGCTACAAAGGTGGGCCCCAACCCAATAAATTCAGGTCCTCACAAGAATAGGAAATTAGGACACAGACCACACACAGACCATGGGACAACGCTATGAGGACACAGTGACAGGGCAGCCAATTGCAAGCCAAGCACTGAAGCCACAGAAGAAACCAAACCTACCAAACCTGCTGACTCCTTCTTGATCTAGGACTCTTAGCCTCTAGAACTGTGAGACGGTGAGACAATAATTTTATGTTGTTTAAGCAACCGAGTCTGTGGTGGTGTGATGGCGGCCTTAGCAAACTAATACAGAAATGATGATTTTGATGTGGTAACTCTCACTTTAATAGCTGAGTATTTTACTTAACCTGGCTTACCAATACAGCCAATATGTAAAACTTCTAGCATATGGGTGGGAAAGATGTAAATCCATTCCTTGCTGCTCAAAGAACAAGCTCTTTTCACCAGTGAAGTGATTAAAAAAAAAAAAAAAAAGAGTTGTCAAGAGAAAACTTGCATGAAAGCAGGATATTAAAACATATAAAATAATTCTATTTTGAATGAAGCCTGGGCAAAGGCTGGAAACATGCTGGCCATGCCCTTGACACACTGACTCTCTCGCCTTGGTGCGAGGAAAGGAGAGACCCATTTGTCATATCATTGTGGGACACTGTGCTGCTGCTCTCCTGAAGGCTGATGGCATCTCTGGACTTGGGTTTTCAAATATTGGAGATTTTCTGTAACAATCTAGTTTCCTTCTGAATCAATACCAATGTAAGTAGAAACATTATGTATATAATAATAGTAATATATACCGTAATTTTCAGACTATAAGATGCACCCCCAAAAATTTGGGAGGAAAATGGGGGTGCATCATATAGTCCAAATGTAGCTTACCTGGATCAGTGGGGCAGGGCAGGGCAGGGGCCGGGTGCCGGGGGGAGGTGCAGCGGTGCAGTGGGTTTTTTTTCCTGTTTTCCTCTAAAACCTAGGTGCGTCTTATGGTCCCATGCGTCTTACCATCCGAAAAATATGGTATGTGTGTATAATATATATAATACACATACATATTATATATATTATACATACACACACACACACACGAGGTTTGTCAGGAAAAAGTCCAGCCATTGTTAAGATGACAAGAATAATTTACATGACATAGATGTAACCTGGCAGCCAGGGAGAGCAGACTGGAATGTGCCTGTGTGAACAATGGCTACTGGATGAGTCGGTGGGGGTGGTAGATGCCACTGAATGAGCATGTGTACCATGTGGCTAACACATTCAAAATGACTGAGCAAGTAGAGCAAAGAATCTACATTGAATTTTGTGTTAAGACTGAACATTCCTCCACAGAAAGTATTTGAATGATTTAGAAGGCCGCCCCTGTGGGCAACTGGTGATTGGCAGCTTCATCATGGATAATGCACCCGCTCATGCATCACATCTTGTGCAGAGATTTTTGGCAAAACATCAAATCCCCCAGGTGACTCAGACTCCTACAGCCCAGATTTGACACCCTGTGACTTCTGGCTTTTCTCAAAAATAAAATCACCTTTGCAAGAGAAGAGATTTCAGACTGTCGGTGAGATTCAGGAAAATTTGACTGGACAGATGATGGAGATTAGGAAAACTGTGTGAGGTCCAAAGGTGCTTACTTTGAAGGGGACTGAGGTGTCATTGTCCTATGTACAATGTTTCTTGTATCTTCTTCAATAAATGTGTCTATTTTTCATATTGGCTGGATATCTTCTGGACAAACCATATATGTACATACCCAAGAACTTTCTAAGAGCTTTAACTGTCCAATGTTATGACATACCCATTGGTTGAGGGGTGAGTTTCCTGTTCAGGCATAGGTGAGCTGACAGAGCACCTGGCAAGGCTATTGTTAAGGGTATTAAGGTCTCATCTGAGCCAGGGATTAAAAAACTGGGTTTGTAGATTTTTTGTTGTTACAGAGCCACTTCCAAAGATGGAAAGGGATTCGACAGAGAGTATGGCTTCTTAGTACTAAGCAACATTGATTACACATCTTTATCTATTGTATTCTAGCTAAAATTGTCTGTTTGAGGAGATATTCCCTAAGAGCTAGGAAAGACCCTCACAATTAGCATTTTTACAGTGTTATTGAGGTATAAATGATACACAGTTAAACTCACATACATATTTAAAGAGTGCAATTATGCATGCTCTTGAAACCCACATTAAAATCAACATAAATGAACATGTTCGTTACCCCCCAAACTTTCCTAGGGCTTTTTTGTAATTTCTCTCTCAAACCCTGCTCCACCATTACCCCAATCCACCCCTGCCAGCCCCACCATGCAAAAACTGATCTACTCTCCATGACAAAATATCAGTCTGTATTTCCTACAGTTCTGTACAGTGGAACATGCATGCAGTTTGCTCTCTTTTTTGGTCTGGTCTTTCATTCAGCATAACTATTTTGCTGCTCAGACATGTTATGCATATCAACAGTTCATTCCTTTGTATTGTACTGTATGAATAGTTGCAGTTTGTTTAGCAGTTCATCTGCTGATGGACTTTAGGCTTTTCTCCAGTTACGGCTACCATAAATATGGCTGCTGTGAATTAATGTAAAAATCTTTGTACGGACATATGCGTTCATTTCTTTTGGGTAAATGTCCAGGAGAATGGCTGGGTGACAAGATTGGTGTTTTTAAAGTTTTAATAAACTACCAAACTGTTTGCAAAGTGACTCTATAATTTTACATTTTCATCAACAGTCTACAAAAGTTCCAGGTCCTCCACATTCTTGCCAACACTGTGTCTTTTTCATCATAGACACTTGTGTATGGTGTGTAGTAATATTTCCTTGTGGTTTTAATTTGCATTTCTCAGATAACTTATAATGCTGATCATCTTTTCATGTGTTTTTTTTTGCCATCTGTATATCTTTCATGATGTTTTATGATGTTTCTGTTTAAACCTTCTGCCAATTTTTAGAATTGGGTTTTCTTATTGTTGATTTTTGAGAGCCCTTTATGTATTCAGGACACATATTCTTTATCAGATGTACGTTTTGTAAAGACACCCTCTCATATTGTGACTTACCTTTTTATCCCCTTAACAGTGACTTCCTCACAGCAAAAGTTATTATTTGTGATGAATTATAATTTATCGATTTTTTAAAGGGTTGTGCATTTGGTGTTATTTCTAAGAAATCTTTGCCTAACTGAAGATCACAGAAATTTTCTCCTGTGATTTCTTTAAGACACTTTACAGATTTCATTTTACACTTAGGTCTATAATCTATTTGAATTACTATTTTTTCTTTTCTTTTTTGTTACATATGAATATGCAATAGTTCCAGCATTATTTGTTTAAAAAGAAAAAAAAAACTACCCTTATCCACTTAACTGGCTTTGCAACTTTGTAGAAATTCAGCCACCTACATGTGAGCATATTTCTGGGCTCTGTTTTCTGTTCCATTAATATATTAATCTACCTTTACAGCATATAGTACTGTCTTTATTGTTGTAGTTTTATAATAAATCTTGATATCAGGTAATGCTAGTTCTCCAATTTATCTTCCATTGCAAATCTGTTTGGCTTCTCTAGGTCCTTTATATTTCCATATGATTTCAGAATAAATTAGTCAATTTCTACCAAAAAAAAACCCCACTTTAATTTTGACTGGGATTGCATTGAATATAGATCAGTTTGAGGAGAACTGACTTCTTAACAGTATAGTGTCTTCTGGCCCCAGCTAGGTCTTTAATTTCTGTCAGCAATTATTTTGCAGTTTTCAGTGTAGAGATCTTTTACAACTTTTGTCAGATTTATTACAATCTATTTATTTTTCATTCTTATAAATGGTATTGCTTTGTTAGTTTGAACATCATATAGTTTGTTGCTAGTATATAGAAACATTTAACTTTTGAATACCTTATATCCTGGGACCTTGCTAAACTCTGTTTTTAGTTCTAGTATCTTTTTCATAGATTTTATCAAATTTTATACATCAGCAATGAAACCAGGTGCAAAGACAGTTTCACTTCTTTTCCAGTTAAGACACCTTTTATTTCTTTTTCTTGCCTGAGTTTACTGGCTAGAACCTATATAAAATGTTGAATAGAGGTGGTGAGAGTAGACATTCTCTGTTGCCCCTTATCTTACCAGAAACACGGTCAGGTTTTTTATTTTACCATTAATTATGATATAGGTTTTCTGTAGATGTCCTTTATCAGGCTATGGAGCTTCTCTGATATTCCTACTTTGCTCATAGTTTTATGAAAAGGAATATTTACATTTTTCATATGCTTTTCGAGTACCTACTAAGATAATCATGTTTTCTTCATTAGTTTGTCAATATATGGTGAACCACCCAACGTTACAGTCCTGAGATAAACCCCACTTGCTCCTTATGTATCATCTTTTCTATATATTGTTAATTCACTTTTTTCTAAAACTTTTATTTAGAATTTTTGTACCAATGTTCATAAAGGATGTTACTCCTTTATGCTTGTTTGTTTGATTCTTGGAATGTCTTTGTCAGTTTTGCTATCAGGGCAATACTGGTCTCGAAGGATGAATTGAAAAGTATTCCAATTCTGTGTGAAGAGTTTGTGTGGAACTGGCATTATTTCCTCCTTAAATGTGTGACAGCATTCGCCAGGAAAGGCCTGCAATGTTCTTTGTTGGAGATGTTGAACTACAAATCCAATTTCTTTATGTAGAAAGGTGCTCTTCAGATTATTGTTTTCTTTTTAGTGGGCTTTGGTAATTTATGTCTTCTAATGAGTAGGCCCATTATGTCTAAGTGTTTGATTGCATTGGCATAAAGCTATTCACAATATCCCCTTACTGTCACTTAATGAGTGCAGAATCTGCGGTGACGTTACCTCTCTCGTTTCTGATATAGGTAAGTGTATCTTCACTTTTTTCCTGTGGTCTGGCTAGAAGTTTATCAATTTCATCGATTTTCTTAAAGCACCACTGTGCTTGAACAACAATAAAAAAATGATATTGGAAAAAGGGGGAAAAAAAGAAAAAAAAAGCACCAGTTTTTGGCTTCATTTATTTTCCCTATTGTTTCTCTGTTTTCTACTTCACTAATTTCCTCTTTGATTTTGCTGTTTCTCTTTTCCTGCTTACTCTGGGCTTATTAATTTGTCCTTCTTTTCTAGTTTCTGAAGTTGGAAGCTATGGTCATTCACTGGAGACCTTTTTTGTTTCAAATATATTCACTTAGTGCTAAAACTGTCTAAGTACAGCTTTTACGGCACCCTATACATTCTGATTACGTTGTGGATTCACCTGCAGCCAACTCAAACTACTTTTTACTTCCCTTTTGATTTCTCCTTTGACCTATGTATTATTTAGAAGTGTATGGAAATTGATTTTCAAATATTTGGTGGATTTTCCAAATATCTTTCTGTTACTGATTTTACATTAAATTCCATTGTTGTCAGAGAACATATATATAATGAATCATCTTACATTTACTGCGATTTGTTTAATAGCCCAAATATGGTCTATCTTGGTCTTTGTTGTGAGTCACTTGAAACAATCAGTTAATTGGTGAGAGTTTGATCCTTTCAGGTCTTAGATGGATTCAGAGCACTGTTTCTTCTAGAGTTATCTCCCACTGTTATTTTATCCAATGATCTATTAATTATGATTTTTCTCAGTCTCGTTGGTGGAAAGAGGCCTCTTACTCTGTGAGCATCAGGCACGGTTCCTTTTTATCATTTCAGATGATTCTTTTCCCAATGACCCTTACGGTCAGTACACTGACTTGAGGGGGGCGGGGGTGTCCTTTGAAGATCCCAGCAGTCTCACACTGTGCAGTGGTCTCCCCTTCTAGTCCTGTGTCCCAGGAACTGGACTGCTGAACCTCCCTCTGTCTCTCAGGACTCTCAGCCCTGTCTTCTCAGTCCGGAGCGTCTGATGTGCTCTGAGTTCCTTTCCACTGCATGACGGCCTGGAAACTGTCTCAGGGCTATCAACTGGGACAGTCACAGCTGACGCCTCGATTGCACTGTCTTTCAGATTGCTGACCTGATGTCACCTGTCCTAAAACCATGGTTTCATATGTGTCATCCATTTTTGAGGGGTTGTTTCCAACAAGACCCTAAATCCAGCTTCAGCTATTCTATCTTGACCCAAAAGTGAGTCACTCAAATTAAAATTTTTAAATAATTTAAGATCAGTTACCCTTGAGGAGAATTATTTCTAATATAGAGTTAATTATTGTATGGACAACAATGGTTGCCTATTTTATATTGAAAAGATGGATTTGAGCATGCGGCACTGTGATACTTGGATTAACCACTGAACAGAGATGGAATCAGGACTAGGTTTTACTACTAAGAAGTAAAACCTTAGGTAATTAATAACTTAAAGTCAGTGTGTCAATGGAAAACTAAGGTTAGAGATGATCTTTAATCTAATTCTTATTAAATTAAAAAACATTGGTGGGAATGCAGACCAGTGCAGCCACTGTAGAAAACAGTATGGAATTTCCTTAAAAACTAAAAATGGAACTGCCTTATGGCCCAGTGATTCCACTTCTGGGAATATATCCCAAGAATCCAAAAACACCAATTCAAAGGAATACATTCAACTCTATGTTCATAGCAGCATCATTTACAATAGCCAAGATCTAGAAATAGCCCAAAGTACCCATCAGTAGATAAGTGGATAAAAAAGCTGTGGTACATATTTATTTATACAATACAATATTAAGCAGCCAAAAAAGAGACGGAAATATTGCCTTTTGCGACAGCATGGATGGACCTGGAGATTATTAGGCTAAGTGAAATAAGCCAGTCAGAGAAAGACAAATACCATATGATCTCATTTATATGTGTAATCTAATGAACAAAATAAAATGACAAACAAAATAGAAACAGGGGCATGGACACATGGAACAGACTGACAGCTGTCAGAGGGGAAAAGAGGAGGGGGTAGGAAGGGCTGGAAGAATGAAGGTGTAGGAATTAGCCAAATAGCATATATGCATAACCCATAGACACAGACAACAGTGTGGTGATGGCCAGAGGGATGGGGAGCAGGGCTGGGTGGAGGGCAGCAAAAAGAGGGAAAATGGGAACATCTGTGAGATTGTCAACAATAATAATAAAGAAAAGTAAAATAAAATAAAATAATTGAGCTAAAAAAAAGTTATATGAAGTCTGTGCAGGAAAAGTTCAGCCATTGTTAAGATAAGGAGAACAGTTTTCACTGCATGGATGTAACCTGGCAGCCTAGGAGAGTGGATGGAATGTACATGTGTGAACAATGGCAACTTCACTGTACTAGTCAGTGGGGGCGGTAGACACTGTTGAGTGAGCATGTGTACTATGTGGCTATTGGATTCAAAATGACTGAGTGAGTAGAACAATGAATCTGCATCAAATTTTGTGTTACGCTTGAACATTGCTCTGCAGATTTAGAAGGCTTTCAGGGACAATGCAATGAGTGCAGCACAAATAAAAGTGTGGCACAAATGCTTCAAACATGGTCGAGAATCTCTTGAAAGTGCCCCATGTTCTGGAAGACCTGCAAGAAGCAGATCACCTGAGAATGTTGAATGTGTATGGCCTGCAATAAACAAAGATCAGCAACTGACAGTGAGAGAAATAGAAGCTGATCTGGGGATTCTAAAAACTACTGTTTCTGAGATTTTGATACAGGATCTTAGCATGAAACACATCATGGCAAATTTTGTTCAGTGGCTTCTGCTCCCAGAGCAGAAGGAACATCATGCTGCAGTTGCTAATGACTTGATTGAAACGCTACCAATGAGCCAGATTCCCTCCAGAAGCTCATAACCAGAGATGAATCATGGGTCTATGGCTGTGATCTGGAAAAGAAGGCCCAGTGGTCCCACTGAAAGTCTCCTGGTTGTTCACACCTGAAGAAGGTGTGGCAAAGTCACAAGATCAAGATCCTGTTAACAGAGCTTTCTGATTGGGAAGGTGTTTTCCATCATGAGTAATCCCCTCCAGGTAAAACAATTATTAAGGAGACTACCTCAATGTTCTTCAGTCAAGAGGTGCAATTCGGTGAAAATGGCTGCAGCTGCGGGCAACTGGTGATTGGCAGCTTCATCATGACAACATGCCTGCTCATGCATCTTGTCTACTGAAGAGATTTTGGATAAAACATCAAATCACCCAGACCCCTACAGCCCAGATTTGGCGCCCTGTGACTCCTGGCTTTTCCCAAAACTAAAATCACTTTTGAAAAGGAAGAGATTTCAGACTGTCCATAAGATTCAGGAAACTACAACAGGGCAGCTGATGGCAATTCCAACAAAGGATTTTGCAGAGTGTTTTGAACAGTGGAAGAGATGTTGGGAGACCTATGTGAGGTCCCTAGGTGACTACTCTAAAGGGGACTGAGGTGTCGTTGTCCTATGTACTATGTTTCTTGTATCTTGTATCTTCTTCAGTAAATGTCTCTATTTTTCACAGTACATGGATGGATACTTTCTGGGCAGACAAATATCTGGGATGTTGGCTGGGAAACAAAATATGAGATATGGATATCTGGAAGAAGGGAAGAGGGGGTGCAAACTGAAGAAGAGAAGAAAGCAAAGGGGTACTCAGGATACACAATTATACCTACTGCCTCTGTGCATTATTAAAAATCACCTCCATGATGCTTTTTCCATAGCCACAGTTTTCCAAAAGCACTACTAGGACATCAGTAGTAGTTGAAAGTTTGCATACGTTACGTTCCAGGGCTGTCTAATCTCCCTGACATGCCCAATCTGTACTTCATCACGGAACCACTTCCTCTTCGGTACAATGTCATGCCATCTCTTTGGTCACAGAGGGAAATCAAAAGGATTTTTTAAAAGAGAAATATATAAACCTGTAAGTTTATATAGAGAAAAGAGGGCTTAACAGATTGATCATTTAATTTTCCATACATTTACTCTGTTGTTCTTTGTCACTATGTTTAATTACAATGCAGTATTTGTGGAAATTCTCATAAAAATAATCTTTGTCTATTTTTGACTTATTCTTGAATTACCAAGAGTTGATATATAGGATGGAAAAAAGTAGGTTTACAGTTGTTCATTTGAAAAAATACAATAATTAATAATAATACAAGAATAAACTATTTCACATGCTCATAATTGTAAACCTACTTTTGCCCACTGTTATATTTTTAAAAAGTGTGTAACTATTTGTACACCTACTGAAAAAAATCCTTGTTTAGTATACATTCAATGTATTTTTCAATATCCCTTCCATCTAGAAAGACAAAATCATTTTATAATTTGGAACAAGAAAAACATCAGTCTTTCTTACCGGTATGTGTATTTCTTTTTTATTAGATAATGAACATAACCCACCATGCTGAATGCTTTCCCTTTGATGCTGGGAGCTCAGAACCAGTATTATATTTAATGGAGGATAGTGCAAGGCCCCCACCTGCTCCTCTGCGAGACATCATTAATCAGGCATGACAGGCTTTCTCAGCTGAGCCCACTTGGACTCAAGTCTTCCTCAGTATTATATTCTAGGTCCATGAGCACCTGAGCAGAATTTACACATGATATGAAATGGCTTCACTCAGCCTCGATGACAACTATATTTGCTATCCCTCCTGCATATGATTTCTTAAGTCATTCCTATGCCTATTTGATAGACGTATTGACAAGTCTTTTATTGTAAGTATATTCAAATTCTTTTTGGAAATTAAGGGCTCCCTAAGATCTCATGAGTGATCAAGGGTTTTATCACACTTGTGAATGTACATGCACAGGTCCCTGAGGATAATTAGTGCTTTCAAAAAGAAGATAATTAACAGCAAATTCAAATAAAATGAGGTTCAAAAATTGTTTATTTTAACACTAAAAATTATGAAAATAAATTCACATCAATATGCCATATGTATACATATGTAATTGAAATGGCAACTATGCACTAGTTCTAACAGCAAACAATGACTAGATCATGTCAGGGGTGAGAGAGTAAAGTTATTTTTTCCAATAAAATTAATTGTTAAAACTATACAACCTAATTCAGGACAACGCAAAATGAGAACTGCTGCCGGTTCACAGACTACTTTTCCTGGTCTATGGCAGGGTATGTACAGAACTGAGAGTAGGCATTCAGACATTTTCACAGCAACGGCCATGTTTGTATCGCACTGCACATAAGCGTCCATCTATGTCATTCGAGGCGGGGAAAGCTAGTGCTTTAGCACAGAGTTTTTAGGAACACTGGCATTCCTTTTGATGTTCAAAGCAAGATCATGACAATAGTCATATCTGCAAAAATATTTAGGAAATTTCCCCTGACTTTGGGAAACTATCCAATCCTTCCATGCCTAAAATGTTGCATCTATAATACAGGGATTATAAAGACATCTACTTCATAGATTACTCTGGGGATGAAATAAAATAATCCCTAAAAGGCAGAGCTTGCCAGTGGTCCCCTGAGCATGTGGCCAGCAAAAGTAACTACTATATTTCTTCACCCTCTTTGCATCTAGATGTGGCCAAGGGACTAAGTACTCAACAATGGCATGTGTGCAAAGATGACAGGTGCAACTTTCACTTCGAACCTAAAGGGAAGAAAACGTGCTAGGAGACATGTACACAGAGACTGAGATGTCCCGAGTGTGCCAATGGGGTGAACCTTCTAGGGAAACCGAACACCAGCATGCACGGAGCTGGGCCCCCGGAATTTTGCTGAGCAGAGACACAATATCAGTTCAGGCTTTTCCAATAAAGAAAAATAAACTTCCAGCTTATTTACACTTCTGTTAACATGACCCTTTGCCACAGTTAGCCAAACCAATAGCCCAACCGAGACTACGTGTAAAGTACTCAAAATAGCATTTAATATGTGCTCTATATTAATATGGATAACTATTACTATTATTATTATTTGACATTTCAAAAATTTCACTTTAGAAGAAGTTTCTGATCACCCATGATGATTCTTTTCTCTTCTTCATAAAATAACTGGTATAACTCTACCAGACCCTGGTCTGTTAAATAATTTTGAGAACAGTTGAAACAGTTCTACAGTACAGCTTTTGTGAAATCCCATACTGTAAATGAATTCTATTTTATTTAGAAATGATTTGCATTTTACTGCTCAATATAGCCACCTCTAACAATATGGGAAGTGCTGGTCCAAAAATATGTGGACAGAATGGGAGGGAATAAGAACGGACATCTGCAGGAGATGGGTGCCTGAGAGGGGTGAGTTTTGTAAGTGGTTGGTTCATTAATGGAGGGTTCATATTATAACCCCTGCTCTTCTATATTATGTGTCATAGTTCTATAAAAAGGACACTCTTCTCATCAACTATGTAATTATCCCAAGGTGTAGTTTGTTTAAGAAAAAAACAGCAAATTATTGATTCTACTTCTTTACTTACCAGTTTTCAAAATTCTCTTTAACGAATATTCAAACAAACTGAAGGTATCGAGGCTTGGATCTTGGGCTTCTGACTTCACCTATTGTCCCCATAACATAAAACTTTTTATGAGAAGAACTATTAAGTACCAGAACCCAAATAATGAATTCAAAACTGACAGTGACACTTACCAGCTTGAGCAGGTCCTTCTTGAGTTCTAAAGAAAAGAATACAGACGTACTCTCAGCTCAGATTTTACAAAGAGCACAGCGACTCTTTGCTATCCTTAGGTCACTTTTCTCTAAACAGAAAGTGAAAGGGTCTAATTTAATCCTATGGTCCCCACGACATCGGTCTCCATAGTAGGAGAGTTTACCTGTAGGAGAAACTACCTCGGACTATTTCAAACTACCTTTACGAGGGCTGCTACATGAGCCTGGGAGCAAACAACCCAACAGTCATCGTGACCCCGAAAGCATGATGTTAATGTCAGCTGGGTCGTGCCATTTCCCTGCCCACACCTCTCCAGTGACTCCCCCTCCACTGAGAGCAGAAGTTAAAACCCCAAAGTGACCTAAAAGGCCTCATGGCACATGCATCACCGTCTCTGAGCTGATGCTCCTTGCTGGTCCCCTTGCTCCATGCACACTGGCCTGTGCTAGTGCTGACATCAGAGGCACCCCTGCCTCTGGGCCTTGCCCTGGTTTGTTCCTTCTTCTAGAATGTTCTCCCCCACATAGCTACATGACTTGTCCCCTTACTTGCTTTAAGTGTTTTCATCAAATTCCCCTTTCCAGTGATGCCATTTCTGACCGCCACCATCCAAAATGCAAACTTTCACTTACCCTCACCTGTATTCTCATTCCCCTGACATGTTTTCTCTGCTCCATGACACTTATTTCCAGCTAGCATACCAGAAATGTTACAAACTTATTGTTGAGTTTTGGTCTCCCTTACAAGGATATAGGGTCCTTTATGGCCCTGTGTCAGCAGCCCCTAGAATAGCACCTGGCACAGCCAAGAGTTCCCATCACACTGACTGACTGACTGAATGCATAAATGAGTTGCTTCCACTCCTCACCAAATGAGCAACAACACTACTTCAGCAGCTCTGAACAAAAATAATTAGATACAAGACGTGGTACCACATTATTAAGCTTTGGCACTACTCAGAAGGAGCCTCCAAGGACAGACAACCTGGGTAATGAGAGGGACTAAACACACAGAGAAGTAAAAGAGCCCAACTGTAACACCGTTGACCTGCCTTCAGTTTCAATGGTACACAGTATCTTATTTGCAAATAGAGATTTATTTAATCTCCCATAGTACCTAGATTAAGATAGGAAAATAAATACAAAAATAGAAATGAAACAAAACACAAACAAAGAAACTCCTATCTCAGTAAAAGGTGCTTTAGGAAGACTAATCATTGTTAAGAGGAAATTAGAACAACTCCTTCTGTCTCTGACACACCCACTGTTAGTAACCTCCCACATTCCAAACAAAGTCACAGAGCTTAATGCCCACAAAGAATGCCTCAGCTCTGGGCTTAGTCAGAAGACAGCCATTTTTCTCTTTAAGACAGTGTTCTTCAAATAACCTCCGTAGAATCTTGAGTTACTGAGCGATGATGATACCGAAGAAAGTGTTCAGTCTCAAGTACTGGCTTAAACAAGAGTTTCTGCTTCTGAACTTCTTGGCTTTTTTAAACATATACAGTAAGAGAAGAGGAATTTGCCAAAGGAGGTATATACACAGTAGGCAGCATTTCCTGAAACACTTTTGACCACAACCACCACCATCACCCACCATTTTTTCCCAGAGCATCTATGGCTAAATAGACCTGAGCCAATAGACACAAAATGTGTGTAAAAATTAAGAACTGATTTCACAAACTTAGGTTTTTTTTTTTTTCTCCTGGAAACCTTTGAATCTTCTTGGAATATGATGGCTATTTAAACATAGAGAGGAAGGAGATAGGAAAGCTGTATAGAACTATAAGAGCTGAAGAAAGGAAGACAGAAGAGCCAGCAAGAACATCCAAGTTGCCTTATTTTTTTTTGAGGAGGGGCAGGTAATTCCAGGAAAGTTCAATGGCCCCTTGGAACACCACGGCGTTGAAACAGAGCTCAAACTATGTATGTACGGCGCAGATGAAGGTTGTGCTGTGGTCACAGTGCTGTGTATGCAAAGGTGTATTCATTTCCCAGGGTTTCTATGACAGAGGCACCAAATACTGGGTGCCATAAAACAATAGGAACTAGTTCTCCTACGATGCTGGAGCTAGAAGTCTAAAGTCAGGGCGCCAGCAGAGTTGGTTCCTTCTGGGGGCCCTGATGGAGAATTGACTCCAAACCTCTATTCTAGCTGCGAGCGATTACTAGCAATTCTTGGCATTCCTTGGCTTGTGCCTGCATCATCCCAACCTCTGTCTGTCTTCACGTGGCATTCTCTTTTCTCTGCGTCTGTGTCTGAATTTCCCTCTTCTTAGAAGGACATCAATATTGTCTCACTAGAGTGGCCCGCAATACCTTAGTAGGAAGTAATCTTAATTACACCTGCAAAGATCCTATTTTCAAATAAAGTCACCTTCACACGTCTAGGTGGACCTGAATTTTGGAAAGGCCCTATTCAGTGCAGTTCAGAGGGTAACAAATATGCCATGTATTTTAGAACTATTTCCCCCCAAATGATTATCTTTTGTAAAGTAAAATATTTTGGTTAAAAAAGGATTGACTTCAAAGCAAGTAAATTCACTGGGGAAGCTTACTTTTAAGTACTTTAATAAAGGGAAGGCTTCTATAATAATGTGGAAAATTATCCCTGAAATTGTTTTGAATGTTTTGATTCCCTGTAACAATATTCTCAGAGGAGACGTGTGGTAGCGAACACTTAGCAAAAGAAGAATGAAAGAAAACCTCATCCTGAAAGTAAAATATTATCCCATCTCTAAGGGTGCTCCTTTGGAAATCACTGTATTTTATATTCCATGCAACCCCAGAGATCTGTCACGTAAAGGCTCACCAACACAGAATGAAACAGCGTCTGATTTTCAGCTCACTCGGAATAACAAGACAATGAATGCAGCGTGACCTCTTCACTTAGCTGCCACGGGCAGTTTACTGTGATTTTACTCCAGACATTCACATGTCTCTTTGTTTTTTTTCCTTTAAGTTATTATAATCATTACTGAATAAAGGGAAAAAAGAAAAACAGATACGGGAAGACTGAAAAGCTGAGTTAATCCACACTCGTCTGTTTTAACAAAGGAGAAAGCTGAGTGGTAAGTGTGTTTAAGGATCCAATTCAGCTGCTCTGATGGCCTCTAGGATTCAACATATTGCCCCACCCCACACCAAAAAAACCCCCAAAAAACCCTTTTCCTTCTCAGGAACACCTGTTAAAAATCAAATGAAACCACTGAGAAGGAACTCAATCAAAATGAAATACCTGTAATTTATAAGAGAAGGATCACCGTATGATGAGTCAGAGGTTTAATCTCATTTAAATTAAAGACTTGGCCTTCTTATTAAGATGGAATTGTGACTTCAGGTAGAAACACTCTCTCTGCTTCAAACCCACAGTAATGAAAGATATACACACATATGCTTATAATTTTTGTTACATAATATATGAATTATTTTAAAGGACAAAACTGGACTCAGGAAAAGATAAACATCTGGGAACAGAAACACAAGCAGTAACAGTAACCTACTAGGCTCCCAGGTAGAAACAAGAAATTTCAAAGCAGAAAGGGAGAATAACAGGAGCCCAAAGGGCCCCATTTGAGGGGGGACTGGAGCCACACAGGCTATGGAAGCAGAGGCTGGGTTCAGTTTCTCTGTCCAATGAAGGGAGTCTCGACGAAACAGTAAGCATTGTTCAGGTCTGAGACTCTATCAAGCTTCAGTTAGGCCTGTGAGTGGGAGCCAAAGCCCTTTCCACTCCGACCCTGGGTCCAGCCATTCTCTGACTCAGAAACAGGGTTTGTAACACACCCTTACCTCTGCTGGGCTGGAGACCCAACACGCTGCTATGTGATGAGGTTCTGGATAGAGAGCTCCAGGGAGCTAGGTAAGGGATTGGTAAAGGATTGGTAGACAAGGTATACACACACACTCAGAGAAAGGGGATTTAAAAACAACAACAACAAAACTGCTACTCAAAATGAGTCAGAAAGCCAAAATTTCATATCATGTGAGGAAATTGCCACAAACAACAGCTGACATTCTAAATAATTGAGGTAATTCATTTTGGAGAGATGCAAACCTTACAACTATTCCCTGAAAATTATTTACAAATAAGAATATTCAAAATAATCAAAGAAGTAACAAAAATCATATTTATAATTCAAATACAAGAAATTATAAATAATTGTTATACCACAAACAGACGGCTATGCTGAAGAAAGAGTTGTGAATGCTGGAAAGAACAGCACAGTCACTAACGTAAAAACTAAAAAGGGACTAATCTTGAGCTGAACATAGTTAAAGAAATAACTGTTCAACTGAAATAAATTAAAACTATGAAAGGATTTCAGGAGATATTCAGAAAAGACTGAGAGGCTCACCATTTTATTCAGGATAGGCGAGGCCATATTGCATCTCCAAAATCTCAGCGGCTTAATAAAAGGGTATTTTTCACTCATTCAAGGTCCTCCTCCATAATTGCTGAAGCAGAAGGAAGGACAGACTGGAGAGTTGCACCAGGCTTTTCCCCTGACTCAGCTCGGAAATAACACTCATCACTCTGCTTCACATATTCTGTGTTATTCTGCTTAGCTGTGATAGGTTACATGGTCCTGCTTAAATGCAAGAAGCTAAAGGTATAGTTGTCAGCCACATGCCCTTGAAGAAGTAAGTACTCATATATTGCAGAGAACTAGCAGTCACACTCTGTTCCCACATAGTGCTAATCGTAGTTCCAGAAGTAGCAAGTCGAGAGAGTGATGAAAATGCAATACTCAAAAAAAAATCAGATTAATGCCTAAGAATTTTCAAGAATGGGAGAAAGCAAGATAAATTAAAAATAAATGTATATTCTCTTGATCTAGAGAACGATAAAAAGACAAAACTAATTTTGATTTTTCTAGGGAAAAATATGAAGTACGCATCCTGAGTTAAAAACATCTATGTATTAATACCCCCTCCAAATCTTATTTTTGAGTTTTTATAACCATCACCACAACAAAGTAAAAAGTTTCCTTTGTGTTTAACTAATCGGATGTATCTAAGGACTGGTTTGACTAAGTGAAAAACAATGTATTCAGTTCTAAGTGCTGAAAGAAATAAAAAGTACGACTCTACTGTCAATACTAATATTTTGTAAAGTTCATGTTACAAGGTGGTCCACAGACTAGTGATAACAGTTCGCTGCATTCAGAGGAAGGGGCCACAGCACTCAGTCACAGGAATCCAATAACACAGAGCAGGCAGTCTCTGGTTGCGACTGGAGAGGCAGTGGGGGAGGCGCCCGAGGCGGAGAACAGCAGTGCAGAGGGAGAAGGCACCAAGCCAAGCAGAGACTCCGAGGGCGAAGCGCGAAGCAGTGCCTTCCGGGCACCGGCAAATGGGTAGCAGGTGGCCTGCAGGTCTGTAAACTGACTACACGTTGGTCCAGTGTTTATTGTAACAGTGCAGCTATAATTTAAAAACTGTCAGTGACAAAGTACGCTGAAAAATATATTCTTGGTCTAATTTCTAAATAACTGCACAGTTATTGTTGAGTTTTAATAATATATGTAAGTTTCAAAATCACATTCTTTTGTTATTTATCCTATCATTAATATTGGATTCCACACAGAGGTCTGGAGATCTTACCATATACAACTAACTTTCACTTATACAACTAATCCCTAATAGGTAAGGACTAGACTATACACACTCATTTAAATTGTAATTTTATAATAGTTCAGAATGGTTGGAGCTTCTTTCAGGTGCAATTTATGTCCCCAACGTATGAGGTGCTATATGTGTCCACATTTAAACAGTAGAGTCACAACAAGCAACACAGGGAGAATCTTTGTAGACAAAAAAAAAAAAAAAAAACAACTTGCATTATTTTAATTTTGTCATACAATGTAACTACTTGGAATCTGTTCAGTTGAAAATTTAAAGCAGTAAAACAGTACAAACTATAAGGTGCAATATTTTCATTTGCTAACTGCAAATTTTATTCCATTTGTGAATGATTTTACAATATTTGCATTAAAATTTAACATTAAAAAGTATTTCAATTTACTTATTCTAAAACTAGAAAGCAAAGGAAGAAAATAATTACATTACTGATTATCCCATGATTACTACTAAAAATAAACTTATTACTAAGAGAAGAGGGTGTTAACAATACCAATCTGGTGTGTGGAATATGCCAGGCACTCGAGCTATGAAGGCAGGAAGGCATCGTGGTGTGTGGCATAGCCCGTTCTATTTACTTCAAATAGTATTAATGCCAGGGCTTTGTAATTCAAATTTCTGTTTCATGATTTATCTATGTAAAAACAAAACACCTGTAACCTAAATAAATGAAAGGTGTCACATTACTCCTGCTGGAATCTTAATAATTGTATAAAGAACCACAGTTTCTCAAAACATTGAGCAAACAGTTATGACGAGAATTCTTTAATGAGGTCCCTCAGGATGTCTCTGTAATGGTCATCAAATAGGAGGTTATGGAAAGTCAGCAGCACCTGGGCCTCCCTGGGAAGCAGGCATGGTTGGAATCCTCTCTAATCCTCCACTTTCCTCACTTCACTCCCTCATCCTAGATCAAGCCCACACTGCACTATTGTAATAACTTACTACCTGTAGGTTATTCCTCGCTTCCCTTCCCCCACCCATCAGATGTGTGTTTTCTAACACACAATTTTTTTGTGACACCCGGGAGAGTCACTCCTTCCTACAACCTACAGAAGAACCAGGACCTCGTGATGTGATCACAAAAGAGTTTTATGAGCAGCCAAACTACAAGGGCCCTGGGACCTATTCTCTACTCTCAGTGGACAGCTGGCCAGAGACCGAAAGAGTCATGCTTTCTCCCGAATTTGGGCTTTCAGTTCCACAGCTCATGGGACCAACAGGGCCCTTCAACTTCTTTTCTTGGCCTTAAATCTCATTTGCTGCTCAAGACTTCATACATTTCTTTCTCAAAGCCTTCCCAATTTATGTAGGCATGATTAATTGCTCCTCTTCCTCATTCCCAAACTCTGTTGTTTACTAGTTAACGTGTTCGTGCCCACTAGTGTCTTTGACCCTCTGATGTGTACCCTGTATAACAATCACATCTCTCTTGCAGATGCAGGAGGGGAAAATGGGATGCGGCAGTGCTTTTAAAACTGTACAACCTTAATGCTGCCCTTCTTCCACCTCTCTGGTGGCACCTGGATCTGTGCCACCAGAGAGGTGGAAGAAGGGCAACATTAATTGCACCTCCCGGCCCCCAGAACTGAGGAATAAAAATTTGCTGTTTAAGTCACCCAGTCAATGATATACTTTTACAGCAGTCAAAGAGGACTAGGACATCCTCTTAATTCTGACTTGCAGAAAGGTTAATGCCTGTCTCCTACAAGGCATGGGTCCACAGGCCTTTTAGCCTCTTTCCTCCAGCCCTTTTCCCTACCAAATGTGGCCCAGGGGAGGAAATCAACTTTCTAATGAGAAATGACATCTGATTCCTTAGATGACCAGGTTTCTCAAAACCTAATTACCCAACATCACCCTGACACATTTAACACTACTGTTCTTAAATTCAAAACTTTTTATCTTAACATCTCTCACTTTTTCTCTCAACTATAAGCTTTAGAAGCACAATGGCCAAACTAGTTAAGCAGCTTCCTAGAACAATAAAAATAAATATGAATGAGGCTGCCAAGTAAAATATTCCCAATTTACCTGTTTGACTTGCTGTGAAATACTACTAACTCTTCGGCTTTTCTGAACTTTAGGCTTAAACCAATATCACTGCTTTATATTAGATTCTGTCTGTGTCCTGCAATTCTGAGTACAGCTTGAGAGCAAAATATGTCAGTAATAACAGCCAGTCATTGTGATGAGAACAGAAAGTTAAATCCAGAAAGAAAACTGCTTGTCCCCAAAATGAAAATTAAGTCCAGAGTCTGAAATTAACAACTTGTCCCCCTGTGCATATGGGATGGTAAGTGGAAGCTGGAGGCAGGAGCTCCTCCTGCTTTAAAGTTAAACAGACAATCATTTGCATTGACGCATCACGAACTTGCTACGTGACCTTGAACAAGCTGCTTAATTTCGTCAAGGCCCAATTCCTTCTTCGCAAACAGGGGATAATTAGAAACACAAAAATTGGTGTAATCATTAAATAAGTTATCTGGTTCCAACCCTTGAAGCTATGTCTAACACAAGAGATCTGTTCAATAAATGATTAGGATTATCACTGATAATAATTCTGAACATTGTTGAAAAATAAATCTCTTGCTTTATGGCTTTGTGAACTTCTTAAAAGAATTACTGTGATTTTTACCTTAGAAGACAATTCTTTTGGTTTTTTTTTTTTTTACTTTTTCAGTTGAAGAATGGTATTCAAACAGAAAATTACACAAAATAATAATATTGTATAGCTTGATAAGTTTTAGCACATCATATAACCACTACCCAGATCCAAAAAAGAGAACATGACTAGCATCTCAGAATCTACTACTCTGCCCCGCTTCCAGGTACTGCCCCAAGGGTAACCGCTAACCTAATGTTTTAGATCATGTGCTAGTTTTGTGTGTATTTGAATTTGATGTTGTAAACGGAGTCATATTGTACCTATTTTGTGTGTATGGTTCTTTCATTTAACATTGTTCCTGACCATCATCCATATTATTGTGTATAAATGGACAAGTTTTAATGTGATATTCTCAATTATATACTCAGAAAACTTAAATGTTACAAACCATAGTGGAAATATCATTATAGCTCTGTATTACCAGGGTAATAGCAATAAATGTGATCCAAATCAAATGTTAGGTATGTGCTAGCATTCTTTGGCTTTCATACAATTTTTAAAGAATCCCCTGTGATACCATCTCTTGTTTATTCTAATACTCACCATGTACACTGAGACCCATCCAAGGGAACACGGAAACTCACGAAACCGAGAGTACCACAAGGAAACCCATACGAGCAGGAACAGCTCAAGTACACTCAAACTATCATGAACAGTAAGACCTCTGGGTTTTGTTTTGCCAAGCATCACAAGGACCTCCAACGTCACTACTTCCAAATTTGACTCTGACGTGGGACAAAGGAGTGGTGACAGATGGGCAAAATTTAGCATTCAGCTTGGATGGTCTTTGAGATGGAAGCCTTGTTATCTCTAACCTGCTGCCAAGCCCGGCGTGTTGCCTTACAACACACACCACTGGGAAACTCTTCAGCCGCAGCCAAAAACACAGACTTGAAAGAAACAGACTCCTCATGGTTGGGATTTATAACATCTCACCCACACCAGGCTCTGCTACAATGATGAAACAGTTACCAGTACGACTCTGAATGGGAAAAAGCATTTTGACACACCAGACTGAATTTGTTTTAAACTTAGGACAGCGGCTTATTAGACCTGAAATTTGACATTACTAAACCAATTCTTCTATAGTCTACTGTAGTATGTCAAAATCATTAGACTTCACAACAAACCTTGCCCCAAATATTCTGTGAGAATCAGCTTTATAGACCAGCACAGATGCAAAGTTGAAAATAGTCCTCCTGGTGCATCTGCAGGGGATTGGTTCCAGGCCCCGATGGATACCAAAATCCACTCAAATTCCTGATTTGCATATAACCAACCCACACTGTCCTATATACTTTAAATCATCTCTAGATTGCTTATAATACCTAATATGCAAGGGACATAAAGGAAAGAATAAACAAATGGGACCTCATCAAATTAAAAAGCTTCTGCATGGCTAAAGAAAACAGCATTAAAATGAAAAGGGAACCAACAGTATGGGAAAACATATTTGCCAATGATACCTGGGGAAAGGGTTTGATCTCCAAAATATATAAAGAACTCACACAACTCCACTCCAGGAAGACAAAAACCCAATTAAAAAATGGGCAAAAGACTTGAACAGACACTTCTCCAAGGAGGACATACAGAGGGCCCAGAGACATGTGAAAAGATGCTCAATATCACCAGCCATCAGAGAGATGCAAATTAAAACCACAATGAGATACCACCTCACACTGGTGAGAATGGCCATCATAAACAAATCAACAAACAAATGTTGGAGAGGATGCGGAGAAAAGGGAACCCTAGGGCACTGCTGGTGGGAATGCAGACTGGTGCAGACACTGTGGAAAACAGTATGGAATTTCCTCTGAAAACTAAAAATGGATCTGCCTTTTAACCCAGCAATTCCACAGCTGGGATTATAGCCTAAGAACCCTGAAACACCAATTCAAAAGAACCTATGCACCCCAATGTTCATAGTAGCACAATTTACAATAGCCAAGTGCTGGAAATAGCCTAAGCGCCCATCAATAAATGAGTGTATCAAAAAATTATGATACATTTACACAATGGAATTCTACGCAGCAGAGAGAAAGAAGGAACTCCTACTCTTTGCAACAGCATGAATGGAACTGGAGAGCATTATGCTAAGTGAAATAAGCTAGGTAGTGAGAGACAAATACCATATGATCTCACCTTTATCTGGAACATAATCAACAAAAGAAAAAAGCAAACAAAATATAACCAGAGACATCGAAATTAGGAACAATCTAACAATAGCCAGAGGGGAGGAGGGTGGGGACAATGGGGGGAAGGGTTTTCAGGGACTACTATAAAGGACACATGGGCAAAACCAAGGGGAAGGGTGGAAGCAAGGGAGGGAGGTGGGTTGGCTGGGGTGTGGGGTGCAGACAACTGTAATTGAATAACAATAAAGTAATAAATAAAAATACCTAATACAATGTAAATGCTATGGAACTAGTAGCCATACTATATTGCTCATGGAATAATGACAAAAAAAAACCCAATCTGTACATGTTCAATACAGCTGCACCCACTATGGGCCTAACTACATAGCACAGTACATGTCAGCAACAACATAACATTTTTTCCGCATGTTTCTGTTCCTCAGTTGGTTGAATCTGTGGGTGAGGAACCCACAGAAATGGAAGGCCCCTTGTACTTAAAATGCTCTGTATTTGTTACTTGCTCATCTATGTATCTCTGTCTGTTACAGTAACCACATCACTTGTTCTTTGGCAGCTGAGCACCACCACGTGGCCCCTGCCACCCCGGGAACCATTCATTCACACAGCATTTAGGTCTACCCTACAGAGAAGAGGGGAGCATGAGCTCTGCAAGGGTTCTGGGGCTCTCCTCACAAATGTATTTCTCAAAGCTCTGGTGAAAGGCATGTCTTCTGGACCCTTCCAGCCTGGGTGAGTAGGTCTTAACATTCCGGTCTCTTTAAGACTCTGAATTCCTTCCCCTACATTAAACCAAGAGAGGCTGGGCATCTCCAAGTTGTTCAGAGTAGACCATCTTTTTTGGTCCATGTGTCAACCTGCTCATCAACCAGAGAAGCTCTTAGAGCCCTTTATAACTCCCTGAGCACAACATCAAATGCAGTCTCTGCTGAGCAAGTCCATCTCAGTAAATTCAGCTCTTGCCACCATTACCCCGTATCCTTAGTAAGGACTGCCACACACGTTCCCTGGATTTCTGTTTGCATATCTTAAAAAATCCAAGTAGATTTTTTGCAGCGTAGCACCCCTCCTCACAGGTCATGCATCATACCTCACTTTTAGGGGCCTGAGGGGATGTGAGTCTAATTGTAAGTCCAGAAGCAAAGAGGGCACACAGAAGTTCTTAGGTCAGTGATGCAGCCAGTATTTGAGCTGAAAATTTGGATCCATGAGCTCATCGTCCTTTCACCACTTTGTCCAGAGACATTAAGAGCAACCAATGAATGTCACAATGTTTCTCAGTTTTCCAAAAATGTTCAAAAGTATCATATACAGAATCATCTTGCTTCTTATAAGCAGTTGGTTAGGAACAGCCAGTGCAGGTATTTCATGTATATCCAAGAACAGTTTACACCCTGGACTATCCATGCTCTATCTAGTACTTGAAAAGGAGTCATCAGCATCTTTAAATCTAATCCAGTGAGAGCCAGAAATAAGAGAACCAATTCAGAAAACGTGGCCCTACAATTCTGTTTCTTGCAACCACCCCCAGTACCTGAGTCTGTTTCAGTCAGGGTTCTCCAGAGAAGCAAAACCAGTAGGACAGTGAGAGACTGATTGATTGATTGATTGATTGATTGATTGATTGTAGAAACTGACTCATGAACTTACAGAGGCCCAGAAATCCCACATCTGCCATCTGCAAGCTGGAGAACCAGAGGCCAGTGGTATAATTTAGTCCAAGTCCAGAGGCCCAAGATACAGAAGAAATGATGACATAAGTCCCATTCCAAGTTCAAAAGCCTGAGGATGGGGACTGGGAAATGGGGAAGGGGAGCGGTGCCAATGGTAAAGTCCCAGTACAAGTTTGAAGTCCCAAGAGGCAGGAGTGCCAATGTCCTCTGAGAGTGAGAGAAGATGGATGTCCCAGAGTAACCAAAAGGGCAAATTCACCCTTCCTGTGCTTTTTTTTAAAAAAATTCAGGCCCTCAATGCACCTGATCTGGTGAAGGAGATATTGTTATTCAGTCTAATAATTTAAACGCTAATCTTTTCTAGACGCACCCTCACAGTCATTCCTAGAAGTAATATTTGGCCAACTGTCTGGGTAGCCCTTAGCCCAGTAAAATTGACACATAAAATTAACCATCACATACAATATCAGTCATGTTTCAACATCAATATTTTATGCATATTTCACTATGTCAGGCCAGTCTTTTATGAATACTTTATGAATAATATATGTCAGTACTATAGAAATAGCTCCCTATTTATGTCCTCAGTATTTTATAGACAGTTCACATTTCAGGAGACCCAACAATTACCTTCACCATCCTAGGTTCTCTCTGAATCCCTAGAGTCAACTCAGAGAATACATCTTTAAAATGTCTCTTGAGCCTGCTTATATTCCTATCCCATACCCTGAAGGCAGTTCAAAAGGTCGCTGAAGTTAACTCAAGAGTTCAGTGGCAACCAGCCAGGGAAAGCTGTCATGTGCTGCTGGTAGCTCCCAGCATCTGCTGGAGATGGCTGGATTGACATGAATCCACTACCTGCTAGAATAATCTAATTATGCCCAAAGGTTTCCACTGACAAGGCTCTGCTCCAGGTCCCTGTCACTTTTCCTGTGGGGGAAGTCAGCTACCCAGTGACTTTCAAACACTCTCTGCAGGTGACTTTGTAACCCATGAAGAAATTCCTGAAATGTCAACCTTAAAGGACAACTGTTCATGTCACCAAAGCAATATATCATAACCTCTGCACTTTCTGGATCTTTCAGGCAGAAGCCAGAAGTTATGAAGGACATGGTGAATTTATTCTTTCTACCCAAGAGCTGCTATTTCCAAAGAGAAATACATGTGTGTTAGAAGAGTTATGGGGACGAATTTGCACTACAATAGCTTTTGCAAAGCCTGTCCTACGAATAAAAAGCTCTCCATTTCTAAACCTTGAAAATCTGGTAACATTCAGAGCATATGGATATTCATTTAAATAGGAAAAAAATGGTAAAGAGTGACATTTCTTTTAACCTACAATTTTACAGCTGGGAGAAATTTTTTTCCACTCTTAGATGGCATAATGTGGCAATCCAAGCAACCAAGCTAAAGGTCTGTAAATTCACCACTTCTTTTCTACTACCAAATTCCAAGATTTATGAAACATCTTCTCTTACACTACTCTGGGCTTTATGAGCAAATCAGATTTGACCTTTAAAATGGTACAAGCATCTGAATTATCTCAACTGATTTTCCTACTGGCAGTGCCTTTAGCTCCTTATTTTAC
Organism: Desmodus rotundus; assembly: GCF_022682495.2. NCBI lineage: Eukaryota > Metazoa > Chordata > Mammalia > Chiroptera > Phyllostomidae > Desmodus > Desmodus rotundus. The sequence continues at coordinate 30,509,345 of NC_071388.1, read as the reverse complement.
TTTTACTTTCTATCTAACTCCACTCACAAGATGGGGGAGGGGGCGCCGGGGGGTGATCTGAAAGATTCATGCATTTCTAATCTTTAATATTTTAAGATACATTTAATTAAAAACATCTGGTCTTTAAATATTGGTGTATTGCCACAACTATCTATCGCCATAAGTTTCAAAATGCTCCTTTACACACAGCTGTTGAATTGATTTCTCTAGTTCTGATTTCATTTCACATTTCTCAATCTCTATCCTTCTCAAAAAAGTGTTCTTTCATACCCTAGCAGCTGTTCTAAGACATAACTCCAGTTGGGCCCAAACTCAGATCATTAAGATCAAAGATATATAAAAGAAAGCATGACTTTGGCTCAATGTTATAACTCCTAATGATACATATGCAGGGGCTTTTTTCTCAAGCTCTCAAAGGGAATCTTCTTAATGGGGTTCCATAATTACAACAGGTCCAGTGGGATGCAAATGAAAGTCAGGGCACTGTTGGAAATTCAAGTTCAGAGTTATAAGGCCATCATTGACTCTGAATAATTGGAATATCATTACAACCTTGAGGGAGAAGCACCTCTCTCTGGAACAAAGTCACATCTACTGATACTAAAAATGGGTGTGTAATCCCAGGTCACCCATTTCCTCCTAAAGCCACATTTCTGGAAATAAAGTAGGAAAAGTAATGATCACTGCCTCGCTTAGTACTTGGGATTGATGTGACTAAGTCAAAAATGTGACTGCATCACGTTTGCTGAAGTCTCTATAGTGCAACATGTCCATACATTTGTGTGATTGTAAAAAACAGATTAGAATTATGGAAAATACTGTAGGCAAATCTGGATTCTGCCCCTACTCAACCATTTAGTAATGTTGCCTTGAGTAAGACATTTTGTTCCTAGCATATAAAGGACACATGATCTTGTGGAATTTTTTTCATTCACTCGCCCAGTCAATTATTTGTTCATCCACTCAGCAAACACGTGGTAGAACTGTGGTATTTCTAGTATGCTGCCGATCTATGAGGACGCCAGATATGAGATGGGTCTTCTGCACCATGTTCCTCTGCCACCAAAGAATCTCAAAGTGCTGCTCTTGACAAAAGCAGGACTAAAATAGACAGAAAATACTTTTATTTTGTCCTCAGTAGTACGCTTACGAGCTGTTTTTGTAAAATGAGGACAAACATTTTATCTAATGGGAATGTTTAGGAATACTTTTCCAGATAATTAAATTACCTATTTTTATACTGCCTGAATAATAATGACTGATACTCATTTTAAGCTTATTATATTTAGAACACATCTGTTTAAGCATCTTGCATACATTATCTCATTTAATATTCATAACACTTTACAAGTAGTATTTGTATCCCCATTTTATGGATTACTCCACAAAGATAAATTCAGAGTATTGGTAGTTTACCCAAGTGGTAAAGGTTATACCTAGGCCTGTGTGCCTCTGAAGCTTAGTTTCTTTAATTTGGAAACAAAATAATTGCAAACTTTCTGCATTTCTCAGCAAAGCTTCAGTATTTGCACATATCCATGTTAGTATTCCCAGCATAGGTATAGAAGACATAGAATAGCAGAAATGGAAGAGACTTTAGAAACCATCCAGTCCAACCTATTTGTTTACAGTTAAATTGTAGTTCTGAAAGTTAGGCATAAAACACACACACTGAATGTAAAACAGAGAAGGAACAACTGAACAGGGAAAAGGAGGTGAGGAATCTTGAATTATCCATCTTTGCATTCTTAGCACTTAACACAGTCCTTGCAATTAATGAAAACAATATATATATGGCTGGTCAAATGGTACATGTTGTATGTTTTTTAAACTATGGTCTCCAAAAAGTCAAGAGAGGCATGGGATATTTTTATTTGTCTAAGGTTTATACTATGTTAAAACTAAAAATTAAGAACAATGATGTATTTTAAATTCCATCTTGTAAGTTAATCTTTGTAATTATTTTTCTAACTTTGTTTGGATATAAGGCCTAAAGTATGGGTTGTAGACATTGTATAACAATGAAATACTATGAGATAATATCCCATATGTGCCTTACAACAACCCCACTGTCTTCATACATCATTAACCCCAATTACAAAGCAATAAAGTATTTAGACAACTCCTACCATGCTCACACATTTGAGAACGATGCAACAATTTTATATTCTAACCCCTTAGAGTTTTAAAAACACAAAAGGTTGCAATTTAAGATTGTTTAATTAACAAACACTAAAACACACTAATTTCAAAGATGTTAAATTGCTATTATAATAAACCAATGATATTTGATATAAAACTTAAAATTTTCTCCCCTGTAGAGTTCCAAGTTCACTGATTCTAATACACATGTTTAACGACATGGAAAGGATCACTCTTTGAAAATGCACCTATGGAAATAGTACTAAACTGTGTGGATGCTTAGAGTCCTCATGTGTTGATTACCCAGATGCATGTTAGATTTTGCAGGAATTAGATGTGATATTATCTCCTTATAATACAAAAGCATGAAAATCATTTAATTAAAACTTAATTAAAATCTCCATGATGCTTCAACCCCATGGAGTCCATTTTCCAACAGCAAGCAGCAGAGAAAGCCTTCAGGACATTTGAAAAACGGTGTGCAGAACTCACTTTTCTCAGTGCCTGTAACTTTCTAACAGATCTTCCAGCTTCACAGTTGTTTCCCATTCACATCAGCCTATACAGGGCAACTTTATATGAAAACTGGTGATCATTAACTATAAATTAGATATAGAGGTTCAAATCAGTTATGGATGCTTGCTTCATTTCTCCTAGGGTCTTCCATATAATTTCAAACCAGATGAGAAAATTCATATGGCATTTCCTGTCACATCTTGTAGTGACCTCCTATTAAGTATGTATTTAATGCAATTAACAAATATTAAATATGTGAAAACTCTAAGACTCTAATACAATCTTTTCCTAAAACATTTGTGGAAAAAATATGTGAGCTCTTAACTGTCATTATGACTGAATAATTTTGTTTATATAGAAGTAGCTTCTGTAAAAAGATGTGCTATAGTAAGAACCAGTCTACATGGAGGAGAAGACACTTGAATGTGGCCTTATTCTACAAAACTTCTAAGTAGACAGTCCATTCTGTGCAAATAGTCTTAACCTATATCATAAATACAAGCGCTCATCAGAGAAGCATTCATACTTGGCAATAAAAAAAGAAGTGACAATAGATGCAACATAGTGGATGAACCTCATAAAACACCGCGCTGAGGGAAAGGAGCCAGGCGCAAGAGAAGGGAAGTTTCATGAAGCCATTTATCTGACGCTGTAGAACAGGCACGACTAAGCTATGATGAGAGAAATTGGAACAATGGTTGCCCGGGTTGGGATAGAGACCCAATTCAGCGACGATGGAAAGGAGCAGGGAAACCCTGTGGAGACTGGGACTGTTGCCTGGTTTGGAAAGGGCATGGGTTATACAGGTGTGTGCAATTTTTAAAACTCATTGAACTGTACACTTATAATCTGTGCCTCTTACCGTGTGTAAATTATACTTCAAGTTTTAAAATGTAAATCAGGATATGTACCAGACATAACTGATTTAATGGGGATTAGGCCTCCAAATATGATGTTGCTGTAGCTCAGAGATTTTGAAACTCCTCTTTTGGAATTGCACCCGGAGACTACAACACATTTCTTGGATATCAATGGCAGCAGATCTCCTGAGGGTGAAACTACCTTTCAGAAACATCGAGCATCACTCGGGGTCACGTTTGTTGATTGTAAGTGATAAAACTAGAAGAGAATATTTTTGCATGTCAGGCTAGAGTAGCAACTAATTTAATGAGCTTGGTTTTTCTCACAAACGGATTACTCACACATAAACACAAACAATTCGGTTTAGGCATTCTAAATACTTTTGGTTAAATGTGGAGTCCCTGAAATAAGTGCCAAAGCCTCCCTAAATCACTGCTTTAAAGGGAGCAACTTTAATCTCATTCAGAAGGAATGGAAGAGTGTAATTGTTCTGATAAGTTAATTGTACCTATTTCCTGATGCGCTACATTTGAAAAAAAACTCATTTTATTCATTATATGATGTCTGAAAGACATAGATATTCTCAGATGAAATATTAATTGCAGTAATGCTTAAATTTAATCCCTTCTAACAGGGTAGAGGTCTTCTCCCTTTATTAAATTTTATTTAGCATGTAATAGGTATAACATAGTAATCAGATTTGCCCCCCCCCCCCGTCTTCCCCAGTAAGACTGTAACAGGATTGAATGCATCTTTAACTCACCATAGGAGATGGTAGTACCCTCTGCTGTGTTCTCATCTCATTCCATCATTCCCATGGATAGCATACATGTTCATAATCACAATACATGTTAAGAAAATAAAAGAAGCATCTGCTAAAATGACAATAGCCCAGCCCTGGAAAAGAACTGGGTATTTAGACAACAATAAATTCTTTGGCTAAGTAGATCTAAGAAACCTAAGTTTACCATCGTATCATCACCTTCTTTTTGGCCAAAAAAAAAAAACCCATTCCCAAATTGAAAAAGCTAGTTTTGTGGACTAAGCAATATATTTGAAATTCTAGTCCTTTATCGGGTATAGTGAAACTATTGTAAATATGAAAGCTTTGAACTACAACGTCCTTCCGAGTCCTTGCCATTCTGTAACAACATTTTTCTATGGATCTGTTTGATGTAAGTGAGATAGTAACCAGAAACCAATTAAAGCTGCTGGAGTTACAGCCTCAAGTTAGGGGCACAAAACGTGAGCAAATAAGTGAACGGAATGTCGATGTACAATCTTGACTCCACCCTTCAGAAAATCCCAGCTTTCTGCACAGGTGACTTCTAGGGATTTCAAAGGAAGTTAAGGTTAATTCTGTTAAGTGTTATATCTGTTTTTTCAAACTTATGTAGCATTTTGCAATCACTAAATACATTACGAATAGTTTTATTAGATGTTAATCAACCATGTTTTCTGGAGCACGGGGCATTTGAGAGATTAGTAGAATGGTTCTCGAAAGTCCCTACCTAAGAACACCAAAGCAGTAAGTACTGATGTAAAGATCTGAAATCCAAATCGTTGGCCTGCATCCGTCCATTCCTGTGAAGTTTTATTTTCAAAAAGAGTTCTATATTCCAAGTTGTTCATCTCTCAGTACCTGCAGATTATCCTGTTCATACTTCTATAGAAAGCCATCTCAGAAAAATGAAAATTTATGCTATTTTTACAACCTTTCAGGAAGAGTCTGCAAACTGCCTTAATAATTCATTCTAAAATGTAACCACTGTCATCGTCTGGAAATTATCTTTTATGTTGAACATAAATTATGTCACCCAATAGCCTCCTGGAGTTAAACAATCCCAGAATGTTTTTTTCCTCTGGGTTTTCTTTTCTAATACCTCCTGTATTAGCATTCCATTTTAATCTTTGTGATTACTCTTCAAGAGTTTTAAACCCACTTAAGACCAGATTCCATATTCTAATGAGAACCTAGACCAGGGTTGGCAACGTGCAACCCACAGCCAAATCTGCCAGTTTTCATAAAGTTTAATTAAAACACAGCCGTGATCATCCATTTATATACTTATGTGTTGTTTAAGGTGGCTTATGTGCTTGCAACAGAAACCGTGTGGCCTGTAAAACAAAATATATATATATATATATTTACTACTGGCCCTTTACAGAAAAATGTGCAGATCTCTGACCTAGTCAATGCAGTTATTTAAAAGGCACAATTACTCAGGTTTCATCTTACTTTAAAACCAACATGGCCTGAGCAGTTTTATCATACCTCTTCCAGCATTTTCAGACACCCTCTCTCTACTCTCACCTGGGATTTATCAAGCCCGATATAACACATCATCCTAAAATACTGGTGGATGCCAAATGCTTAAGTGCGTCATACAAGATGTGCATTACAAGGTGGTGATCATCTTTCAGCATTTACTTCAAACTGAGGAGCGCTTTTCAGTGAAGTGTTTACCTTTCTCCATAAACAGGGAGCACAAAGGGACACAGAGAGCTTCAGTCCTCTCCCAGGAACAGCACACTGAGGTCATGTGTCCCTAACATTGTGCCACCTCCCTGTATGTTCCTTTCCCCAGGAGAAAAGCATATGGTTATTATATGAGGACAGCACATCCAATGCTTCCATGGACAGGGAAAGCATACAAATGAGTGGAGCAGGCTGGGGTGAGGCTATAGAGCATAGTAGAGATGGGAGAGGCTGAGGGCACACGTCTGCCCAAACACGTTAGCACTGATTTGCTCCAAATGACTGCTCTGCCATAACATGGGCCCATAGTACATAGGTCTTTGGATTTTTCAAGGGAAAACAAAAATCAAGATTCAAATTTCTAAATACACTGTGAGGGCTAACACTGTAATAACCAAAAACGCTCATCTCTGTCCCCCTAGGTTGCAAAAATACTTAAGATATACAGTACTTTCCAAATAAGATATGTCTAATGAGGAGACAATTTAATTAAAACTGTTATTTTAGAAAAGAAAAAAGTAAAGCTTAGGAAGTTTAATTGAGTGGTCTAAAGTTTCATCGAGTATAGCTGGTCTAGGGCTCTAATTCTAGGCTAGTGCTGCTTTCGACAGATCACTCCACAGACACTTCTTGATTTGGAGGGATTCATGGGACCCACTGAGAGTCCTATAAAAGCAGTGGGCCACGTGAGAGAACACACAAAAGCATAAACACAAAAAATTGGCTTATACTTTAAAAGATTTTATAGACACATGAAGTTTATCCTTGCACGTCGCCTCCTCAGGGGGCCATGGACAGCAAGTAGAGTATTATTGGATTCATCAATGCAAAGAATCCATAATCCTCCATTTATTTTATATAAAAACAATTGAAAGTCCTTATAACATTCTTTATAGGTTTCATTTACCGTTTCCATCCATTTATCTGACCATTACGTCACCTCATTATACAAGAGGAGATTTTGCAGACAGAACAAGTTCCTTGTTATGATTTTAATGACCACAACTTTTGTTCAAATAAATTATGGTCTCTTTTAGAATAAAAATTATCATCTAACTCCAATCATTCTAGAGGATATCAAGAAACATCTTCTTGGGCACAGTGAGATGCACTTATTTTCAAAAGCAACTCCCTAACCAGCTCTCTCTGGGTGAAGTGAGTGCCTCTCCCTTACTGCCCTTATTCTCTTGTTTTGGGGTGCCTTTGCTAATGTATCTCTCTGACTACACTGTGAGCCTTTTGAAGATGGACAGTCACTTATGTATCTCTTGGGCACAAAGCCTGTCACATAATAAACACCCTATTAATGATGGAGGAGTTAACATAGCCTTCCCATGAGATTTTTACCAGGTTTGGATTAAGTTGAGGTTTTCATTGAAAATATTACATTAACAAATAGTCAAAGTAAGAGTAGTATATTGACATTTTCTCTTTTGTCTCTTTTATGACTTCTGATTTTTTATAAAGGAAGTAAGAGGTGAAGGATGAAAAAATCTCTAAGGAAGAAGAGTAGGGAATTGGTGTAAAAGGGAGACTGGTTCTATACCATTCGGGATGTCAGCGAGGACAAAATTTATCCTTAAAAAAAAGGTGTGTTACCATTCTTCTTGCCCACAGTTTCCCAACTTTTCTCCGAATGGCAAATGGATAGGAAACACGCAAATAACTTTGTCTGAATGTTATTTCATAAAAGGGACCCACTCATGTACTTACTCCAAATTTCATATATTATCTCACACTAAGTAAATATATATATATATAATTATTAAAAAGGAGAAGTTAAATAAAATGTAGATAAAATTAGAAATATAAATATTGTTCAATTTGCTACCTTTGGTGTGAGAATACTAGAACACAATTTTATAAATTTCTCTGAACTGACTTTTTAGAAAAGTTTGTTTTATAGGCAATTTTACAAAAGATAAGGGTAAGCATTTTAGAGGAAACTATGCAGGAATACTGGATAATTCGATACAGATATTAAGCAGCTATGTTATATAGAGTCCTGTGTTGTGGGGAATACAAACATAGTGTCTCCCTGCCTAGGAGAGGCAGAGAAGTACAGAAACCTGCAGGAGCCACCCTAAAAGGGTCAACAGTGTACAAATCTGGCATAATTTAACATCAAAATAAATAAATGAGGTTAAAGAATTATAACACATTCCATAAGCATCTATTAGCCCACATGGTACAAATAAATAAACAAACCAACAAAGGTCTTCCATACAATAGAAATCCAAATAAGAACTGTAGAAAAAAATAATTAAACTGGAAAAATCAGTAATTGGCAAGAATTATCAATAGATACTAAAAGCAGTGGTGAAACCTGACAGACACCATCTTGAGCAAGTGATCAAAGTTAACATCACCAGGAATATGAATTCTCTGCACGTGCCTCCTGAGATGATGCTTTGAGAACACATCATTTTTTTTATGCTCTGCCAAACGCATATGCCTAGATCTATCCTTAAGGAAATCTATCAGCCAAACACAAAACGACAGACGTTGTACGAAATAAGGACCTATATTATTCAAAAGCATCAATATCTCAAAGTACAATGAAACACTTTCTTTCCGTATTAATGAGGAAATGGTTCATATTACAAAGACCAAGGAGATATAACAACAAAATACAACACAGGATCTGAAGTTTTCTTTTGCTATACAGGACATCGGGCCATTCGGTGAGATCTGAATGACACCTAATACTATGGCATTATGTCTGTGTTAACTTACTGATTTTGAAAATCATCCTGTGGTTATGCAAAAAGTTGATTTGTTCTTAAGAGATACCTGCTGAAGGGCTGAGGGGCATCAGGCCTGTAACTGACGGTACATACAGGTATGTGTATAGTGTGCATCCGTCTAATCAGTGGTCCCCTTTGAACCTAACTTGATTTGGAGTAAGGAAAACATACAGTGGCTTTTTTTTTTTTTGTCTATGTTGCCTCCTTTTTGTTAGTAATTTAGGAACATTGGTCAAGAAAAAAGCAGAGCATTTCAAGTAAAATTCAGAACAACAATTTTGGTTCTTCAGTACTCCAGATAATCCTGGGTTCCTATAGGCAGAAAGTAAACTTGGTCCATATCAGACCTTATTTAATTTTCATTTTAACCCAGAACTTCTTTTCCACACAAAAAATAACACCATATGGATAGATACAAATATATGGATATTTGAAAACAATTTACAAAAGGAAGAATCCTTAGCCTCTCACTATATCAGTCAATTCCAAAAAAGCAGAGCAACAAACAAAAAAAAATATCAAAAGTTGCCTATATTAGTCATTTGGCTATCATCCAGCATCCTTTCCCCTGCCCCATTTCCTAAGAAAACTGTGGTCTCTCTTTGCAGAAAATTTTCCACCTGGTACAGCCTGGGCAGTAGGACCTCCCTCACTGTGGCCGCCCACTGAGGAAGAGGAGAGGTGACTGTCATTACCCACTCCTGGTAGCCTATCAGCCACTTGCTTCTGACAGCTTGAATCATCAGAAGACTTCTGGAGGCCAGATATCTTGCCAGGCACAGACCAGACTTCTGCTACTGACTGGACTGTGCCCCTCCCCCCCAAAAGCCTTCCAGGGACATCCTTGGGGCTTAAAATAACCAACCAGTTTCTGTTGATTGGAACCAAGAATCTTAACTGACAAAAAGTTATTAGAATTTCTAAAATTTCAACTTAAAAAAAGTTACTGTGAGCTCTCCTAATAGGAAGCCAAGATGGGTCTGTTTACACGTGAGCCAATCTCTCAGGGGCACTTGTAAGTGTGGAGAGAAGATTGGCTTCACATTTGGGCATGGCCTCTCTGGCTATTTAGAGATAGGCTTCCATGCAGATTAATTCCTATAAGAAGCAATTAAGGCTCAATTCTTTTGATGTGCTGGAAGTTGAGATAAAGATGAAAAACTGCCTGACTCTCACTAAATTTGCTAAAATATTTTAATTGAACATGTGGCTGTTTCCAGAGATTGTCCACCTGGCCCGGGCCCTCTTTACCTGGGAAAGTGCAATCACTGTGGGCAACCCACGTACTATCTCTAAAATACCATCCTCCGACACTTCCACCGAAAATAAAATTTCTTCTTCTTGGGGCCATTTTCTGACACTAAGAAACATCTTTGTTTTCACAAAAGCAAATGGATTTCACACTTAAAATTTTTGGTTAGTTTTTCTTTATAAATGTAGGATGAAAAGTAATTGAAAATGCTGTTAATTAAAAGGAAAGTTATCATTTGCCCTTTAGCAGCAAATAATACTAAAGCACATTCAATAACAAAGTGCAGTAATAACTAGCCCGTTGTGACGGTAAAGTGGGAGCATCAAGTCAGTGGGACAATGTTCCTAACGAGGGTCTGAAGGCATTGATTCTAAATAGATCACACAAGCTCGTGTTCACGCTCAGATGTGCAAATAGAGCTGTGTCTGTACCCTCGGTCTAAACCTATTTATGCTGTAAACCTTTCTAGGGTCCTTTCATGATAATTATGTTGTGAGACAAATTGTTCTCCATACCCATCTATATACATTTAAGGAGTTCACAATTTTTTAAAAACTTATACTTCTTTTCCAAAATGCTGACCTGAGTAAATCAAGCCCTGTGTAATTTTTTGATGATTCACCACTGCCCACAGAATACATGGAGCATCTTGGTATGATATTCAAGTATCTTGATAATCTGCTTGTTATTAACCTGCTAATGTTCTCCCCCCATATCCTTTCCTACATTCTTACAGACCTTCACCCCCAAATTTCACACATGCTCTCCCCCTTCTCAGCACTATCGCATACTCCCTGACTGCTCCCCAACTGCTTCTTGATTCTCTCTGTCAAGATCTGCTTATGAATTAAGACCCAACTTTGTGTCAAATGTTCCAGGAGCACAGAGGAAAATCAAGTTAAATGATGGAAGTGGAAATTTATTACAGCAGGCAGGAAATGAATGAGTGGTTATAATTTAACATGTGCTATGCATCCCAGCACTGCTCTGGGTTGAGAATGTGACTTTGAAGAAAAGCAACAAAAATCCCTGACTTCATAGAGCTTGTATTCTAGTAAGTGACACTAGAAAACATAAAATAAGTAAGTGATATAGTCCAAGAATCAGTGGAAAGTAGCAGAGAGGAAAAAAAATTAAAATAGGGTAAGGAGGATGGAGTTTGCCAGGAAAACAGTTGTAATTTTAAAGATAGTCAAGACACCCTCTTGGGAAGGAGCCATTAGATAGGGGGAGCCCGTCACATACAAATTTAGAAACTGGAGAGTAGAGAGGTGACAGAGGCCCAGCAAGAGTCAGCACTCAGCCTGAGACAGGAACATGCCGGGCATATGTGAGGAACAGCGAGGAGGCCAGTGTGGCTGGAGAGCTGACAGGGAAGAGTAGGAGTCGGAGGAGATGAGTTCAGAGAGGTGACAGGGTGGTAGGGGCAGATCACGTAGATTCTTACCTGCAGGGCAGCAGTGGGGAGCCATTGCAGCCTTTATCAAAGCAGAAGCATGCTCTAGCTGTGCTGCTGCCAGGATCACTGACTACTCTGTAAGAAGAGGAGGGACAGCAACCGTGGAGGCAAAGAGCCAGTTAGGGGACCACTGCAATAATCAAAGCAGAAGATGATGTTGGTCTGGATGACGGTAGCAGTGGAGGAGGTGAAAAGGGATAGGTGCTGGACATAATTTGAACATAGAATCAAAACGATCTGTTGAGAGATTGGGCATGGAATGTAAAAGAAAGAGAGATGACAAGGATGACATTCAGATGTCATCCAGACTGAGCAACTGGAAGTTGTACCATCAGGAGAAGGGAAAGCCATTGGGAGTAGTAAGTTCGGGAGGAAGATGAGTAGCTTAGTTTGGGTATGTCCAGCCCTCTAAAAAATCAGGGGTAGGGGAAATCATCATTGAAGACTATTTCAGTTTTTAAATGTTGGGGGATTAAGAAAATGCTAAAACCATATATTTCCTACCTTCAAAGAGCTTACGTGTGTCATCGTTCCCACATTATTAACAGGAGACAAACTACATTAGAATTATTCAAGGATAAAATTAAGGGCTAGTACTAAATAAATAAAGCACTAAGTTGGAGATCAAAAAATATAAGAAAATAAGTTTTAGAGATGCTTGGAAAGGAAAGATACCACTAACTTCTATCTCCTGATAAAACCTTTTTAGTTAGTTCTTCCACTTACATACATTGAAAGAAGAATCTCAGACTTCAAAAAATCACCAAGCCCTGGCCATTGTGGCTCAGCCTGGTGGAGCATCATCCTTTAAACCAAAAGGTTTGCGGGTTTGAGGCCCAGTCAGGGCACACGCCTAGGTTGCAGGTTGGGTCCCCAGTTGGGGCACGTGCAGAAGGCACATTTCTCTCTCACATCTCCGTCTCTCTCTGTCTCTCTGTCTCTCTCCTGCTCTCTCTCTCTCTCTCCCTCTCCCTTTTTGTCTCCCTTCCTCTCTCTCTAAAAGCAATGAAAAAAATGTCCTTGGGTGAGGGTAAAAGTAATTGTTTTTAAATTATCAAGACTCCAATAGAAAGTATGATTCCAATCTGCTCACAAAAACTTTCTTGGACAAATCTAATATAATGTCATAGAGTAATATGATGCCCATGGGCAAAATGGGGAGCCCAGAGATCTTTTTCTAGAATACACTGTAGTGTAGGTAAGGAATAAACGTTAGAATTTGGGTGTAAATACCGTCCAACACATTCTATACTTATTTTTGCCCCCCAGGTGACTTACACCGAGATTCAAGTTGGACTCCTCGGAGAACCTCAGTCTAGTTGGCTGTCGGCGCCAGATCTTACAATTATGTATTTGAAATGCCTCCTGTCATGTTTCACAATGGGAGCTGATCATAAATATGATATTTTCTGCCTTTTTGAAGCCTCTGAGTTTTCAGTTCTTTTTTAGAGTTTTAAGCATATTTTATTCTTAAACATTTAAATTTAAAAACAGTCACATGTAAAGATTTTAGGGAATATAAACTAAAACTGCTTGCATTGTATACACAGGGCCCTGCCTGTGAATGTTGGCAGTGCAGACGATCATGCAAAACCTGGAAACTAGTTGACTGTATCAGGAGCCACCATTTTTACTAATGTTTGACCTTATAAACCCTCAAATATCAGTGGATTTTACCAGGTAGATCAAATCATAGATAAGCTGTCTTCTCCTTTATTATTTTCACCTTCTTAACCCATTTACCCTCAAATTTCAGACTGAGGTCTATGAGGAGGGAAAAATGGCTAAGTGCATAAAAATATTGTGATTCATAGCCTCTGTAAATGGGGACACAAATGTGCTTCTTTGATTGAAATCGACTGCTACCCCTCCCTTCTCTCGAATCAACACACATGCACACACACACAGAAGAATCTACACTTCTCAGCAGGTTGAATGGCTCAGGAAGCATATGGGAAAGGCTTCCTATGCATCTGCTGAAACTCTATCACAACCAATAAAAAATTAAAATATGTATCCCCCAGGACTGAAAAGCAGAATTAAGGCTGGAGAGACATCATTATTAATGCAAGAAGTAAAGCACAAAGCCGGTATGAGGTGGGTTCTTTTTAATATGAATTGACATGTCCTATAACCTCTGGACCGTGAGTCTGTTTGTCTGATATAGATAATTTCTTCAAAATTGAGAACACCAAATTTGTGTGGGATGGCAGTAAACTGCGGTTGAAAATTAGGGTTCCTATTTGCCTCTGAATCAGTTCTGCACTGTTGTGATCATACTTTCACCCATTGGCCCTTAGTTGGGTAATAATAGGGTTTTTTGACAATTGTGTGGAAAGGAGGCAAAAGCAGTGCCCATCATCTGACTGATAAATATTGTCTTTTCAAATCCTGCCAGCCTTCTAAGCTTGGAAACAGCACAAGATTACTGTGAATGAAAACAGATTCAGGTCAGCAACCCTGAATATAAAAGCTCCACTTGCAATATATTTGTAATAGTGAGAAAAGCAATTGTCCATGAATTCTTGGTGAACCAAAAGCAATTAGATTTACGAAAAAAGGAAACTTAGAAATAAGTTTCCCATAAAAAAAAGCAGAACAGACACTATTCCCATTACTGAAATATATCAGAACTGATAGTGTTTGTATCAGAATATTCCAAACTTGTTAAAAATAAACAGCATCATTTTTATTCAAGGTGACTAAGAAATAAAGTTGGTATTCCCAACTTTGTTGATACTGTGATTGTGGCTTATAGGAATGCATTTAGGAGGTGAATTCAAAGTCTGTCAGACAAGGTAGGTTTAAATCTCTCAACCAAATGAAATCTAATACTGTTCCTTTAATGCAAGCTGGGACAGAGAATATAACAGTTTAATCAACCCCCAACAGCTAATGAATAGATGAGAGCAGACAGGAGGAGCAGAGTTGCCTGGCACGGAGAAGACACAGACAAAAAAAAACCCTGAATAATAATATCTTGTGTTAGAGAGAATGCTTTTCTTCAAGGCTTGCAAAACACTTCAAATGACTTCCCTAATTAATCCCTGGAATGTTTTATGGAGGGTTAGCTGGGGCGAGAGGGGTTATTTCCTATTACATAGAAGAAAACAGGAAGAGTAAAACCCAGCCTGCTCAAGGTCATACAGACCAGAAATCCAAGAACAGAACTCAACTTCTGGGTTTTATCTCCTGCATTCGAACTGTACCAGATCTGAGCATTCCCATGTTCTGTAGGTAGGAGCTGTAAGATGAGGATTAAAATACAGAAACAAAAACCAAATAAATTCATCCACGTGGGCTTAAGAGGGCTTTTTTACTTTTAAAGCATACTTTTCAAAACAAGCAAGTCTTTTATTTTAATTATTCTTTTGATGTATTAGTCAACACAATGCAGGACAAATTCTCTCAAGATTTTTAAACCTCAATCTGGTTCCTAAGCTACATGCAAAGGAAGCCACGATTCAGTCAGCTAATGTTATTACACTTTAAAAATGTATTTATTGAATCACACAAAGAAATTAAGAAAATGATTACCAATTATCTTGGCAAGGATTCCTTAATTAATTGCCAGCACTAATACCATGTTATCTTCCCCATTATTAAAACAATGTGACTTCTATTAAAAACTATTCATTAAAGATTCATTCATTCCTTATTGCCTCCTGCTGTTTCATATCTTATGTAGCTAAAGGGCTGCTTCCAGAGTATGAGGCACTGCTGTGCGGAGAAGCAGCACCAACTACAGAATTTATGTTGAGAGATGTTATCCTTCTGAATGCTTTGTCTAGAGTATCACAAGAATACTACTTAGGAAAGTAAACAGAGCTAATGTATGGCGGTCTGGTGTGTGTGTGTGTGTGTGTACACAAGCACTAAAAATCTAAGATGTTAGTATTTCCTACAAGTACCTCATGATCTTGGAACATACTAAGCACAAGAACTACCTTTCTTATGGGAGAGTAAGCTGACGAGCAAGGGTATATTAGAATGAGGATATTGTTATACCTTCTGAAAGTAATTTGCCTGTGCGCCCCTTATACATTTTTACCAATGGTTCTCAATGAGGGGCATTTTGATCCCTCGCTTTTGACAATATTTGAAGACAATTTTCGGTCTTCACCATAGGGGAGGGTATTGCTGGCATTCAGTGCGTAGGGGTCAGAGATGCTGTTAAGTATCCTTAATACAGAGGACAGCCCCCACACAAAATAATTATCTGACCCAAACATGCCGATTTAGTGCTGCTGTTGAGAAAGCCTGACTTAGAGGGAAAATATTGAATGTCTGCTGCCAGTAGCCCCTACGGCTCTCAGCCAGCTCAGTCATAGCAGTGAGACAGTTTAGGCCGGTAGTCAGATAACACACTGAGATCATCGGAACCTAAGGATTCTTTTCTATACTTCTCCCCATAAATGAGCCAAAGAAGGGATGGAGTGATTGGCTAATGTAGGATTACTGTAATTGCCACTTAACGCCCCCACCCTCATCCTCTCCCCCAACTTACCCCTCATGTTAAGAATGGCTTACATTTTATTAAGTTAAAAAAGATAAAATCCTGTGTCTCTGGCATATTTGAATTGAAGCCAAGGAGACAAAACCAAACCTTAGTCTGCAACCTCCCTTGGGAAATCTTTGTTCATTTTAATACTTGTTCAGTCGGCTGTCTGCCTGAATGACAAGGTTTTTATCTCTAATGTGACTGGCTTTGAAGGCTGCTTGCGTTATCCATTCCTCAGCAATTGCTGCTGAAACCACAAAGTTGCAAACTGATAATTAAATTTAGCTGCCTCTACTATAAATTCAATCATATCAACATTAGCAGCAATCTTAGGGGCTGTTGGGTTTCTCTCTCCATTTTTAGACAACATAATTAACTCCGCGAGTCTTCTTAGATCAAACAAA